>NC_046659.1:129854171-129871891 GCF_010883055.1 Belonocnema kinseyi | reverse complement strand
CTTGACGAATCATTCTATAGAGATGGCATTACTAGACTAGAACACCGCTATGAGAAATGTATCAGCCTTGGAGGAGATTATGTTGAGAAAGAAAAAAAAAAAATTCTTAAAAACGTTGTTTTTCTTGGTCAGGCCGGAAACTTATCAATCCACCCTCGTAATAATAGATCAATATGGTATTGTGTAAAATAATCTTCCACATAACAATACCACAATTATGTAATGCTTACATAACTTAAAATATCAGCAAAAATATTAATGAATAATGGACGATTTACATCGACCAAACCTATTATTCCAATATAATCCTGAAATACATAGCCTATATTTTGACTGCACATAATTTTAAAGAAATTGTTAAACATTATAAATTAGAAATTTTTTCGCTTACCATTTTAAGTTACTCGACATCTTGTTCGACAATTTCTATTTGTTCAGTATCGATTGCTTAATGAAGTAATTAAAGAATTTCTACAATTTCCCGGTCTTCTTTTCTTTCTGCTTTTGTATTCATGATTTCCAAATAAGCTTTTCTTTCGCAGAGACAGTTTTATCACTTAAATCGTTATTTCGCAAGGAACCTTTTACTCGTAGAAGACATGCGCATGCAAGTACATGCAACCTATTACGAGTTTAAGACTTAATCAAATTAAGCTAAGAAAAAGCTCTTTCTGCTGCCACAGATGGTTTCCGTTTTCTTATAATCCTCATAAGAGAAAACTGCAGATAGATTTTGCAAGTCTATATTCACTAACTCGATATCAGCTTTTATTGATCGACACAGATGTACGTATTCGGCAATATAAATAATATCCCGACTTAAAGCGTTTTTTACAGGGAAGTCTGATGCATATTTTTAAGTGCGGATTGTCGAAATCAAATCAACGTTTTATTTGGTTACACAACTAAATGTAGAAATCAAGTGTGGCAATCAAAAATTGTGCATTTTCCTTTGATCAATTGCTACTGCGCTTTTTATCATTGCATCTAGTTTTGCACCGAAGTACATTTTTTTAATAGTTTAAAATTCTTCGGATTGGAGAACTGAAACATTGATAAGTCCACATTAGGTTTCTCTAGGACCTTCTACTTTATGAAGTTCTTTAAAATCTGCTTATATAAGCAGCTAACTCTGTCTAGCAAAACAGCTATTTTTGGCTTTTCACTTTGAAATTCTAAGTTGAGCACTGTTATCAATTCCAGAGCGTAAAACGGAAAATTAAAATATACTTAATATATCTTATTGTTCAAAGCAGCAAGTACGTTCTTAGCGGGAGGAAGCATAAAAAAAATGACCAAGGATGTCCAGTGTTCGAGAGTTCGGTTCACTGCAAGCTGAAATTAATACAAAAAGTATAGAACATTTAAAGAATATAAATATAAGGAATTCTGTATATGAGTAAAAAGGTTAATTAATCATAAATATAATTACAGTAAGTGAAAGCCACCTTGTTTGGGCAGTTTTAAGTATTTTGTGTGGTTTTTCCTAAATTAAAATTTGACAGTTTTTCAATTCATTTTGTTGTTTCAGGTGTACAATCTTCGATTTTCTATAAATCCCAAACTCGATCTTTGACTCCGTTTTCAACGTCCCAATATTTGACAATTACCAGAAGACATTTTTTCTAAACTTAGTTTGCAAACGTGTGGAAGATCATCTATTAGTAACAGTGGCAAATTTCGATAGCATAAAAAGCAGGTTAGCTTTATTTTGCTATCTTTGACGCTATCCTTGAAAGCTGTTCTATTATTCAATGACTCTTTTACATCAGGTGTTTTAGACACTAGTTTTGCTTTAACGACGTGATGACTGCTATTGGCATGACGTCGTAAATGAAATACACCTCTTTCCACGTCCTTTCCACAAATCATGCACCTCGTCTTTCTATTGAACTCTCTTGTCCATTTAAATTCTGTTCGCCAATTTAAACAAAACTGTTGATTTCTTTCCTTATCTTTTGTCTTTGATCGTCTTTTTTCTTTTTTTTTCTTTTTATTACTTTTATTTACATCAAAATTCCCATTATCAATGTCTTCAGATTTGTTTGCATCTTCTGAATTACATTCAGACTCTGTAGAATAGTTTTTGTAGTCTTTTGTGTCATTATTATTGATGGGATTATTGGAATTTGCATGATCTCATAACTAATTTTAATGAACTTCGATTTAACTAAAATCGTTTCTGATAGATGTAAAGGTATTATTTTATGATAAAAAGCTGTTGTTTTGCTAAAAGATCAAAATATTTCACTGAAAATTTAAAAATCAAAAGGGCTAACAGAGGCAAAATTAGAATGAACCTGAAATGCTATAGCTTTTTCGAGTTAATTGCCTGCTTCAATTATTTTGAAAACTCTTTTAACAATTCATAGGTTATGTTACGACGAAAAAATAGAAACATGCACGTGAATTGGGACATTTATTTTATTACTAAATTCTTTTGTGTGTGCTTAAAATCAGGCATCATTTTGCAGCTACGAGTTTTCTAGAAATAGAATCATCATTGATAAATTAAAAAATATATATATGCTTACAATTTAAAAAAAAAGTTATTTGTCTGGTTCGTGGAAGAAATATAGCCACTTGTCCTTCGCGATAATTTGCTTTGTGTACAATACGCCGGTCGCCGCACAGTGGGACGAAAATCATGACTGGACAAATTGATTTTCCGACTACAGTTTTCATCAGATTCAAACTTTTTTTTTTGAAATTCAATCTACTGAAAGTCGGCCTGATCTTATTAGAGCATCACGGTGATAAAAATTTGATTTAAATATAAAGTTCAAACACTCCACATTTTTTTGCAACTTGTGTTGACCTGGCACCTATAGAGTGCAGAAATATGAAATTTGAAAAAATTCTCTTGCCACCTTTGGAATAATCGACAAAATAAGGCGTTACGGTAGAAGTGAGGGAACCCAATGTGGGACTACTATACACAAGCAGCTGAAACTTTTTACCATGAAAGAATTTTTCGAATTGTGAGTGCTCATTATATAGCTGCGCATTTTGTTTATTCGTTATAAAATTATTATACATGTATAATACAATTTTTCCTATACGATAATGTCATTTTTCTACTACTGCATTGTACTTGATAGCTAGCTATTGCCAAATTATTAAATACCTATTAGAGAAATATGTAAACGTGAAAAAAAAAATGAAACCTATACACAGATTTAAGACTTCACGATATAAAAAATAATAATTTATTAAGTACTTGTGCCTGCCCTGACCGTTAAGTGGAATCAATTCACCACGAAATAATTCATATACACACGCCGAGTTACAAAGAATCGTTGGTCTGTCGAAGCTATACACGAAGTGATTGGTGCAAAATATAAACACCTGCACCATACGCTAAACAATGAACTCTGGTTAAAAGAAGCACTGAATTGCAAGATCGCTTGTTTCCATAATAACACTTTCGGGAAATATTTTCTCTCTAAAGAATCTATGATTGACAAAATTGCAGCACAAATAAATAATCAAGGCATAGACGAAAACACATTAGCTGAAGAAGCAGTGGGTGGACGATAGATTAGACGCACCACCACGTTTCAGAAACAGATGTCGACAGGTCTGCTAGACTTTTCAGAGATGACAGCCAGATATTTGAAGATTTTCTTTACAGGAACTTACCAGTTGCAGCAGTCAATTTCATATTTAGCAGAAACAATGACAGAAAACAACGGCATAAACTTATGATGGAGACTAAATACTAATACATAACTTGAAACTTACATATAATACAAAAGTTTTATAGTAAAACTGTGTACATTATGTCTTAAACGTTGTAAAATAAAAGCGTGAACATTATGTCCATTTACAATTATAACACAAGTGGAAATATTTTATATTTTTTTTTAGTGTAAAGTTTTAAATAAAATAATCATTTGTTTTATCTTACTGCAGGCCTGCTTTTTTATTCAGTAAAACCTTCAGAGGTCGAAAAAATATATATTTTTATCGTAATTTTTAGAAATTTTGAAGGTGGTTAACAAATTAAAAAACGAAAGTGAAACTTTTTAAATATGAATTTACCCGCCAAAACACGTGGAAATGGATTTAAAGGTCGAACAATTGAACTAGACGGCTAGCTACAGCCGTTAATAGTGATACAGGGAATAGAAAGAAAGGACAAATCGATGAAGTCGACCTTTTTTTTAAGGATGGTGATTGGTGATTCGCCAGTTGAACTTTTTCTAATGAAAGCAGATGGAAAATGATTAGAACCAGTCATCATCCTTTGAAAACAAAAAGTCAACATTTTTGATTTGCCCTATCTTCCTATTCCCTAATCTACTACCGACAGTTACCCGGGTCGTATACTACATATCAATGACTTTGATACGTTCGTTTATAATTATTTATGCAACTAACAATATATATTACCGCAACATTTTTACAACATTTTCAAGCAGAGACGATATGTTTATGCGATATTGTAGCAATATTGGCTCAATGTTACCTGGACTAAGTTACGTTCAATGCAAGACTATGTCGAGTTTTACGTGCTGCATAGATTTATGGGCATTCACGCGCTCTCCTTCAGACAAATAGTGGAGGTAAAGTGGAAGACCTTCTCTCGTTATTGCTTCTACCAATTCGGCCCCCAACTACACTGCGAATGCGTTGCATCGGCAGTCTCATTGGAGGTTAATGACACGCTTTTTTGAAATAATTATATGTGTATATGCATTTTTCATAGTGAAAAATCATTTTAGAAATAATTAAATTAATTTTTTAAAAACAAATCAGTCTTTTACATTTAAAGATAGATTAATTATATACGCATTCCAGTTGTCATTTTACAAATCCTCTTACTGCGCATGTTGCGAGAATAGTTTTGTGGTCGCCGATCTCAATTTTTTAGAATTTCTTAAAAAAGTATTTTAATAAATATCCCTATATTATATCTTACAGGTGGAGGTCACGAGATACCACTACTACATGGCATATCAACAGGGCCCATAGAATACGACTTTTTTGCAAAAAGTAGGAATCAAGCTTCAAGATCAAAAATTCCACGTTAGTATATTATACATTCAAAATCCAGTTTCAACAAATAAATTTTTTGTCATATCTTTACAAAAGTTAGGTCAAACTTGTTTTTAATTTTTCAAATGCTTTTCTGAAACTTGAACTGATGAGAATATAATTTTATTAGTTACTTAGTTTTATTACAGCCAGGGAG
The DNA here is from genome assembly GCF_010883055.1 of Belonocnema kinseyi. Classification (NCBI taxonomy): domain Eukaryota; kingdom Metazoa; phylum Arthropoda; class Insecta; order Hymenoptera; family Cynipidae; genus Belonocnema; species Belonocnema kinseyi. The sequence continues at coordinate 129,866,694 of NC_046659.1, read as the reverse complement.
CCTCTATGGAGCTCCCCTGACACTCAAGATATGAAGCCTATCATGCCAAACCCTTAACCATCACTCAGGTTCCATAAAATGGTACCCAAAGGTTTGATGTTTGAGTTTAGCTGACCCCGGACCAGAACATAGTACTGGCATAGCACCTCAATGACTGAACTCACGTCTTTCTTTGGCAATCCCCGGTTTTCCTGGAATCTGTCTATTCTGTACGTAAAGCCCAGGATGGACTTCGCCTGTTGGCTACCCAGGACTTTCTTCTAGTTTTCGCGGTACTTTGTGCGGGTCCAGCTTTTGATGACAAAACTGAGGCAGCAAGACTCTAGCCCCAAACCAGTTCTGTTGTCGTATTTTGTTTTCCATCCGCAGTTAGTATCGTTTGGATGTCCGAACAGATCGTAGTTTGTGTTCCAAAAGCGTTCTTTTCTAGTGGTAGTCACTCATTCCCGCACTGTCACAAATTCCTGCTCCTGAACCTTCTTCTCTTTCAGCCCATTCTTATACCAAATTTCCCCTCAGAGGAGTGGGTTAACTTTTTCTTTCCACGCATTCCTGCGTGGACTGCAGACACGGAATGCCCTGGTGAAGTTAAAGGTTTTTGTTATTCTGTTCTGCCTTATCTCAAGAATCGAAAGTGATCTGATGTCATTCTGGAGTCTGTATAGAGCATAAAGCCCATTGTTTCTGTGGATGTAGTCCTTATTGTTTCCCCTAAACCCCTATATGATAGCGTTTCCACTCGTCGCAACCAGTCCTGCATCGATTTTATGTTCTACCCGTGGCCACCAGACCACGACCACATGAAGAAGCCTTTGTTTGAAGATAGCGAAATAGATCCATGCAACCATTTTGCGCCCAATTCCTTACGTGAATTCAAATGCTCACCTACACTTACAAAAAGTCATGGCGAATTTCCTACATCGGGTCTCCAGGTGCTTTGCCCAGTTCAGTTTTCTATTCAGGACGATACGTACCTAGAGTTTCTCTAGGTACGTATTCCACCATTCTGCACCTTTCCAAGATTAAATTGTGCTTTCAGGACAGTTGTTTTTATACGATGTCGTCAGAGCTCTTCGCTGAAAATCCGCCACGTGCTATAACTCATCAATGCTACCTTAGTTTGTGGGAAATTCTACGAGGCATGCTTATAGTTCCTCTTTACAGGAGTCCTAAAGTATGCTTCTTGGATTTATGATTTTTGATTGTGCCCCCACCCCTTCAACGTATTGTGAGAGTTCGCATCAAAAGCGAACAGCAGAGGAATCTTATTTTTCTGGCAGTGCTGAATTAGAATCTTCGCCTTTCTGGAAGCCGAAGATCTATTCGCACTGCTAGGGAAATAAGCCGAGGCAATTACAACTTCCAGTTTTTCTCCGCTTCCGCCTCTGCGCCTCACCTGAATAATATTGAGATCCCTGCATCTGAGCGTAGGCAACAAAATCGCATCCATACCCTGGGCTGCTATGCATGCCCTTAACGTTTTTTTGAGCGGCCCCTTATAAATGATGCCGCACCCTAACAGGCCGCTTATTCTTTCACTATACAACAAGGGTTCTTGAATTAGGGGAGCTCTGTCTGCATCACTGACATGCATCTGGCTTGAACCACCGAGAAGCCTTTGCTGTGGTGCAAATTAATTTTCATTATGGAGATTCCCGTGTGAGCCACTGAAAGGCCAAACCGGGCGATCCATAAAGGTTGAAGGACTTTCGAGTTTTCTTGAATAAGATCCTTTGCTCTGCGGTACTTTTGCAGACATTTATTACCCCTGAGATCCTGGTTTACTCTCTTATTAAGCCTAAATGTAGGACTCCTCTCTGACCGTCATTCTCTCGACCAAATGTGCGCGGCCTCGACCACGATGGCCCTCGACCTGATGAAGATATCATTGAATCTGGGGGCGCGCCACTTGCGGGGTAATGCGTCAATCACTTCAGAAATTTCTTCGTCAACCTGTCTAGATCATTGAGAGCTAGACAGGTTTCAGGATAACCCTAAGCATCTGCAAATCTCACCAGGGCGTTTTTATCAATCTGCGCGAAAGTAAGGCCCTGTGTATCCAGATCCTTCTACAATTTCAATTACCTATTGGGGGGGTTCTCTGGAGCCCCTTTCGCTCTTGCCCATAAGATAAGCTTGAGGGGCTGCTCGAGGTGCAGATCCTACAGCCTCGTTGCCTTGGCTGCTACTTTAGAGATGCACATAAAAGTCCCATCTCTACTAAGTCTCGTTATCTCTCGGGAGAGGATGAGAATTTTAGTTTTCTTGATTTTTAAATTATCATGAAAAGTTAAAAACCAAAAAAGGACGCCTTCAATATGGCTGTCGTAGTTGCTACATTTTTAGATATTTAACTGCTAAAACTAGGCACTGAAAAGATAATAGATTCGAATAAAAACACCTTCAAAATTCAATTTCCACAGGATAAACATTTGATGAAATTTCTTTTATGAGTATTTATTTGCTTTCAATGATTTTATAATATTAATAATAACAGTATTATAATAAACTGTTTCGTGTTATTGTTATGTACGCGTCAGCAAAAATCCTTTATTTCCAACAATGGCAATAGATAATAGTTTGAGAAATAAAGTATATTTGCTTTATCGAAATGTTGTACCTTGGTTAATATTAGCTAAATTTAGTATTACATTTGGGATATATTTAGATTATACCAAGAGCTAAGTTTTCGAGTTAGTAAAAAATTCTTAAAGAAAAATCCTCATATTATATCTTACAGATATACATACGCCACGACCACGAATTGGCAACGATTTAGCAGGGCAGACGTTGCATAGAGAGCAGATGCGTATACGTACGTAGAAATTATTTAAAATAAAAAGACGGCTGTGAAAAAAAAACTTCCAAATAGTTGGTCCTTCAAGGCGTTTGAAACAAGTTTCAAACGAGAAAACCGTTTTTACAAAAACCAAAAAACGTATTTCTGGAAATTTTGGAAATTCATACAAAATTAGGAAATGTGTGAACATTTATTGTAATTTGTTCAAATCAATTATTATTATTAGGAGAAAACCGGTGTTACAAGATAGTATACCGTAACTGATTGTTAGTTAACAGAGAACTTTGATTCTTGCCATAATCATTAATTGGTTTAAGACTTTGTTTAGAATGAACATTTGGAAAGAAAGAGCATGTGAAAAAATTAGTTATTAGCGATTTTTTAAAAATTATTCTAACTGTTTTTTATTTCACAAACAAAGTTCATTTTTTTGAAATGTTAGAAGAAACCTTGTGAACTTTGTGATTTTTCGCATACAACTAGTTAACTTAGAGGATATTCTTAATAATATCGTTTTTCGCACGAATTTTACATTAAGCATATACATATCACAATATGGTGGGATTGACGGAATCAAAATGAAAAGTATCTGGGGTGAAATATTTGCTTAAACATTTCTTAAGAGGTAACTACAGTTTGTTTTACAGAAAAGTTAATACGAATATTTTTACCTTTTGTCCAAAACCGAGTTTTTCCTATTAAAGGTCTAATGTTAATATTAACGTTTTTCTGGGTTTGCAAACGTTTTTAAACAATTTTGTTCTCTGTTAATAATGAAATAATTTTCTTTTCTGCAATTGATGATACAATTATTCAATTGTTCATAGGAAAGATGGAGAGAAGTTTTAATGTTTTCGTATTTCCATATATCAGAACGCATATCATAGATTATTTCAAAAGTAATAATTTATTATAAAAATTAATATATCCTTTGGAAATATATTTGTCTCAACATTCTTCAATTATGTTTCTGATCAATCTCTCTAAATTAAATGAATTCAATAAAGTTCTTGAAATACTCGAATATTCCAAATTCCCTGGCATTCTTAAATTATCAGTATTTCCTAAATAACTAGAATTCCGTGAATTTTCATTATTTTCTGAACTGTATAGATTCCATGAATTCTGCAAATATTCTAAATTCTCTGCATTTATTTAATTTTTCTGAAGTTCAAGGAATTCATATAGTGGAGGCAACAGAATAGATAGATTTTAAATTATGACTAATTGAAGGCATTTTAATATTAATGCAAGTATTCATGCATTCGTAATTTTGAGGTTTATATTAAATGTTTTCTTCATCAGAATTTTTTCTTTTCTATTTGCAGAACCTAATGCTGATGATAGGGCGGAGCCAAGTTCTAGCAGTTTCAAAGGGCGCGGAGGGCGCCGTCCCGGGGCTGGCCGTCCACCTGGGTTTAGACAAGCAGCTTTTCATCCGGGAGAAGTTTTTTACGAACCTCTTGCACGCAAACCGGATGATCAAGTCCTGTATATGGGGAAACTAGTTCTTTTGTGGCTACTTCCGGACAAAGAAGTAGAGCAAGCTCTCTTTAAGGACATGGTTCGTCCTTATGGTTCTAAATTCTACAGGGATAATAATTTTCTAGTCCGTCTTGATAAATTGAAAGATTTATACCGAACGGTCGTATATTTGTGGAAAGACGGAAGACTTATGGGAGTCAGAGCACCGAAAAAAATAAGTAAGAGGCTATCCATAATTAAGTTAACAGATTGTTTAGCAATTTTTTACTCCTTTCCTCTTTCACATAATGGTACATTGTGTACAGATGGCGTTAAGAAGGTAATTTGATACACACTATACTTTTTGTCCTACCCTCCTTAAAAAACCCGGATGTTAAGCAGATAGAAAAAGTTTGGGACGCTTAACCAGACAGCGTCTGGATCGAGAAATTTCTCTGCATCTCTCTTAGTTCTCCCTTTCACCATTTCCCTTTCCCCTTTCTCTTTCGCCTCTACCATTTCCCTTTTCCTTCCGCCTTTCTTCCTTTTCCCTTTTCACCTGTTCGCCTTTCTCGTTTTCCCCTTCCTTTCTTCTGATTTCTCTTTTCTTTTTACCCTTGACCATTTCTCATTTCCTTTTCACCTTCTTTATTCCCCCCTTGCTTTTTCCTTTCCCATTTCATTTACCATTACCGCTTTCATTTACTTTTCTCACTTTCTCCTTTTCACACTTCACCTTTTTCCCATTTCCTGTGTACCATTTCCTATTCCTATTTCTTCATTTTACCGATTGTTCCATCCTGCTTCTTTTTTCTATCCCCCCTTCTCTTTTATATTTCTCATTTCAGCCTCTTTATTTTCCCTTTCTCCATTCCATTTTCACCCTTCCCATTTGTTCCTTTTTTCCATTTCCTGTACTTTTTCACTTTTACTGCTTCGATTTCCCCTTTTCGATTTCCCGTTTAACCTTTTCCTTTTTATCAGTTCTCCGTTTCCTTCAAAATTATTATTTTATTTTCTAATGCCCTCTTTCCCGATTTATTTTCTCCTTTTCATTTTTACTTTTTCCTCTTTCTCATTTTTCTTTTCCCTTTTTTTTATTCTTCTTTACCGTTTCACATTTCCTTTGTAACACTTTTGGCCTTTTCGCTTTCTTCATTTCCTCCTTCTGCTTACGCTTGTTCTTTTTTCCTATTCTTCCTTCCCTTCATATATTTTTCTCTTTTTCTATTTTCCCATTTCCCCTTTTTCCATTCCCTTGTCACCCTTTTCGGTTTCTAATTATGTTTTCTCCATTATTTCTATTCCCTTTTCTATTTCGCTTTCTCCTTTCCCTGTCCCCTTGTAACCTTTCTATTTCAACCTTCCCTTGTTCCCTTCACCCTTGTTCTTCTTTGTCCATTTCGCCCTTTCCTTTTTTTCCCCTCTTCCCTTCACTATTATCTCCTTTTCCCTTTCCTGAATATTTTATAATGAAAGGGTTTAAAGAAAAAGCACTTTATTTTACATCATGAGATATTGTTACTTATGCCGGGCATCCTAGTTGCGTGATTGCAGTTTAAAGGTAGCGGGCGTAAAGTATTTTATGTAGCCGGAGTGAAGTTTCAAGTCGGCCATATGGCATAAAGCGCAAGTGCAAACGTCACATGGGCCAGAAGCGATCAACAAAAAGCATTAATACAATATGAAAATTGTATCAAAACAACCATACACTCCTGGAAAATCTAAGCGAGTAACATTATTAGTCATAAAAATTTTTCTAATCTCTTGCAGATTTTTTGAAACTCTTTCAAATACACAAAATTATTTAAATCGTTAGAAATGGGTGTTCATTTCGCACCTCATTTGATTCCTGGATGTCAGGAAGAGAGCATAGTGGTTGTAGTGCTATTTCTATCTGAATTGGAATTTTGTATATTAAAAGTTCTTTTTTCCTTGATAAGGGTGCTGTATGGGTGCCAAAACCTTAGTGCTTATTTTTTATAACTGTTTTTCAGTTGTGATTTTATATTAATAGAAATAAAAATCACAGAAAAAAATAAAAAAGAGAAGGAAGGGGATTTGGTTGGTTGCCTTCTTAATTTTCTTCCCTTTTTTTTGTCTGGAGTGGCATATAATTTTTGTTTCTTTTTCAGAAAATAGTAATTTTTATCTTTTTTTAAATTTCAATGTGAGTATTTTATGGTCGTTTTCCAAGTTTGTTTGTTCGTTTCTTGGTTTTATATCCAAGGATCTCTGCACATTAATTTGATTATTAGACGTTAAATGGGATTTTATATTTAAAATTCATCAAATTTAAATTTCTTTAATTTTAACTGTAAAATCAACTGCAAGTGTAAAGATTTTTAAATTTATTTTAAATTGCCATAAAAAAGTAACGAGTGTACAGTGGGCCGGGAGACCCGCAATTGTGGCTAAAATTTAAAACCTTGAAAATCTGGCTAAAAGTACGTGCTAGGGGTTTTTTTCAGGGTCTCGGATTATGAATTTTTGTTCAAAAACTAAAAATTCAAGATGGCGGATTTAAAATAGTGGTAAATTTTTACAGTTTTTGAGAGATTAGTCTGAAAGTCCTTATTCGGGTGTTTCAGTGGTCGCTGATTACGACTCTTTGATCAAAGTGGAAAATTAAAACTGGTGGATTCAAAATGGCGGAGAAATTTAAGAAAATTTGACATAATGGACTAAACGTACTGACATACAAGTGTAAGGGGTTGCTTATTACGATTCCTTAATAAAAAAATATATAATTAAAAATGACGGACTGAAAATGTTGGGGAAATTTTCAAATAGTTGACGGTTTCGGCTACAATTTTTAAATTCTAGGTATTCCCCTCGAGTCTCAGTTATCTGGGTGCTTCATTATAGTGAGTTTCCCGCGTATCACGTATTAAGATGCTAGATTTTAGTGAGTCACCTCGTTTTTCTCTCATTTGGATGTTAGATTAAGGTGAGTCCCTTGGCCTCTCGCACATCTGGATGATACTGTTGACTGTCATTCGATTCTTCACCTAGAAGCTCTATGTTATCTACATAGTTTTGATGCTTTGAAATATCATGCTCTTAATATTTCTCGGATGATCCTTCTTCGGTATCTGACTCAGTTTCTACATCTGGATGACTGAGATCAGTGACATCTGGAACTGAAAGTAACTTTTGAACTGATTTAGGAAGGGTCAGGTGTTTCTTATTGCATGCTGAAAAAAGCATTAATTGTAGGTACAATAGGGTCTGTAGACTCTATCTTCTGAGCTCCCTGTAATCTTTGTTTTTACTCATAGAAGCTTCTTCTCCGAGCATCCCTATAGGTAGGACACTATTTTTGATTATTTGTCTACCCTGAATCAATATATTGTGCCCAGTAGAAGGCATGGGTTATCAATCATAGTGCAAGACATAGATTTTGGCAGGGGAAGTACAATGTTTTTCAAATTCAGTTGTATTGATTGGAATTTGACATGACAAGGCGATCAAAATCGTTTGAAAATTCTAAACAAGATTTTCATTTTAGCCAAGAGATTTAGAAAAAATTTTAGGGTGAATGAATGCCCTTTGACCAGTATTTCCATCATTAGTATTGCCACTGCCTCCTGATATTGGCTTATCGATACGCAAGCAAAAATTTCTCCGCAAAACATTTTGGATGTAGCTTTTGCATTCAGCCATTTTCTTTTTATTTTGATCACCTGTTACTTTCCACTTTTTGATTTATTATCTATAGGAAATACGCAAACAGCAATCTAGAAGTCGATTCAAATGCTATACTTAGTTTTTAACCCATATTTCGGGTCTCCCGGTCCACTGTGGAGTGGTATAAAGAAAGTTACTTTTCAAAACTTTTTTTTAATGCTTAGCAAAACTTTGTTTAAAAAAAAGATAGGTTCATTTTTATATTGATGTTTATTTAGTTTTCCATTCACAAACCTTTATTTTATTTTTTTAGAATCAGACATTATGGAACCCACTGAAACAATCTGGTTTATCGTTTACGCCGGGAAATACTTCAGACTGTGGGTAAAACCTGGACCAAATGGGCTCGTACCGGAAAAAATTGAACTCGCAACTAAAAATGGTCGTCTACGGGAAGAAGCTGATACAGTTAAACAAATTGAGTATCCTGATGGTATCATATTTTGTGTTTACGAAGGCTGGGACCACAGAATTCAGGGAGCTTTTCTTCCAAAACGTCTAATGAATCACTTGTTAGGCTGCTGATTAGCAAATGTAAATGAATTTTCAGTAATATACTCAATACTGTTCTTGTACTACTCGATTTTTAAGAACACCCCTACGCCGAATTTTATTGATGTTTAGTATTTATTTTCTAAATTTAAAATTTTTATTTGATTTTTAACCGAATTTATCTATGATTTGGCAATCTTAAACATGACGATTCAAATTGAAAAATACGGCGTCTCCACTACGCCATTCAGAAATTTGATAAAATTATCCGATTGGATTGACATTTACTATACATGGGTTTTTAGGTCGTTAAATTAAAATTCTAAATCAAGACTTTAGCTTTAATGTGTGCCACAAATACTCGAAAAACTGATTGGGCCTGCAAAAATGTATTTTACAGAAATGGCCCCAAAAAACTTTAAAAATAGATGGGATCCGAATAATATTTAAGGTACAGAGGCTTTTCGGACAGCTAATTTTAGACTAGGAGTTTTAAGAAAAAAATGGCTTTTATAATAAGGTGTATTAAAACACGAAAACTAATACGATAGAAATAAAATTTTCCATTCGCGGGTTTTTAGACAGTTAAATTAAAATTTGAAATCTGACTTTTATTAAGAAAAATAGTATCTCTAATTTTCTGAAGAAAACTAAGAAATGATTGAATACATTTGTATTATCAATGGTTAATAAGAAGTATTATTATTAAAGATAATGTTCAGTTTCTGAAAAAAGACAAGAAGGAAACTTTCTAGTTCTTTAAAGCTTTTGCAGTTGCTACTTTAATTTTTCGTTTCAAAATTTTGATTTTAAATATAAGGTTAGAGGCTTGAAAATCTACTAATAATTAAATTTCTATTTAGCTCGGACCATTATCGTCTCATAGACGCCCGAACTAAGCTCAAATAATAATAAGAAAAAACACGTGTTTTGTCCAACTTTTGACAGTAATGCAAAAAATGGTATTTAGATGTCTCACCGTCCTCATGAAGCTTGCGATTTATTTATCATAAGCATAAGCGATCAATTTGGCTTTGCGTGTTTTTGGTACTAGTTTTAGAAATTTTCTCTTAAAACAAAATTAGGAATGCGAATTTTTTCCTAAATTTTTTAACTTTTTGCTAACTGTTCCAAAAGAGCGAACCAATAATAAACGAAAATTTAAATTGAATGATATTTGAACAATTGTTCATTTTATTAAATATTATCTTAGAATAATGCCTAAGAATTGCAGCTTTCTCTACGATTTTTTTCTTCTTAGCCACTTTTCAATCAGTGTTCGGTAACAATTAATGCAATTAAAGTAATTACAAGATAATCTTCGTCATTTATTACTCACTTGAAAGTTCTAAAAACTAAAATAATAATTTGTGCAAGATCCTCATGTGCTACATATTTGCATATAGCTTTCTTTTCAGATTTAAAAATTAACATTTTCCTTTAGGAATAATGTAAATTCTAACTACATAAAAATTTTCAACTTTTAACGACTTGCACTTTTTAGAAAATTAATGTCTTAAGTTGAAACTATGAATATTTTATTTTCATTGCTTTGTTTTTCAATATATATTATATATAATATATACATTAAATTAAATTTAAGATTTAACAATTTCTTGAACAATTTTGTACAAAATGTTTATTTTTAAATATTTCAACTAAAAAATGTAAAGTTTTATAAAAATTTTGAAAGGATTTACAAAAATGAACCACATCCTAAATTTGCTGGGAACATTTAAAATGATATTATATTTCCAAAAATAATTTTTAAAGAAAATTAAAACAGGTTTTAGGAAATTAATAGGATTTATAAAAATACAAAAGAAACATGTAATGGTTTGAGGCAACTTTATTATTCAAATCGTTTTCAAAATTATTGAAAAATCAAAAATTAAAAAAAAATATAAAGTTGAGCCACACTCATTCACAAAGAAAGTGCTCAATGCTAAAACATCAAAATTTCTCAAGGGTTTGTTTTGCCCAGGCTGGCTTTAGCCCTTTATTAAAAGTTGTTTGGTAGAGGAGATGGATCAGTTGCAGGGGAAAAGTTCAAAGTTTGTAGATTTCTGTCATTGCTCGTTAATAAATTAATACAAAATGTGATAAGATTGGCGAGCACAATTTACGTTTTAATGCAGAGAGAAGTATTGTTCTCGTTAAGAAAATTGAGTAAATTTTGGAAGGCAGAATCACGCAGGGAAAAATTTACAATTTTAAAAAGAGGAAAAAGAGAGTCGGCAGCAATTTACATTCAGTCCCAGATTATTGCCATGCCTGACTTGGAAAAAATAGCAAAGAGCAAGGAACGAGTTGACTCTGCATTATTACGCCAACTTTTTAACAAGTTTGTATAAATAAATGTTATTTTCAAACCGCAATTTTCTTACAAAAATTTCAAAAGCTATAAAGACAAGGTAAAACTAGTCGATGCTGACCTCTTCAGTGGATACTGCAGGGATTCGTATAGAGCCGGTTTAATGAAAAAAATTATTCGATTCGCGAACTTTTTATAGGCTAAACTAAATACCTAGAGCGCTAAATTTTGTTTAGACATTGTGATACCAAGAGACAGAATTTACTTTAGCCGCGATGCCAAAATGGCTTCGAAAGCACTGAACTTCCACCGACAAAAAGTCACTGAAGCCGGAGATCTTGAAGTGTCAAGAGTGTCCTCGTATCCTTTTAATTATAAAAAAGCACCAGCAATACAAATTCAATTCAAAATTCCCGAACAAAGTTCTATTATGACTCTATGAATAACTAAGATATGGGATACGGAAGTCGTTCTTTGACGCGATAGCGGTACTTATCTGCGTAGCTACTGAACGACTGAAAACGTTGTTTGTAATTTTTTAAACGCGTCGTCTCGCCTGCCTTTGGGGTGATTCCCCATCGATCATAGCTGATCAGGTGCTTTCTTGGCACTGAAAAGTAAGAAAAATATCTGAAAGTAGATTTGAAGTTTTACCTGTAAATGAGGAAGCTCTCGTCCTCTTTGGCAAGAGAGTTGTCCTCATTTGGCATAACCTAAGTAATAGCTTCGAGGGCCCTCTTAGGAGATGTAAGGACTTCATCCTAAACGAAGATTTATGGTGCCAGCTGCAACACAAGCATCTGGTACTAAATGTGACTCTAGATTGACGGAAATTCCTGTGAAATTTCGCAAGAAATCTGCTTAGCCCAAGGTAGGTCTATGCGAAGTCTTATTTATTTCAGTAGTAACTATTGTTAGCCTGGCTGCCTGATTTCTGAGTGACCAGATACTCGATTTTGTGGAAAATTCATCTAAATTTTGGCTGAACCAAAGGAGCTTTAACAAAGGAGACTTCACAATCCCTAAATTGCAGTTGTCGATACTTTGACCCTTAAGTTTGAAAGGCCTGCACAAACTTAGAAGCTTTCTATAAACTACGTTACCAAATTTAATAAGGGGGGGGGGGGCATTGGGGCAGAACCGAATGATACCTTTTAATGAAAAGCTAGACGATTTAGTCAAGATTAAAATCCACGATCGTTTCATGGTTTTTGCCTAAACATTTTTCTATTTAATGTAATAAAAAATAAAATACAAACAAAATCACTAAAAGATGGAAATCTTAATATTTTAATTACTTAAAATTGAATCTTTTAAGTTTTAAAAATTAAAAAATGTTATGTTCAAAGTCACAATAATTTACACGTGGAATAAAGAAGTTAGGTACTAATACTTTTCAATTGAACAATTTTAAACGAAATGAAGATAAACAGCAAAATTTACAGTTTTTACCTTTTATAAATTATAGGGTTTGAAAATTCAAATTACGTCGAAAAAATGTAAATCAAGGGGTTATCATTTTCACTGTTCTTAATTTAATAATCAATCAATTTTAAAATTGTCAAAATCATATTTTTAAAAAGAATTTCAAGCTAGAATCATTACAAATTAAAAAATCATTTTCTTCAACTGGACGATTCTTAAATTATAATTAAAATTATTTTCATTTAAAAAAGTTTGAATATCCTTAAAAAGATTCAAAATTTAATTTAAAAACGTAGATGATGTTTTAATTTTTTTTTTAAATTTTAAATCATTTTTAA
>NC_046659.1:129822989-129854071 GCF_010883055.1 Belonocnema kinseyi | reverse complement strand
AATGAATCGAACATTCCGACAACTTTCAGAAAACTGTGCTTATTATCTGTAGAAAAAAATTTGAGTGATTTTTAATTTTCATTTTAATTTTAATTTTAAGATTCATAATTAATTTAAAATTTGAAGTAGTCACAAATAATTTAAGCGAGGTTTATGTAAAGACAAATTTCAAATAATCATACCAAAATGTAGATTTTTAGAGATTTACAATAAAATATTTAGAAGCTATTCCAAAATTTCGAAAGGCTTCAAAATAATAAAAACAAATGTTCGTAAAATTCTTAGGAAAATTGAAAATAAATTTGAAAAATATGAAGTAGAATGAAGTTGAAAAATAATTTTAAGGTGACATTTTAGGGATAAGAGTATTTTTTTATTCTTTTGAAGCCTTGACAAATCTTAAAAAGCTTATATTTGTTTAATTATCAGTCTGAAAAACCTACATTTTAGTATAACTTAAGACCTCGTCATATGCACCGAAATTGCGGTACGAATATCCGAATCAAAGTTCATAGTTTAAAAGCCCGTAGAAGTTTTAGCCATTCAAGGCTTTCCATATGTCAAACTATTTAGTTTAAAATTTCTTATTTAAAAAAATTTGGTTTCCATTTAATGGTCTCAAGCTAGTTAAATTAATGTTTTTCGTTTCAAATTTGAATATTTTTTTGTAAAAAATCATGTTTTTCGTTTGAAGTGACATACTTAAATTAAACAAGATAAAAGCCTTTCATTACGAATATATTATTTAAAGCTATTTTTACGTTCAAAACTGTTGATAAAGTTTCCTGAAATTCGGCCCGGATTTAGAATCGTTTTGTCAAATAAATTATTCTTTAGTTTTTGATACTTAAAGTACAGATCCATTTTAAGAATAATAATTTATTTATTTATGAAATAGTTACAGTTATAGTGAAAATAAGAATGAAATAAAAATTTTTATATTCCAAATTTTTAACTTCAAATGCTTTTCAGTTTCAATCTTTTTTAAGACTTTAAAAGTGCATTTTAAATTCTTCAATCAAAAACTGTACGCTTAAAAATAAAAATTCAATAGTTCCATAGTTGACCTTTTTCGGTAGAAAATTAATCTTTTTTATTAAAAATTAATCTTTTTGTGTAAAAATTCAACCAATTTGTTGAAAATTGAAATATATGCTTAAAAATTCGTCTTTCTAGGCTGATGTCTAACTTTTTGGTTAGAAATGTATTTTTTTTTATGTGTCTGTTTGTTTGAAAATTAAGTTATTTTGATTATCGTTTAAACTATCCTGTTGAAAAAGCGCTTTTTTTCTGAGAATATATTTTTAACTGAAAATTTATTCAATTTTCTATTCTTTGTATTCAATCTTGTTTTCTAGTTGAAAGTTCAACTATTTCATTTCATATTTACGTACTTTGTGGAAAGTTCATTTTCGGTAGAAAATTCTTCTTCTCAGTTTTAAATTCATCTTATTGGTTGCAAATCTCGTAATTTTTTAAATGCCTGGTCGGTTTTTGTTTAAGCAATTTTTTTAACAATACAATTATATATTAACTTAATATATTTATAACATTATTCTTAGGAATTATGTCTGAGAAAAAATAAAAATGTTTTGCACCTTTCAATTTTGTTGTATTATTTAGTGAAATAGAATACACGTAAATACAACTATTGTTCAATTTATTATTATTAAAAATATTATTTAAAAAAAGGAACATATTTTCACAGTTATATCACAAAATCCATTGCTAGTATTCAAATAAAAAAATTGTAATGCGGTTTTTCACACTTGTTATAGTAAAATAGAACAAAAGTAGGCTACATCATTTTTTTTCCTATTTTAGAGAAACATAATAAAATATAATTTTGGATGGTATACCCCTCCAAAATAATTTTTCGTGGAAAAGAAAATGCGCGTAAGCCTTATTTAATTATTGCGAGCAGCATATATTTTTTCAATATCTTTGTCCAAAATTTACTCCTGTTTCGCGGCTTTTTGGGTAATAAAAAATAAGTTTGCGGTATTTCATACCTAATACATTTTTTTCGAAAAACTGGGGAACATCAAATGTCTGAGCTCTCATTGTGAGGAAATTCCTTCAGTTGATTTCATTCTGAAACAGACACAGCTGTTACAAGTACAACTATTCAATCATTGTTTACTACCGCAATGTTAGGGGGCGGTTTTTATCCTCAAAAACGTGACTTGGACAGATATGTAAAAACATCTGTTTTATTGTTGTGTACATTCAGTGAAACCAACAAATTAAAGTAATTTTTGTAAAAATAAACTATCCGAAATTAAGGTTTTTTGAGAAAAAATTCAAGTATTTGTTTGGAAGTTCAACTTTTTACAAAAAAAAAATAATTTTGTTGTGAAATATTCATTATTTTAGTTCAAAATCTAACAATTTGGTTCAAATTTGATTTTTTCCTTGGCTAAAAAAGATTTCTTGGTTGAAAGTTAAACTGTTTTATTGCAAAATGGTCTTATTTATAAAAAAATTCTTCTGTTTTGGTAGAAATGCTATCTTTTTTTGGTTCAAAATGTTATTACAGAGTTAAAAATTTATTTATATTATTAAAAATTGATCTTTTTTAAACCTTTGTATTATTTGATAGAAAGTTTGCTTTTTGTTAATAATTCATTTTTGGGTTACTTAAAATTCAACAATTTGGTTAGAATTTTAGATGCTGTGTTAAAAGACCTTCACATTTGCTTGAGATGAAACTATTTTCGTTTTAAGTGCTTGCTTTTAAAGCTTCAAAATTCAATCCTTAGCCGTTTTTATTGAATTGAATTCAATTACAGTAATTCTAAAATATATATATAAATTATAAAATGTATTGAATTATTAAAGCAATAGAATTTTTGGCACTGCACTGAAAGTTAAAAAACTTGAATCTTCGCGAGATTAAAAACATATATTATTATTATCTAGCCAAGTTTTAATTTTTAGCCTTCAAACACATTGTTCAAATATCTGTTATTGCGTCAATTTTAAACATTCTAAGATTTATATACGTTTTAAAATTTTCTGGCAAACATTGATTGTGAAATTGTTTTTGCGTATCAGTAGAAGGACAGAGATCAAGTTTATTAAGCGATTTTTTTAATTTTGATAGTTTGCTCGGGCTGATAATATTTTTAATTGGTCTTACACAACGTAGCATACACCCGCTGATTGGAATATTTCGTCATTTTAAAGATTTTTTCGGGTATATATAGCGCAGGAAATGATGCAGATTTATCAGTTATCTTTTACAAAATCTGATAAAAAGAATGAAGATCCTCCTTGTAACTCTTCATCTTGCCCTCGTAGTTTTTATCAATTTTAGTGGTAAGTTTGACTACTGTCATACAATTTTCGGAAGAGATTATAGAGGGAAAGTCTGAAAAAAGGCAAATAATAGTGATTAAGTGGAGTTATGGAGAAGGACAATACAGAAGGTAAGGACAGTATGGGATAGTGGAAAGGTGGGGAAGGAGATATTAGATTGGGGAAGGAAGGGGTTCAGAAGTTCATGATAAAAAAGATAACGGATAACTGAAAATGCAAGGATTGATAAAAAGGGATGGTAGGAAGGTGAACGAAAGGAAGGGATTGAGAAAAAGCAGTGAGTGGATGAAAAAAGATGAAAGATTTTGAAGAAGATTGAAGATATTGAAGGCATATGATTGGAAATTAATGGATCTAGGTTTAGCTTTTCCAGCTACTTATTTCCTGTAATTCTGTTATTTTGTTTTAGAGATATTACAAAATACATTTCTAAAATAAATTTGTTTCTTATGTATTAAAAGTTTTTTCGTAACGATAATTTATTTGTTTTAAATTACATCATCATTATTTTTATCTGGGTCAGGGATGGTTACAGACGAGCTATGGTAGCTGATAATCTATCAACTCGGTAAACCCCACTCTTATCGGATTAAAAAAATCATTGAAAAACTATTTTTAAAAGTTTTAACTTTTGCACATCTGTTGTGAGTAATTTAGATTAAAAACGTTCTTTAACTTTTATTTTATTTTATATTATACCCTCGGGTGAATTGGTGGCTGAAGTAAATAAGTGGGTTAAGCATACTAGGTGAACTGGAAGGGAAACCGTAGAATTATCGGCTTGGATTGTGTGCCAGGTGTATGTTAGATTTTGTTATTTGTGAAGTAATGCTTGGAAAAAGATCATGTTTTGCACTCTGGAGCTTCAGTTTTAAATAGAGTATAGAACGTATTGCTTACTGACGCGTACTAAACTTTCGACTTTCTGACAATTTCACGCCTGTAACGCGAATTTGGTCGTTGTACTTTTATCTTGACAGGCTTGTGGAGGATTTGGTTTAAAAGGAAATAGCAGGAAAGGAGGGACAGGAAGAAGGGGATGATAGGGAAGGAAGAGCTAGATGTAAAGGATGGTATGGATAGTTAAGTGATGTGATGGTACAGTGGCAGCAAGGACAGCGTAATAGTTTCAGTTTGGGTGGGAAATGAATTCGATTACCTCCGTCACCCTAAAATTTACTTAACAATTTTTCTAGCATAACGTTTTGAAAACCGTGTTGCAAGATACTTCAATTCCGACATTCTTCCTTACGTAACAATACACGACATATACCCACAGAAAAGCAGCCCTACACAATGTGGGGAGACATTAAAGATATAGGGAGGATTTACAGCTCTATAGGCAGAAAAGCAGGAAAGCAAAGACACGCTAATAACAATGCACACGCAGATTCGAATTTGTGTCCATTCACTCTGTAGGTACTCGGGCAAGAGTATTCCATAATCCGTGTGTGCAGGCTGGGAGGAGCAGGGCGATTGTTTTTGAAATATGCTTCAGAAAGTTTACTCTAGTCAGAGCAAGAACAATTGCTTGCATAAGGAGGAAGAGATGGAAAAAGATGGACCGCAAGAATGGAAAGAAACAGAATACGAGTGTGATGAAGAAGATGGGAAGGTGATGCATGGCGATGTTATTGGAGACGGGTGTGAGGAAAGCAGGAGCCAAAGTTTGATCTATCTCTCTCACTCCTTTGTTGTTTTTCGAACGTCAACACATATCAAACCTGACCCATTAAGCAGTGTTTAAGAGCTGATATGTAATTTTTTGTTTGATTTTCGACCTGGCGATTCTCGTTGCAGGACACAACTGAAATTCAAGAAAGGAACCTGCTGATAAGAAAATTGATGTCGAACATGATTACAAATTTTAAATGAAAACTGGTTTCAAAAATACCTCCATCATCTTTGGGTTTTCCTTAAATGGCGTTTACATTTGAAAATCCAATATAAAAACAAACCGAAATATCTAAATAATTATTCCAATGTTTATTTTTAAATTTTTATTTGTTTTTCTATTGGATTTTTTAATTTATTAATTTTTTCAAAAACATTATCCACAACTTGTGGATAATGTCAAACCTGAGCTTTAAACGAGAAGAGAAAAGTGCAGGAGTAGGGGTAGAGCCTGAACTCGGATCAGGATTAACGGTAATATTGAGAGCGGCATTATTGAAAAGGTGGATATAAATACAACACAAATTTGTTCTTTAAAAATTCTATTATTCAGTTGCAAATTCAATTACTTTCTTGAAATTCTGTTTTGGTTTGAAAGTAAGTTTCTCAAATGAAAATTAAGTTATCCTTCATTGTTTGAAAAATTAATCATTCCCGTATATTTTAAAATTCAAAGTGAGACGATGGTCGTCGGGGTGAAGCGTATGCTTTGGACCCACTCCGTCGGCTTGCGGGTTTGATTCCTTCTTTGCACTTTGAAAGAGCCTCGGCGGCCCCTGCGGTGAACACTAGCCTAGCAAGGGAGTTGTTCATCTTCGTAGAATCGTGAGACCGGTACCTCTAGAGAAAAAGGTTCTCTAAGTGCTTAAATCTGTTGTTCTTGGTAGTTCGGAACACACCTTAAACTGTAGATCCCATTCCCACCACCAAGAATGTGTGTGGGGGGTGTGCAAAGAACTTAGTTTTTTTATTAAGGTTGGCTGGACTTCATTTTACTTCCTTTGTTACAAAACTATCTTATTAATTATATTTGCGTATCGAAAGTATTTAATATCATAGACACAAAATAAAAAGAGCTAAAGGGAAGCTACCCTAATTAATTTAAAAAAAATGCTTTTTTTCGAAACCCAACTTTATTTTTGTCTTAGTTGCAATTTATATATATGTTTTTTAATTTTTCTCTTATGAATTCAGAAATTTTCATCATAATTAAAATATGCAGGCATGGTTTACCCCTGCGTAATTTTTTATTCATGTTGGATGGACTGTATTTTAGTTGCTTCGTTATAAAACTAATTTCACAATTTTTTGTGCGTGGATAGTATATATTATCATAGACACAAAATATAAAGTTTTAGGGCTGGCTACCCCGAGTATTTCTTTGGCGAAACACGTCAACTTTACTTTATTCTCAAGTGCAACATATTTTTTTCTCTGACTTTAAACATTATAGGAACAGTTTCACATATATTTAGGGGTGCTTTATCCCTTATTATTACTACGCTTTTTAGAAAATTACTTTATTGATCTTTTATCACGGGGATACTTTTCCATAGGTTTGATTCCTTGTAAGATCCCTCATATATAAAAATCTATAAAAATTTACGATAATAGCTCTTTGTGTCCATATTCTGTGTTAAAAAACTGAGATATCACTTGAGTTTTATTAAACGATAAATTCAAAAGAATAATTTGAAACTTTTTTTGAGCTTGAATGACTTTAACTGACTGCCTTAACATCGGAAATCCTTTGGGGAAATCTATAGGAAGCCTAGATTCTCAAAATATATTTACGTAATCAAAGTTTGGAATCTACAGTTTTGTTTTTAAATATTAACTGTTTTTAGGATTACATTTTGCCCCTCTTTATTTTGTACGAACTGCAAATTTTTCTGGTTCATAAAAAAATAATTAAATAAAAATCGCTGTATGATATCTTACAGGTGGAAGTTATCAGCACCCAAAGGGAAGTGAACCTCCAAAGGAGTGGCGTAGAAGACAGGATTCTGAAATATCAGATCACGCTGCGAGGCAAAGACAATTCGGCGAATATTCTCAACAAAATTATATTAATACCTGTTAGTATATTATAATTATTTTATAATAACAAAAATCGCTTGGATTGAGAAAAAAATCCAAACCTTGTTTCTTATCCGCTTACAAATTGTCCTGCTGAACGCGTTGGTCCCTGGGTACCTTTGAAATAATTTTCAAATTTCACTTAAAAAGCCCATGTGCTTAGGGAGCATTCACATGTTGCAAAAAATTAAAAAGGGAGCGGTTCTTGTACCGTTGAGGTCTATTATGTGGGGGTAGAGGTAGTATTTTTGACTCAAGTACGTAACATTTTTAATTGCCTAAAAAAGCTACGTTACTTAATATATTAAAAATGTTGAACGCATTTGGTCGAAAGCTTGATTTGGTTGCGGCACTGCCTGAAAATAACTTTTAGTAACTGTTTTCAGACTGCTTATCTATTCATAATGATTTATTCATTTTCTGAAACATACATTTTTTTCTGACTTTAAGAAAATATTTCAAAATTTTTTAAAGTAGATGTATCAGGGGCGGGGGGTATAGATGTAAATTCCTGCCTAACCGGCATCGAGAAGCTTCGACCTGTAGTGGTTCGTGTCCGTGCTAAGCTTCGAGTACGTTCTCGGAGGATCCTGATAACATCAAAATTGCGCAATAGCCTAGAGCCAAGTTCATGTAAACAGGTTCAAGGTTATTTTGAGAAAAACAAGGATGATTTACTAGGCAGTCTGATAAGTCCCTGAAAAATTAAACACGGAGACGCTTTTTTGGCCAAAGTCGGTTTTATTTTTCAACATACGCTCCTTTTAGGTCGATACAGCGAGTCCAACAATTTTCTAATTTTTTGATACCGTCCGAAAAGTACTCGATCGGAAGGTCTCCAAAATACGCCTCAGTTTCAGCTATGAGCTCCTCATTTGAGTAAAAACGCTTACCGGTGAGCCATCTCTTCAGGTTAGGGAACAAGTAATAGTCTCTGGGGGCCAGGTCTGGTGAATACGGTGGCTGAGAAACCAATTTGAAGCCGATTTCATGCAATTTTGCTTGTGCAACCAAGCATGAATGAACAGGCGCATTACCGTGATGATAAAGCGGTTTTTTCTTCTTCAAATGCGGTTGTTTTTCAGCGATTTCGATTTTCAATCGGTCCAATAATGATGAATAGTATGCTTCGGTTATGGTTTTACCTTTTTCAAGATAGTCCACGAATATTATGCCACGTGCATCCCAAAATACGGAGGCCATAACCTTACCGACCCATTGTTGCGTTTTTGGACGCTTCGGAGCACTTTGGCCCGGTGGAACCCACTGTCTTGCCTGTTGTGTTGACTCAGGAGTGTAGTGGTGGATCCAGGTTTCATCCATGGTTATGAATCGGCGCAAAAACTCGGTCGCCTTACGCGAAAATAATGCCAAATTCTGCTGGGAAGTTGTCACACGAATTCGTTTTTGGTCCACTGTGAGCAAACGCGGCACCCATCGCGCGCAGAGCTTCTTCATGCCCAAAACTGAATGCACGATATTGCCCACACGTTCCAATGATATACCTACAGCATTAGCTACCTTTCTCAATTTTACTTTGGGATCATTCAACATCATATCATGGATAGATGGTACTTTAAGCAACAATTCCTGCCTAGAAGATTTTCGAAAGATCTAACGGCATCATAGAATAATATTGCGCAATTGTGTGAAAGCTCAATTTGCGAATAAGCTTCTCGAATCTTCTCGAAGGATCTCTATTTTTAATACAAAGAAGGAGATATATATTCACGGGTAACGAGAATAAGATATATATAGTTTTCCAGAATATTCTTGATGACGCCATCAAATTAAACTGCGCAATTTTTTTCGTAAACAACCGCAAGGTTGTTTTCAATGTCGCATTACGTTTTTGCTATTTTAAATATTATGGTCCACACGTTTCGATTATAATGTAGTACCTTCTAGGACAATTTTGCATCATATGATCAAATATCGGCCAATATTGTGCAAAAGTCTCCAGGAATAGGTATAGAGGGTAAGCCTCTATAAAAGAAGGACAGATTTTCTCCTTTATCAGTTTATTGTTAGATGTTAGATTATGAAGAAGAAAGGCATTAAGAGCTAAAAAGTCGTTTAAACATATTTCCAAATAACATTCGAGAATTAAAAGAAATGATGCAAGTGCGAATCGATTTACAAACTTTAAAGAGAAAGTTGAATACAGTGCATATTAACAAGTGAAGATGGATTTTGCAAAATTAAACAAATTGCAGTTGAAAAGGATTTCCGTTCAACGGAGAAACTGAAGGATCTGGAGCTGAATTAAAGCTATAAAATTACAAACATCAAAAGAGTAACAACACATTTCAGAGTGCGGTACATTGTCACAGTAGAAAATAAATTTACTGTGAATCTACGATCAAGGATGACCAATCTACTGAACGAATATGAAAGTTTGCTGAAGAGATGCTTACGGACGTGTTTGGTGCACACATGTGCGCAGTAAAGACGTTATTTATTCAGAGATGCGTAGTAGATATACACTGTGGTCAAGGCTGCGCATTGGAGATTTCCCATGCGTAGCGGTGCGCATTAGAGATACATGGCTCGTACAGATGCGCAGTACAGTCTTCAAGTACATATAACTGTTTCGTGCTCTTATATGGTCTATTCAACTACGCAGTAGAGTTACTTGATTATCATAGCTGCATAGTAGAGTTATATGACATAAGTGACTGCGCATTGGGGCCCTGTGTTACGCATGCACTCTAATGAGAAACCCTAAACATTTATTGGCTCTGATGCTAGTCCAATAACTCTACTGTGCATCCACACTTAAAGACTGCACTGCGCATCTGTATGAGCCATGTATCTGTAATGCGCACCGGTACACATCGGAAGTTTGCAATACGCAAGTGCAACTATAGTGCATAGCCACTGCGCATCTCTGCACGCAATAGGCCTTTACTCCGCACACTCGTATACTACACATGCCTGCTGAGCATCCCTACACCCTGAAGAACTTACTGTGCATCTCTACCCAGTACAAAATTGTACTGCGCAATCATATAGACTGGATGACCCGAATATGCAGCTGTAAATGTCGCTTAACTTTACAGTGCGTCTCTATATATTATTCATCTCTACTGCGCAATAATAAAGACTGGAAGACGCTTTCGTGCAGCCCTAAACATTGCATTGTTATAATGCGCAAACCTGAGCATTACATGGCTCGACTGCGAAGCCCTAAACATAACATGGATCTAAAGTACAGACTAATCATTTCATAACTCCACCGCGCAGTCACGCGCGCTACATATCTCTACTGCGCAGAAAATGTACAACACATAACTATGCTGTGCAGCCATAAACAGCACATGACTCTACTGCAAAGTCATGTACATCATAGTTCTCTACCGCAAAAGAATGCAAAGCACATAACTCTACTGCGCATCCATGTGTATCACGAGACTCTACTGCGCAGCCATGAGAATCTCATAACTCTACTGCTGCAATTTATTGAACCATATAACGGCACGGCACCGCTACACATCGAAGGTCTCTAATGCATAACCTTGACTGCAATGTATATCTATTGCACTCCTCTACATGAAGTAGGCCCTTACTGCGCACACGCATGTACCACACGTGTCTGCCGATCATTCCTACGCTCAGCAGAACTTACTGCGCTTAGTGCCATCGACTATGTAGTCTAGTGTGTGAAATAATGATTCTGTGCGGCGATATGCACCGCATTGTAGGGTTTAAATCCATCCCTCAAATTGATTTTTGCTCTTCTCTCTCCCAACCCCTCTCAAAATCCCACTTACCGCCCCTCCTCTCATCACCATCAACATTCTCTGCTCTCTCTTTCTCTCAACTGTCTCCTCTCTTTTTCCCTCTTTTTCACTCCCACTCTTTCATCATGAAATTCCTGTGCTTCTACGTCACTAGTGCAGTATTCTTGATACTGCTTATAGTAAATATTTCAGTAATCCAATTCGGTGTGTAGCCTTTCTCAAAAACAAGCTTAAATTTACTTATACGCATTTTATCTCCAACTTTGAATTTCGCTTTCGAAAATGTTTGTTTAACACTGTAATTTTTGTTTACATTAAACAGCACTTTTCCTCATTTTGTTTAGTAACATCTTTTGGTACATTTTTTGTTATGCGTACCTCATCAGGCACAGATGCCATGGCTGCAGCTACATCTTCACCCTTTTTGGATTTAATGGGAACAGCCTAGGAAAATTTTGAAAATATGTCAATTACAGTTAAGATGTACCTGATCTTTTGTTTACTCCCTCGTATGATTGCATTTGAACAGGATCAGCTTGCCAGGTCTCATCAATGCCACGAATATCGAAATCTCGATGTTAGTAGTTTCGTCTAGCGGGCTTGTGCAGCTCCTTGACCAACTGCAGCTTCTTAGCGTCTATTTTTAAGCGCATTCAGCCCAGTTTCTAATTGACTAATAAGCTCGGAATTTCGAAACACCAGTTTTTGAATTGATTCAACATCAATTTTCGCATTTTTAAAAAGACTAACTGTGGAATGTTCCAGAGTTTCAATTGTCATTGTATTATTGACTTCTTCAGTTCGCAAAGAAGCTATAACATCATATACAGTCTGAAGTTCATGCTGTCTCACATGTTGCACCATATTCAGATTCACAGCATCATACAGTACTTGAGCTTAAGCCACTTTACACAGCATCTAATTATGCAATCATAATTTCCTTCAGATTTTACTTTAAAGCCAATTCCAGAGGACCGCGAAGTGTAGACTGTGCTCGCTTGTAATAACGTCTGAATACATCAATCACACCTTCATCTGATGATGATTTTCGGTCTGTACTTCGTCCATATTACTCTTTTGTTGGAGATGGGGGAATTAGTTTCATTATAAAGTATTGATATTTAAAGGCCTTACAGGCACGAATTTCTCCATGCGACTTATAATGTTTTTTATATGCGTCTGTTGCAATAACAATTTGTCTAAAATTTTCAAGATTACTGGGAGTTCTTGAGGACTCTTCAGGTGCTTTTTCAAATAAAAGTTCAAGCAAGCCTTCACTTTTGGGAAAATTCAAATTACCCACTTAAATATAGTTCTGACTGAAACTTACCTGAGTATCTCCAATCATTAATCTATCTTTTATTAATTTTCTTACTCCATACATATTATCGAGTTCTCAACTTCGTTCACCTAACAATATGAGATACTTGTTTGCGTCATCATCAATCCATGAAGATGTAGGAGTTTCTGATTTTTTTCTGCTTTACTAGCAGTTGATGTCTCTAAATCACTAGTATCTTCCTCATCGTCATTAATTTATTTATATGACAAATCGTCGTCACCAATACTTTCTTCAGCTTTATTTTTTGCTTCTTTTTTCCTTCTAATTGGTTCAACTTTTTCCATTTCTTTTGGAACCACCAACCATTTTCTCGAGTAGGTCAACAATGGGTTTGAAAGTGTCACTTAATGTGTACTCAACTATGTCTTCGCTCAACTTTATAAACCTATGTTTTCGTCGAATTGATTTAATAACTCTAGCAGTTTGTTGAAATATATTCTTTTGCTTTTTAAAATTCTCCTGACGCGAAGACCTGTTGATGCATCAACGTCTGAGGTGAAACTCTTTTTATATTGATCATTATACAAGCATATATTACTTTTTCAGATTTATAAAACAACCAAAACCTTTCATATTTCTATCCTGGTTAAGATTCTTCTCCTTGTAAATCACAAAGAATCAATACCTGTCATTATTCCAGCATGTTAAACACACATTTTCAAATTGTGAATGAGTCGTATCAGTAGTTACATCATCATGATAAATATGCTTTAGATTCATTTCATCTTTCTTGAATAACACAATTAAATTAACATTGTCGCGTACAAGATATTTGGGAACATAAGCATAGGTCTAACTCAGGTAAAAACAGTTGACATCGTTGTTTCTACCCATAGAAAATAATGCTCTTATAGTATCTTGTTTCTCACAAGCCACATCGTCAAATAAAATTACTGAGTTGGATTTCACTGCACTTTACATTATAAGATCTTGATGCTCATTAAAGGGTATTACACAACGCCATCTACTGATTAAAGGACTTTTTCCAAAATTCATACTTTGGTTGTTTCAGAGATTTTGAGTAGTTGTCCATATTTTTAAATCTCAAGCCATTTGGATGTATCAGCAGAGGCAGCAAAGCATTTTCTTCCCACAGTTGGAAGGACCACGAAACATAGATCCTACATTGCTTGGTAGCAAATGTCCGTGTGGTTTTTCTCTATTCGCGTTTTGAACAAGCGAATTAAAATTATGAATAGGTAGTTTCACAGGTTGTGCTTCAAACTTTATCTTAACAGAGACTGACTGGAAAAGCTACAAATATCCTGGTTATATAGGTTGAACCTTCAGTCTAAAAGTATCCCTTACATAGATACGTATGATCGTGCACAGAGGCAAAACAGTCAGTTGTAAACGAGCCGTGAAGCAGTCACAACATGGGAGAGATTTGCTCAACAGAATCGTCTACAATTTGCGGTTTGAATTGCATTTGCCTGGTGATTAGTACTGTGGACCAGATACGAAACTAGCCTACTTACAAAATATATAATATATGGAGGCTAGAAATGCAGATGACAGTGTACTAGCTAAAAAATCTTAGAAACGTGTCTTTGCTCCAGGCGCCGCCATAGGTGAAAAGGCTGCTGCTTAGGGATTAGCAAACGTAAAGAAGGCGAAATCAAAATTTGGGATTGGTCTCAGCAAGAACAGAAGACCTACCATTATACTGAGAAAAATTGTTGCTACAGCTAAAAAGTCCATGATTTCAAGCAATGTTGCTTGAAAAACCTCGTATTCTACCTGCACCGGCCAAAGCAGAAGGATCCTTATGCTTTCTCGTACCCGTTTTTGTGGGTCTCAGTGCTGCTAGAGCACCAGCTGATGGAGCTGCTGGAATAGTTAATTCGATACCCAATGTAGACATTGGTCAAAATAAATGTTATGATGGCGATGAAATAATTAGAATATCTATAGGGAGTTATGAAATAAGTGACATAAAGCGCTATCGACAGAATGCTTTGGCAAACAAGGGTATTGATGTTCATATGAAACCAAACAATAGTATTTTAAAAAGTAAAATTTACTGCAGTCAGGGTAAAACTTCAAACCTAAAGATCCCATCGAGCTTATGGATCTGATCAAACGGTATCAATCATAAAAGTGAATTCTTTTGGAACTGAGTGTAGCATAACTACAGGTGCATACATTAATGGTCAGTAAGCACATTATATTCATGAATTTTTCCCTGTAGTGCCACCTGGATATTAGAAACTGGAAGTACCATCTCATGTCATTTACTTACCAATCGCCGTGCAGACAGTCGATCATATATAGCTCCGTATAGTTGATCAAGACGGACATTTAGTCCATTTTTGTAGTGAAGTTGTAAAAATCCGACTGCGTATCAAGTCTCACTAATAATGGGTATCGTTTTCAACAAAGAGATTGGCTTTGATTATAATAAAACTAATCAGTCGACAAAATGCAGTCAAAGGGTTAACACCTGAAAGCGGCCTCTTCCTAAAAAGTGTAGGCCTGAAGCTAAGAAAAAGAAGAAGAGAATAAAGAGATTTAAAAAATGTTGCAGCTGCGTTTGTGAATCTTGCCGCTGCGATGATATTCGGATGCTTGTTCAAAATCAGGACCAGTGTCTCCTGCCGAGCAAAATTATAAAACTACGTTTTGTACACGATTCGAACCGGACATATTTCTTTTTATCAAAACGAATAATCGTGAAGCATTAAATCTATTACTTGTCTAATTATTTTTGACATACTATCGATTGATTAGTTTAATCAAAAAGTCAAGGCTGCAGAGGAAGAGGAGAGAGGATCAGAACTTGTAAGTTCAAAAGTGTCGACTGGATGCCATCAGTATTTATGATACCGTCCTTAGTCGACTCTTCTGTCAGCTCCACCTACCTAACTTCTGCCAAAGTGTTTGCTCACAGCCTCTTTAACTTCCGCTGCAGGTATGGTGGTGTCGAGATCAAAGACTTCGACCTCTACACGGGGTTCGAGTTCCCATACTTTGCCCCCTTCTCCAACCGCCTCCTTGATGGCTGCCGAAAATACAACTGACTCCCCTGATTTTCACACCAAGGTCGTCAGGCTTCACGCCACTGCGTCTTCTTCTGTTTCTTTAAAAGAGAAGGTTTTTCCTCCTCTCGCTTGCCTGCTGTCGAGTTCACGGGCCCTGACGCGTCTCCAGTCTTCGGCTTCTTTTTCGCCTGCTTGGAGCCACCTGCGACAACTGGACTCAGGATGATCTCCCAAAACAACGTATAGTTTCTCAATGCAGCCTAATGTCTCCTTAAGATGTGTTTTCACTATCCTTGCATGAGCCACCAGTAGCTAGGGAAATAAAGGTTCATTCCCGCAGAGACCAGCATGCGGGGGTAAGGTGTATATACTCTAAGAGGCGACCTGGTATCCTGGAGACCCTGTTAGATTCACTGCTCCCTGGTGCGACACTGCCTGAAAATGACTTTTAGTAACTGTTTTCAGGCTGCTTATCTATTAATAATAATTTATGCGTTTTCTGAAACATCAGTTGCATAGCAAACTAAATTATCAGAATCACCTATTTTAAAGAAGTCGAGAAAAAATTTAGAAGCTTATTAAAAATTTAAGAAGATTTTGCGATTAAATTTTTTTACAGATTTCCGGGAAAATTTTAAATGGCTGTGGTTTAATTTTGAAATGATAATTATAAGTTTTGAAGATTTTAAAATGTTTTGAGAAAGAATCTGATAAACTTAAAGAAAATGCTTTGAATTTTGCAAGATTTAAACAAATTTTAGATGAATACAATTTTGCAAGGCTAAAAAAGGTTTCTAAAGATTTTTTTTTTAAAAGACGAAAAGACTTTGAAGCAAAATATTTAAATTGGATAAGGTTAAACATTTTTTTCAAATCACAGTGATTCGAGAAACATTTAATAGATTTGAAGATATTAGAAGAGAGTTTTAAATTGTGAAAGATTTTTTTCAAATGCAGCTTTTATTAGAGATTTCAAACCAAAACTTTAGAAGCTTTATAAGAGTTTCAAAAGTTTGCAGTGAATTATTGAATTTTTCTTAAATTTTAACAAGGAAGATTGTTATGCGTTTTCTTTTTGCGTTTTAAATGAATTTTCGAAATTTAATTAAAATCGATTCAGATAAATTTATTTCTGGCAATTTAAGAAGTTTTAAATAGATTTACAATTTTTTAATCTTGAAATCATCTTAAATAATCAAAAATCTTTTCTATTTTTTTAAAGAAATTTTACTTAACATTTTATTTCATTTATTTCTATACAGCAACCTATATTATATCTTACAGATGGAGGTCATGAGATGCCACTATTACGTCCAAAATCAACAGGGCACGTAGAATACGACTTTTTTGCAAGTGCTAGCAACAAAGCTTCAAGTAGTACAGTTCCAAGTTAGTATTTTATCATTTTTTGAACTAGAAAATCCTTGAGGCCTTCAAAAGAACTTCTAAATTTCATATTTAAGAGTACATAACCTAATGAGGGAAATTGATTCAGAAAATTTTTTCGCCGGAAAACAATATTCTAGCTTTCTTCGCTCTAAAAATAAATCCAAAAAACCTATTCCTTAAAAACAAATTTTTTTTCAGTAATTTATGGTAGAAGTTAATTGGAATTATAAAAATTTTTCAAATTTGTTGAAATATATGATAATTTATAGAAATTTGTGGAAATTATGGAAATGTATGACAATTCACCGTTAACCAGAATACCCAACTGTAGCTTTGCTAGCAGCCACACATGGGCCAAAATACAATAAGAAGAGCAAAAAATCGATATATTTCGCATTTATATAAAACTTGGCACAACTGGATTTTTAAACTTGCATATGTTTATTAAAACTTGAAATAAGGGTAGTATTGTATCACCGACATTATGCTTCACATAAAAAGTGAAAAATTCGAAACGATGGATCCAATATTGCGGTCAAAATTGTTACATTTTTACATATGTTTCTGAAACTTGGTATAAAGAGGTTTTTAGTCTCTCTGATTTCGTATTTGGAGTCAAAAGTTGCAAATTAAAAATGATGGATACAATATGAAAAATATTTGTTTTTAAAAATTATAAGACAGAAAACTACCATGATACAAAATCAGAATACAAAAATCTTGAAAATTTAGTTCGCGAATTTCCAAAAGGAATAAAAACAAAGTTTGATTTCAATTTTTCTTTTTTATTTAAAAATTAATTTATTGTCGGTTTCAAGTTCTCACTCTGTCTCCACGAGCAAAAATCTTATATTCTCAACTGTTACAATGGACCATATGATATCAAAATAACATAAAACTCTAAAAACGCATTAGGCAGAGTGTCTAGATTCTCAAAGTATATTTACTTTGTCGAAATTTGGTACCTTGTTAAATACCAAATGACTCTAAGATTACGTTGATGCCATCTTGAGTGTGGATCAATAGGAAATATTTCGATTCCTGAAAACATTTTTGTTTAAAAGTCCCTATGTTATAATTTACAGGTATCCCTGCACCAGCAACACCACCAGATCATTACAACACTTCATCATGGCTGTCATTGAAAACAGAGCCGATGCGTAAGTATACAATAATTTTTTGAACTAAAACAGATGCTGCAATTCAGAAAAAAATTAACAACCTCAATCCTGAATTTTTCGCAGGGTTTTTTCCGCGTGGATATAAAATCCCCTCAAAAATAATTATTTTTACACCATTAAGCCATTTTTCTCTTCCGGCGTAGGCGCGATTAACTCGGTACGGAAGAGGGTAACGTGAGGAAGGAATATACCATTTTTAAATTGATCAAGAATTCTGGTGTTACTTATTTAAATAACACTTTCGTTCCGCAGTACTGCTCCGACCCAGGTTGCTGATCAATCTGTCTAGCAATTAGCAACAGGAAAGATTCTCACAAATTCTTTATGTAAAGTTCCCTACTTCATTTAATTAGTGTCCAAGGTCTTTTGTTTCAGACGTCATTCACTCTACTGACATTCTATTTATTAACTATTTACCGCCAAAGTTTTCTGTCCTAGCATGCTTATTTAGCATTACCCAATTACTATTTCTCATGTTGACAAACTCTGTACTTTTATTTCTTTTCCTTTTTTTATAAAGCAGTTTCTTGCTTCCTTTAAAGTCTTCTTGTATTTTCTTCTCTTCTTCTACACTAATTTTATCTTTACTTTCCTTAATTAATCGTTTGAGTATACTTTTTTTGTATCTGCAATCATTTATAGCTTTCTTTATCGGCAAGACCTGTGAAATTCGAAGTTCTCCTGTACGATTTTTTCTTTGCATTTTAAGCAGCTTTCATTTCATTATTTCACCACGCATTACCAGACATTCTTCCTACAACCGCGATACCACACACTTCGATCGCACACCTAACAATGATATCTTGGAACCCAGCGTATGTGCCCTCTATACCTTTGTTGATTATAATCGCCTCGCAGGTTACCCTATCTATGCTTTTAATTATCTTATTTTGGAAATCTATTTGCACATCCGTTTTCTGTGGGCTCTCAATTTTTATTCCCGTTTGTTTTGTTTCCTTAGTTGTTTTTTTCTCCATCCTCGACCTAAGATTTTTGGAGATCAGAAGGTAATGATCAGGTTGGTATTCAGAACCCCTCGTGACCCTTGTATCTTTGACTAACTATCTTAATCTTTCACCCGTAACAACAAAGTCAATTATACTGTGGTTTTTACATTTCTGCATCCTGATTTTTGATGTTCACTCATCCATTTATGTCTCCTTGCAGAATTATTCTTTCCCCATGTTCGAAAATATTTATTGTATCATTTAAAGTGTTCCAGAAGGCTTCTTTTACTTCTCTGGGATCACTATCAACTGACGCGTAGCATGCTATGATAAATAGTTTTCTCCAATTTTTGCAATTTAGAAAAAAAAATCAAAAACGCTTGGCCTTATTTTCTCGCAGGCTTTTTTCCGCATGGATATAAAAGCCCATTAAAAATCATTTTTAAACAATACTACATCCTTCGGGACGTATCCTCATAAAGTCAGAGCAGCCAACTATATTACTGCTAGCGATTACACAGTAAGGCCAATGAAAGTCGCTAAAATGCTACATCTTGTCGAAAATGATTAAAATTTTGTTGATCCAATATAACTCATAAGTTGTTAAATTCAAATATGTTTGTTTGGAACTTGCATCAAAAAAGGGATCCGTATTATTTAAAATACGATTAGTAAAAATTCATTCAATGAGACTTTTTAGTCGATTTTAAAAGAACTTCAGTTTGATCTACTGTTTTTTCTACTTTTTATCTAGCCTGGAGTCAAATATACTGAACTTGGTGTGCATAATACGCTGTTACATTTTACTGGAAGTCATTTATAGAAAATTATTACATTTAACTGATCTTCTTTTAAAATCTTCAAAAATATCAGTTTCGTTGCGAAAATTCTATTATTTAAATACGTTTATCATATCTTACAGATGGAGGACGTGAAATATCACGATTATGTCAAATGTCAACACGGCCCGTAGAACATAACTTTTTTCCAAGCATTAGCAATCAAGACCCAAGTTCTAGTACATTACGTTAGTATATTACAATTCTTTACACTAACAATCAATTTTTTTAATGTGAAGAAGTATTCTCCACTGCGCAAAATCTATAGATAAAAAAAGAGTGGCTGAAACGTAAAATAAAATATAACTTCGTATTTACCCTGCGTTAAGGTATATACAAAGTTATATTTTATTTTGCGTTTTGACAAATTTTTTATCGTTAGATTTTCCTAAGTAGACAGTACTTCTATGGAGTTTCAAGCACTTGCCGAGTTGTTCCCTCCGTCACCTTAATTGATAGCCAAATTTTTTTCTCCGGACGACAATGTTATAGTTTTTCAATCTATAATTACTAATATGTATAGAAATTTATATCAAACATTTGTGGAAATTTAGCAAATTTTAGATTAACTTTTGGTAACTTCGATAATGTTCTGCTAGACTATAGAGTCCAATAGATAATAGACAATAGACAATTTTTGCTTTTGTAAAGAAATTCTGAATTAAAAGGCCGTAAATTCTATTTTACAGATGTAGATACACCACGACTACGACTCGACAATGTTTCAGCATGGCTAGCATTGAAAAGAGAGCAGACTCGTACGTATATAATAATTTCTTAAACTCTCTCGATGTTAAGAAATTCAGATAATTGAGGGAATTCCATATATTTCCAAGTAGAAGTAATAGAAGGAATTTGGACATGAATACACGATTCCTATATTCATAATTTAGAGATTAAAATTTTGTTTATTCTTTATTAGAATTCTTTGTTATTTCTTTTACAGAACTGAATGCTGCTGGAAATTCGGATTCAAGCTCTGGCAATTTAAAAAGGCGCGGTGGTCGCCGTGATGGGGCCGGACGCCCGCCTGGTAACACTGTACGGAAATTTCATCCAGGAAAAGTTATAAAAGAACCTCTCAAACGCAAACACGACGATCTAGTCCTTTATATGGAGAAATTAGTTTTTCTGTGGCTACTTCCAAACAACGTAGTAGAGCAAGCTCTCTTTGAGGATATGACTCTACCTTATGGCGCAAAATTTTACCGAGAAAATAATTTTCTAGTCCGTCTTGATAAATTAAAAGGTTTATACTCGACGGTCGTATATGTGTGGCAAGATGGAAAACTTATGGGAGTCAGAGCACCGAAACCTATAAGTAAGAGGCTATCTATAATATACGTAACAGATTTTTCGCCAATTTTTTATATCTTCCCTCCCACATGTAACAAAAAGTAAAAACAATATGGAAAATGTAACAAATCACCATACACTCTTAAAAAATGAAAATAAGAAAATAAGTCTTTATTAAACTAAAGAAAACGCAGTATGATATAAAGCGAACTTTCATTACAGATTTTTTTTTTAATTTTAGCCAAATATTCGGTTTTAAATTTTCAATAACAATTTTAAAGATCGCAGACCTTTATCGAGGGTTTCAGATATTTTTGCTTTCTGCTTAATCTGTCGTCAAATCTAAAAAAATACAGCATTAAATTTAATGTTGTATTTGAAAAATAGTGTAATGCCTTATAATCCTACAAATCATTAGATGATTCTGAGGGCAATAGTAGTTTTTTTAAATCGTGAAAAACTTTATTTTTATTAGTATTTTGTTTTAAATAACTAAAAATATTTTCAATTGTTTTAAATCTTTAAAAAGTCCCCTAAATGTTCAAAAATCTCGTTAAACCTTTCATGTCCCTTGAAATACTTTAATTTGTTAAAATTTATATTTAGTAGTTCCCTGAGTGAAGTAATTAGGTATTCTTATCGGAAACGGCTGAGGCGGCCCTGCCTGTCCTTGAAGTTTCTTGAATATCCTTGAAACTCCTTTAAATATGGAATTTTTGGAAAATTTATTTAAATACTTTATTAAGAACCATAAAAATCCCAATAAGTTACTAAAACCCTTGGAAATATTATAAAAATTTTTGAAATCTGAAGAATTCTAAATTTTATCAAATTCTTTTGCATCCGAAAGAACTATATTTTGAACTATATTTTGAGATAATTATAATAGTAGCAAATTTTATAATTGCTCTATTAAAAAAAAAGTACGAGTGATGTATAACTAGTTACTTCACATCACTGTTATTTGATGTTTTACAAAACTTTTGATTAAGAAAGTACTTTCAATTTGAGATTAATGTTTATTTATTTTCTAATTCACAAACCTTTATTTTTTCTAGAATCAGACATTATGGAACCTACTGATAATATGTGGTTTATTGTTTTTTCGGGAAAATACTTCAGATTAATGGTAGAACCTGGACTCAAAAAGCCCATGCTGAAAACAATTAAGCTCGCAACTAAAAATGGTCTAGTCCAGCAAATAACTGATACAGTTACACGAGTTGAGTTTCCTGATGGTATTATATTTTGTATTTACAAAGACTCGCGCCAAAAAATTCAAGGAGCTTTTCTTCCAGGGTTTGTAAATAATGAGTGGCGAAACTGCTGAACAGCGAATCTAAATAAATGTTTACCAATGTGCTCAACAATTTTCTCCTATTAATCGAGTTTTTAGAACACCCATAAACCGAATTTAATTATTAAAGAATGCAGGCGTGTTTGCATAATTTCTACCCGTAAAGCAAACTAAAATTTCAAGTGAAGCTTATTACATAATATTATTTTAATTTGAAGGCTCTTATTAATAAATTAGTACTCAAAATGGAAGAAAATTTAATGCCGCTTAATTTTGATCGCATGGAAATATAAAATGGTTAGTATTTATTTATCAGATGTATACTTTTTAATAAAATTTTTACCAAATTCGTCTAGATTTTCTCAATCTTAAACATTAAAGACTAAGTTTTAGAACATAGCAGCTCCAATATTGTGACCAGAACCTTGAACAAATGGTGTAATCGGCACGAAATTTACTGTACATGAGTTTTTAGGCAGTTATGTTAAAATTGAAAATCAAAATTTCGGCTCGAGTGTATCCCTCAAATATAAAAAAAAAACTATTGACTCTGTAAAACGTTTAGTTTACAGAGATATTGCTGCAGCTTCTTTTAAATTAGAAATCAATACTTTTAAAGCAAAACGACGGTTTCAATGTGGTTTAAGGATTTGTATAATAATGAGTTGAGAAATGCAAGATACTCGATGATTATCATGAATACTAGGTACGATAGCGGACATGAAAAGTAGCAGACATGCTCGACGAGGGCAAAATGTAGAAGCTGAAGATTTACCTTTAAACTCAAAAAATGACGATTCCGATAGAAGAAAACTGCTGACCTCTTATGGTTCTATTGCTTTTTCTGAATAACACCCCCTGCATTTTTCGAAATACCCATTTATAGTGTATTTCGATCCGAAAGATAGTCAGAGTGATACAAAAAATCTAAAACATTTGGATAAAAATTATTATGTTCATCCATTACCCCAAAAAGTAAAAATAATTCTAACAAGATCCCCGTTATTCCCAGTAGTAGCTGGAGGCGAGACTGGAAGTTTTATAGAGCCGGAAGAGATGAAAATTATTGAAAATATAAACTTCACAATTGAGAATTGAGAATTTCGCCAATAAAATCTAAAAAAAAATAAGGCTAGACAGATGCTTTCCCCATCGGCCTAGAGTTTTTTCAAGATGTTTGGTATTCAGACCGATTTTGTTGATAAGACATGGATGCATGAAAATGACCCTTATAGAATATATAGTTTTAATTTAGAGCTGTGGCCTCGGGATATGTGTTGTGGACTTAGAGAACTAACAAGTAGTCAGGACGATATTTTCAAGTTAATCACGGAAAACAACGCGAGAATACAATGTGAGCTTTTGATCCTAACCCCTTCACTTTTAAATTCTACCCTAAATAAACTACCCCTATCCTTAAACCTTCTCGTGCATCTTAGAAACCATGGTCTTTCACAATCTTTTGTGGCTTTCCGTATCTAGGGATGTAATCTTTAAAAATCTTGTTGATAGTGATTTTCGTCGTGCTCCAGCGTATTGTATATAAACGTACAAATTGTCTGAAAGCATCGATAGTCGATAAAATTTATTTGAAACCTCCTTTCGACGCAGGTAGTGGTCCATAAAAATCGATGGATAAGATTTCCCTAGGTTTCTTAGGAGCAAAGCTCCTGATTTCAGAGTAGCAAGTTTGATTTGTACATTTATTTTTTTGGCAAGAGTCACAACTTGCTAGCCTTCTTCTGACCATCTTGGAAAAATGCGGGTAGTAAAAGTATTCGTTTAGCATTCGGAATACGCCCTGTGCACCTACGTGAACATATAATTCATGACATTCGTCTATTATAATAAATTGTCTACTTAACGAGACGCATTTGGCAAATTTTGATTGAAATGTATTTAATTACATTTCAAACATAATTTTCAACCAAAATAGTGAATTATCTACTGAAAGAGACGCATTTAGCAAATTTTTAACCAAAATAATGAATTATCTACTTAACGAGACGCATATGGAAAATTTTCAACCAAAATAATGACTTATCTTCTTAACGAGACGCATTTGGCAAATTTTGGTTGAAATGTATTTACTTACATTTCAAAAATAATTTTCAACGAAAATAGTGAATTATCTGCTGAACGAGACGCATTTGTCAAATTTTGTTTAAAAATTTTGGTTGAAATGTATGTACATATATATCATACAAAAATTTTCAACCAAAATAATGAATTATCTACTTAACGAGACGCATTTGGCAAATTTTAGTTTGAAAATTTGGTTGTAATGTGTGTACATACATTTCAAACAAAGTTTTCAACCAAAATAATGAATTAATACTTAACGAGATGCTTTTGGCAAATTTTGGTTGAAATGTATGTACATACATTTCAAACAAAATGTTTAGCCAAAGTAATGAATTATCTGCTTAACGAGACGCATTTGGCAAATTTTTGTTACAAAATTTGGTTGTTATGTATTCACATAGATTTGAAACAAAATTTGCAACCAAAATAATAAATTATCTACTTACCGAGACATATTTAACAAATTTTGTTTAAAAAATTTGGTTGTAATAATATGTATATATAGTACGTTTCAAACCAAATTTTCAACCAAAATAATGAATGCTCTACTTAACGAGAGACACTTGGCTAATTTTGTTTGAAAATTGTTTGTTAAAATATATGTTCATATATTTTAAATCAAATTTTCAACCAAAATAATGAATTGTCTACTTCACGAGAGACATTTGGCTAATTTGGTTTGAAATTTTTTGGTTGAAATATATGTTTGTATATTTCAAACTGAATTTTCTAGCAAAATAATGAATTATCTAAATAACGAGATATTAGTCTAATGTTGTTTAAAAATTTGAAGGAGAAATATATGTTCGGATATTTCAAACCAAATTTTCAACCAAAGTAATAAATTATCTGCTTAACGACACGCATTTGGAAAATTTTGGTAGAAAAATTTCTTTGTAATGTATGTACATACATTTCACATAAAATTTTCAACCACAATAATGAATTCTCTACTTGATGGGACGCATTTGGCAAATTTGATTTAAAACATTTGGTTGTAATGTATGTACATACATTTCCTACTAAATTTTTAAACAAAATAATGAATTATCTACTTAATAAGAGACATTTGGCTAATATGATTTGAACATTTTCGGTTGAAATGTATGTTCGTTTATTTCAAAACAAATTTTCAACCAAAATAATAAATGTTCTACTTAACGATAGACACGTGGCTAATTTTGTTTAAAAATTGTTTTTTTGAAATATATGTTCCTATATTTTAAATCAAATTTTCAACCAAAATAATGAATTATCTACTTCACGAGAGACGTTTGGCTAGTTTGTTTAAAAATTTATGGTTGAAATATATTTTCGTATATTTCAAACCAAATTTTCAACGAAAATGATGAATTATATACTTAACGAGAGACCAAGAACCAAACTGAGAAAGTGACAGGTCCTGTGCAATGCGCCTAGACCGTCAACTCCACGGGTTTCTCGCGTCAGGGCGTGTTCACAGAACCTCAGGCCGCAACGCACTATCGGAGAAACTCGAAGCTACTGATACTTGAAAAATGTAAAAGTTCCTGAGTTTTAGCAATAGGCGGGAAAATTTGAAATTACAAAAGAACTAATATGAATTTTATATAATTATCGCTAAAAAAAGGTTTATTTAAAGTTATTAATAATTGAATAAGGACTAAATTAGGCACCTTAATGCTCACTGAGGAATCTTTGACTTATTTCAAGAATTTATTTTTCGCTCGTCACAGAAATCGACCAAACCCGAATCACAGCGCCGCTATTGAGAAAATCCTAGAACTAAAATCGATAACTGAATAAGAGTACGCTTGATCATGGTTTTACAAGCTAGATACTAAACTGACATTCAAATAAAAGTTTTGACGTGCTTGGATACAACGAGCCTGGTGGTTAAACTGTGAACTGATTTATTATTAATAAAATATCAACTATTTCCAATATTCTGGGATCATTTACCAGAATAAGGCACGACAATGTCCGTACTAAAAGCCAATTCCAATCTTGATGAACCTTTTCAGAAGAAAGCTTCATGTATTTCGAAAGTTTCCCGAACTTAGTTTCGCGCGGGAAAATTCAAATCAAGTGTGAGCTGCATAACGCATTAAAATAAAATAACTACATTCACAGGCCCATGCCCAAAAATCCATGAACTAAGTGAATGTATGGAAGGCTAAATATATTTTATTTACTGACGGCACGTCGGTAACTCAAACTTGACCTGAACCTCCCGGAGCGTCACTCGGAAGCGCGCCACCTAGAGAGACTAAACTAAAATAAAACTAAAAGTTCCGGTTATCTTCTACTCGTTTGACGACGTAAATACTAATAATATCTTGGCCTTCACGTGGATTATAAATTCCCGTGAAAGTTACAATGAAAATTATCCGAAAATCCGGTAATTTACCGTAGTTCAAATTTTCGAGCGGGAAAATTCAAATGTTAAAATGGCATTGGCTGAGCCGAGTTCATGGTATCAGGGTAGCGTTTGGTTATGCGACAACTCCCTGGCATGGCATTTTCAGAGTTACCAAGACGACGACATACAGTGAGAGTTTTGATTAGCTCAAACTTGGTTCTGAATATATCCGGTTACTGTGATGGAGTAGTTACTAGACTGGTCCTAGGTGGCCATACCATAGGGTGGTAAGTTGTAGTGGTGACGTCAGACCTCGGTGACAAAATCAAAAGAGAAAGGACTGTAGATTGTCAGCCGAGTGAAGAGCGCTCTTTTGGCGAGAAATTAAGGCTTGACCTCCCGTGCTGGGATCAAAACTGAAGGCACAAGATGTCGGAAATGTGGTTGGCGATAAGTCATTCACCCTGGTCGTTGGTAATTCTGCAAACCCTTGGAAGAGACGGCTCATCCCTGAAATCCGTGTCGTTTTTATCGTTCTCCGAGATTTGGCAGGTGGCTGATAAGCAATGCAACAAACGTTCGGAAGGTATAACAATTAAATATATAAAGAATTAACAATTTTTGATGAGTACCCTGTGGTCGAGTCTTCCGTTCTTTGCTTTGGTAATATCGTTCGCGTATCATGAAATCAAATCCTCTTTTAAAAGTGACAGATCAATAAAGTTTACCCTGTCACAACTCCCCCCTACTTAAATCGGAGCTCAGGGTGTTTCCTCTCTACCATGCGGCAAGCGACACAAACGACCAGAGCCTCGGTTGACCCCTCCAAGTGCACTCATCAAATCTTGATTAGAAAAATAAGAAAAGGGAATAAGGCGATATCATAATAGGACACAGCAAATCCTAAAAACAATAAATAACAAGGCGCAATCATAATAGGATATAACAATTCATAAAAAACAATAAATCATGAGGCGAAATCATAAGTTCCTTAGCCAAACCCCAAAACCGTAATAACGAAACGATATCATAAGCCGAAACCAAAATAATAATCAAAATAAGATAAATGAAGCCATAGTTCGGAATAAGGTAAAGTAAAATAGAAAGAGAAATAATAAATTAGAGAAAGCGTGAAGCTTAGGGGTGGTTTAAGAATGTTAGGCTTGGAGCGAAGGAGTGCTTAGGACCCGGGTTTGTCTTTCACCTGATACAAAAACATTAGAACATTCACCTTAAATCTGGCAGAAACTCGGTTCCTCCTAGCTCGGCTGCTCTCATATGGGTTAATTATGTCGATTGGGGTCGTTCAAATAAAGCACGAGAGGTGTGGTTTAAATAAAAACACAGTTTCATTTTACCAGAAGGAGAACATCAGTAGAGAAGAATAATAAAGAGAGGGTAGAAAATGAATGAATAAAAACAAAACTAAAATTCTATCGTGAATTACTGAGAATTCTAAACACCTCTCGCAAAAACAAAAAAAAATAGAATAGTTGTTTTAATCGATGGGGTAACATATTACAATTTACCTTAGCACCAAAACCATTAGCATGGGCAGCTTGGTGGGCCCTGACTTTCTGCTTGACCAACTCCGGCCCCTCCCTGAAAAATTCCTGACCCGACCGGCACTTCCACTCCCCTGGGAGCACCTTATCGGATGCGTAGAGAGGCTTACAGTTAGGACACCTGGACTTCCTAAATACGGGATCCCCGCACATGAAACAAAAGACTCCCGCCCCGATCGGGTCAGGATACTGTCCCCAATGATGGCCCGCCTGGCCGCAAGCCCAGCAATTTTTGTGGGCGGGCCCCCGATATGCCTTCGGCTTCGTGGCGCCCATCCTCTACCTACCCTGTCGCGTCAAGTTCGGGTCTCCTAGCGCCCTCATCCACCTCACCTCCACCAACGTCTCTTTATTACTTGTAGGTAGATGACGGGTTACGGGGGTCCGATTGACGCGTCCACTTGATCTCTGGCCGATCCTTACGGCTGGCGTTAGAGCTGGAGGTGAGTGTGGGGCCATCTCTGACACTCCGCACTCCGCAGTCTAATTTCTTTTAAATTCCCGTATGAATCTCACCCCGGCATCTTCAGCGTCTACCCCTTTCGTCAGCTTGATATTCTAAAGATAAAAAAGAAGTCCTGTACTAATACTCACTTACTCAGCTCCAGTTACTTGCTATACGCCTTGAACATAAGGTTTAAGATGCTCTGCTTGCTCCTTTCCCGCGTATTTCTCTTTCTCGGTAATTAGAACGTAAACAACGGGAGAAGACCTGCGATTGACCTTAAAAGGCCCGTCAAATTTATCACAAAGCTTAGCTGCAAGGTTGTTTTCTTTTTCGAGAGGGCGCGCTAAAGCTTCAAGACGAGGTCACCTACCTGGAAAGAACGAGCACGCTTGAACTTATCATGTATTTTTTCGAGCGTCCTTCCTTAGTTGAACGCATTACAGTTGAGAGCCATTCTCGTCGTTCGATTCCATGATATTGGATCATCAGTAACCGAACCACAAAATTTACATTGAATGTGGAAGAATCCTCGTCAGCACCAAGATCAATATATAGCTCGCCGCTTGAAAGCCGAGCACCACAGGCTTCGTACCGAGGGGTATCGAACTACACCAAAGTTATCAACGAAACCATCCCTCCGGTAGCTAAGCCCTCAACTCTGGAGAAGACGTACCTGCCTGGGCTAGTACTTATAAGCAACGAGAAACGCCCATGCCCAATCTGCTCAAAGGAGTGTTTGTCAATTATTTCTAAAGCCTAAACCTCGGTTCTTGTTCACAACGCACGACTTGGCCTATCCAAGAAACTATCAGGGACAGGACCCCATACTCCGCAGTCGCGAAG
The DNA here is from genome assembly GCF_010883055.1 of Belonocnema kinseyi. Lineage (NCBI taxonomy): Eukaryota > Metazoa > Arthropoda > Insecta > Hymenoptera > Cynipidae > Belonocnema > Belonocnema kinseyi. Next base: position 129,824,700 of record NC_046659.1, on the reverse strand, counting down.
AAATAAATAACGTCATCGAGAAGAATTTCCAAGAAATGAAAAGACCGTCCATTTAACCTCGCATATGATTTAAATTGCAAAGAATGGAAAAATGTAATGCCTGGAAATTATTAATCGAGTCCAAGGGAAAGAGAAATTTTTCGCTACTCAAAAATACTCAACAGAACATACCGAGGTGTACGGACCAATTAGAGAATTTACTTCTGAAGAAACAGTGATCTATTTTCTTAGAACCCCTTGACAGCACACTAAAACTATCTGAACATACGCAACGGCCACTTTTGGGGCCAAAAACAATTCTAACGGAGCATTACTTCTCTTTGCAATCAAGAGAACGTATCAGATCAAATTAAACTTCATCTAAAAAGTGAAGAAACAAGAACCGGTTATTATGTGGAGGATGATAATAAGTATTTATCATCAGTCGCTAATCTCTGCTACGCATCTAGATGATAATCTCAAAATTTTAGTTGCTTATTTGATCAGATAAGTATCTAGCATACCTTGAAAGTAAGCTTAATTCATATGTGTAACCATAAATTAATTAACTGATTGACCTCCCCTCATTATTCGTCTTTTTCTCCTCCTCATTTATCTTGTCTTCCTCTGCTATTGGGAAATGGGTGAAATCGTTTTAATTAAAACATATTTGAGCAACATCATGTCAGATCTCCTGAATAATTTAAGCTCTTGTTAGTCATATTGATGAAAATTGTATATCCCATACGCTTGAGTGATATAAAACCGCAAACACTTTTTGCAAAAAAAACTTAGGAGATATTCCAAATTCAAAATTTTGGTGCTCTTTTTCTTATACATCCATAACTTTGTCGATTTCTGGAATATTAAGGTCCATTGTCTTCAATCAATTATAATAAGACACAGTATCTAAACAATATTTTTTCAACAAACATAATTTAAAAACTTCTTAGATTGTTCAAAAACTAATTATGAAACTTATTTTCGGAAAAATACTCACTTTTTATTTTCTTTATTTTTTAATATAGATGACTTACAATGTCTTCTACACGCTTTGTAAATACTAAAATTGGAACTCCCTCAGTGCAAATTCCTCGAAAGCTAAGAGAGGACCCATTTTGATATTCGCAGGGTTTTTAGATTACACTGCAAGTTATTTATAAGAAATTCATATAAAATCAATTCTTGTTTTTGTTTGTTTTTTCATAAATATAAAATTGAAAACCAGAGAAAAATTTTGTAGTTCTTCTCATTTAATTTCCTTATTTTTCAACTCGTCTTATGAGGAGATTTACAATCAACATAATCATTAATTTATTCTATTTCCAATTTTATGCATCAGGATAAAGATTTAGATATTTTTAATATTAAATTTCTGACGCGGTTTTATTGTGGGAAAGCTATAGTTAATAATAAAACAATAAATGTTTTTGGCAGACGTTTCTGCTGGCCTGTTATATTTCCAGATATTTTTTGATGAGTCCATTTCCCTTAAATGTTTTTGTGAGTTCTTGGATGTGTCAATATATTTGGCTCTAACAGTTTGGAAACTTAAAAAGACTCGCCACACGTCCCTGGCTGAAAATCGTAAAACTCGATTGAATTCTGAAACACTGTATCAGGCACAAAAAATAAAAATTATTTGGACCCATTACAGAATCCAGTGCAATTTTTCAGATTAGCACCCTGCTCCCGGCGAAATCCTGCGGTTGTCCTTATGACAAATTTTTAA
>NC_046659.1:129817282-129822889 GCF_010883055.1 Belonocnema kinseyi | reverse complement strand
ATTGAAAGTTTGTCATAAGGACAACGGAAGCATTTCGCCGGGAGCGGGTGCTAGTCTCAGAAACTGCACCCGCTTCCAGCGAAATCGCGGTAAAATTTCAGCCGCAACCACGTCTCACAACCGTGAGATAGGTGGTTACAGCCTGTGACGGAATTAATATAACGATCCGACGCAAGTTTCGTGCAATCGTTGCACCCCTCTTTTAAGGTCTCTATTTCTTGTCTTTTTTCATTCTCCTTGGCTATGATGTTTTCGTCAGCTGGTACCGAAAATTCGATAACGAACATGGCTTGCTTCTCAAAATCAAGAAAAACCATGTCAGGCCCCGAATGTGAGAGGGAAACAACTGTCGGGAATATAAAGTTCCAGCATATGCAGCACTTTTCATTCTCGACAATACGCCCGATTTCCCTAGGAGCATTTAGAGTAATGACATTACGGGTAATTCCGTAAGAGTGGCAGAGATGGTGATAAAGCACTCTTAGTGTCGTATTGTGCCTTTGGATGTAGATCGTTCCCGCATGAGTTAGACAACTAGATAGTATGTGAGCTAAACGCTCGGGGTGTGCATGGCACGCCCTGCAGCTATCATTGGGGACGTCTTGGCCCAAAATGTGGCGATGGCGTGTTAAGGTGGAAAAGACATTCTCTTGGCATGCCAAAATGAAAACCTCCGTACTAGACTTCAATCCGGGTGATTTTAGGAAAGCAAAAGTTAGCTCACAGGAAATTGACTGATCCTCCACATTTCGGTCGAACATACCATGCATCCTCTTATCAAGGAGCTGTTTACGAAAGTTTTCTCTTCTGCTTTCTTAATCCAGGCTTTTGGAAGTGGGTACTCGAGATACATAAGATTTGATGCATTTTGCTCACCGATCAAACTGAATTTAAGTCCGAGTGTTTCAACAACTTCCTCAGCTGCTTCGTACAGAAACGCTTCTTTGCCCACTTTTGCGTGCTTCCTGAATATTTTGAAGAGAGGGTCTCTTCCATTTGCGACTTTATGTGCTTTACTTAGAAAAATCCTGTTATAAAGACATTCAAGATTCAATATTCCGCGATCACCTTGACGGCGTAAGATGTAGAGTCGCGGAACAGAAGACTTAAGATGCATGCTTTTGTTCATGTGCACAACCTTTTGTGTCCCAATATCAAGGGATCTGAACTCTTTCTTTGTCCATGGAACCAGTGCGAATGAATAGAGTACTACCGGGACGGCGAGCATGTTCGTTCCAGATACTTTGTTCCTCACCGACAGTTAGGAAGATCAAATCTGCCGATTGAGACTTTTCTATCTGCTTCAGAGAGTATCCTTTATAGATGTCACGTCCTGAATGCGGCTCTGTGGTACGCACATGTATGTATAAGTCTCTCCAGCGCAAAGGTGTCGTATGGCGCTTCTATCAACGAGCTCAGAATCTTCAGGGATGCCATTAAGTTTTCCTCGCTTCAAATAAACCTCGACGCATTTGTTTAAACCAAATTCCATTCTTATTTCCTTAGTATGTCGTTCGAAAATCTTTAGAGCTAGATGTTGCTTTATGATTTTAGCATAGATCTTAAGATCGTCCATGCACAGTACATGAGTGAGCTTGTACTTTTGATCTGCAGGTTAGCCGCGAAAGTACCCGTCAGAACGGCGAAGTGCTAGTTATAGTGGCAATAATGTGAGGCAAAAGAGGGGTGGGCTCACGGTGTCACCCTTAAAGACACCCCTCTGAAAGGTGACCTTGTTAGTTGTCGCACGAATTTTTCCAGATGAGATAGTAAATATGGTTTTCCAAAGCGGCACCAATCTCTCTATGCATCTTACGATTTGCGGATGAACCTTTTGGCTTTCCAAAAGACAGATAATAAGTCTATGGGAGGTCAAATCGAAAGCTTTCCGGTAATCAATCCAGGCCGACGCTAGATCATGCAGGTAGAATGCTGCAGCTTTGTAGACACATCTACCGATGAGCAGGTTCTTCCGACATCCCATTACGCCTTTCTTTGAGCCGTTTTGTTTATTTTCAACAATCCCTATTATTTTTTTTTTAATATCAATAGCGAGTCCAATATGGCGAATAGAATAATATTTTATAATAACAAAAACAACGCTAACTCAGTCTTTTCAACTCTTCTGTGACTATAAGATTTTTTAGCCACGAACTATATAAACCAGATATAGTTTTAAGGGTTTGAGGCATCGCTGATTTTGAATTTACCATTACTTCAGAAAAACTAATTTTTTTTAACAAGTTTTTTTTTCAAATTGTTTAAACAAACTCATTTTACAAACCTTATGGCATGTTTGGATTAAGCGTATTAAAAAACCCCTTGAATAATTGATGTGGTATTTGCATTTTCTTTGCCTTTCTTATGAACATAAACAGCTTGATAAATTTACCAGATTAATTATTTATTAATTTGTTTATTAAAAAGCATAACTAAAGACATAAAAGAACTATTCCGGATGTAACTTTTGCCATTAAATCTGATTCTGGTATATGTTTTGCAAAATTGGTTAAGAACGCAATAATTTGTTAAAATAAATTGTTTAAAAAAATTAATTTTCAAAAGTATTGGTAAATTTGAAATCAGCGATAGTCAAAACCCCTGAAACTATATCTGGCTTATATAATTCGTGGCAAAAATCTTATGGTCCCGGCCGCCATTTTCAATCCGCAATTTTAAAATTTGGCATTTCAGTAGTTTATTTATTACCAATAATACCAAAAATATCAAATTGAATACTAATATCGGGTTTTTCTTTGTTTTTCAACCTTAAAAATAGTAATAGTATTCCGTAATTGCCGAAACGCAAAGATCCGTTGAGAGACAGAGATCGAAAATTGGTTCGCACCAGAGGATCATTAAAAATTAAGGAGCGCAACTTCAGGGAATACTAGCATCAGTATGCAAAAGAAGATGTCAAAAGTGGCTTTCAGAAAGTAAACCACAAAAGAAAGCATTTATAATGTTATTCTGAACACAAAATTTTATTTTTATTCTGAAAATATATAGTATCCTGAAATTGCGCTAGATTCACGCTTTTCTTTTACTGTGCCAATGAGAATACGGATAAGGTGAAGATCCCAGTTAGTGACACTATTAGCTTTCAATTTAAAAAAATTATTCCCCGATAATAAGAATATGCAATTTCATATTGAAGCATGCTGATTTTTACTAAACGTTTATTTGCATTTTGATTTCAACTAAACTTTTAAATTAATACAGAAATTAATCGAGGGTGTCACTTACTGGTCGCATGTCCCTTACTGGCGTCTTCGCTTTACTTATGTTTTTTCGAACTTTGACTTTACGTTTACTACCTTGAGATAGACAATATTGTGAAATTTGTTCTCTACCACTGACAACTACAAAATAATCTTATTCCTTATATAAACTAAGCACACGTGTCACACGTGTCACAGTGTAACAAAAAACACCTTTTTTGATAAAAATCGTGATACTTCATACAGAAGCTATGGGTTGAAATTAGCTTATCATTGCGCATCACGAAAACATTACTTTTTTTAATTAATTTGTTTATAACATTATTAACAATTGTTGTTGTTCCTCGCACCCAGTGAAAAATATTTGTAGTTTGTTATTACATTAATTTATGAACTTTTTTTCAATTTAATTCATAAAATACTTTTTCAAAGTTTTTAAAATAAAACTGCATAAGAAGATAAAAATTGTCTAAAGAAATGGTAATTTTTTCGAAATCGGAAGAAATGTATCAAAATAATGAACTAATTCAACTGATTTAACAAAAAATAGCATATAATTCAAACTTGTAAAAAAAGTTGAAATCGCCGGCTTAATTTGCAGATATTTAAAAATAAACAATAAGTATTTGCTTAAAAAATCGCAGGATCTTTTGAAACAAATTTTCTATTCCAAACAATGAATAACTACGACATTTTATTCCCCCGCTTTCAGCTCCCGCCCCTTGAAATTTTTGACGGTCTTCAGTATACAACTTTTTTCTATAGGAAATCTTTTTTGAATTTCATTAAAATGCATCATTCAGCAAAAAAATAATAACCTTTGAAATTATAATTTAATCAATTAAATGAATAAAAGTAATTACATTCGATTTGTAACTAAATCAAAACAGTGTAAGTGTTTGGAAACAGCGACTGTACAAAAAATTCATTATTAAAAAAATGGATAAAATAATTACTTTTCGTAAGTCTGAAACTTTATTGAAAAAAATTCTATTGTTTATTAGAAACAACTGATAACATAATATCTATTTTTAATAGCGTCAAAATATTTATTCTCTTCAATATTTTTTTTTTTTGTATAGAAGCATCAAACATTTTTCACCATCTCCGGCTTTTCCATACGGGATCGTCCATAAATTACGTAACGCTTTTATGGGGGAGGGGGGGGGGGGGGGGGGGGGGGGTAAGCAACTATGTGACATAGTTGTGACATGGTAATAAGAAAAAATGACCTAAGCGTTACGTAACGCTGTACTAATTTTTTCATAAAATTATTTTTAACGAAATATTTCTTTAGCAGCGTATTAAATGCATAAGTTTACAGCTATCTAAAATAGCCGCCAAATATCTATAAACGCTCGTGACACAGGCTTTACTAAAAAGTTATAGTATAGTCATATCCTTTCGTCAAATTCTGACTGGGGTATTTATTAGCTACACATTAGTTATACTCATGTAGCGACTTTAGACAAAGCCATAGATTCTGCATGAAGAGGTGGGACAATTACAATACTCTATCCGGTGAATTTACGCTGCAATATGTATGATTTTTTTGTTTGTATGATTAGTTTGTATGATTAGTTTATATAATTATCATTATACGAGAGTAGTTCAATAAGTCCTTAGAATGAAGTATAAAAACAATTTTTTTTGGGTAAATTTTTTTTTATTTTTCAACATAATCTCCTTGGAGCTCTATACACTTGGTCAATCGCTTTTCAAGTTTTTTTAATCCTTCAGAAAAGTGCGTTTTCGGAAGTTCCTCAAAATAAGCACTTACAGAGGCAATGACGTCTTCGTTGTCTGAAAACCTCTGTCCACCGAGCCATTTTTTCAAGTTTGGAAATAAGAAAAAGTCAATGGGGGCTAAATCTGATGAATACAGTGGGTGTTCGACCAATTCGAATTTTAGTTCTTCAATTTTAGCCATTGAAACGAAGCATGTGTGAACTCGGGAGTTGTCGTGATGAAAGAGAATTTTTTTTCTCGCCAAATCTGGTCGTTTTTTTAAAATTTCTTCTTTCAGCTGCACTAATAATGATGCATAATATTCACCAGTGATTATTTTACCCTTTTCCAAGTAGTCAATAAGTATAATTCCACGTGCATCCCAAAAAACTGTAGCCATAACCTTACCAGCTGACTTTACGGTCTTTGCCTTCTTTGGAGCTGGTTCGCCTGTGGAAATCCACTGTTTGGATTGTTCGTTTGTCTCAGGAGTGTAATGGAGTATCCATGTTTCATACACAGTCACAAATCGACGAAAAAATTCCTCACGATTCCAACTTATGCGCGCCAAAAGAGCCTCAGAGACGACCACTCTATTGCGTTTATTCTCAGCTGAGAGCAAACGCGGCACCCATCTTGCCGATAGCTTTTTCATGCC
>NC_046659.1:129797263-129817182 GCF_010883055.1 Belonocnema kinseyi | reverse complement strand
GCAGGGGCAGATGTGCCATGAACTGAGTCCAATTCATTTTCTATCTCATATGGAGTTAAACCCTTTAAATGAAAATGTTTGATTACCGCTCTGAACTCGTTTCTTTCCATTTTTCTTAACAAACAATTTTTTTTTCAATTGGTTATAAAAACACGTAAACTCAGAAGATTTGGACTGTGACTGCACCATATATCTAGTCGGGAGTGGTGCTGACTGAAAACAGATGATTTGGAGCGATTCGCGCGCCATCTGTTGGTCATTCTAAGGACTTCTTGAACTACCCTCGTAGTACTTCTTAAATTCCATACCAAATATTGTTTTTTTCAGTATTATAAACAATGTAAAATAAAAGATATACTATAATAAACATTGAAAAAAAATTATTGTAAAAAAATTATTGCAAATTTTATTTTTAAAAAATTGATTAGCGTTACGTAACGCCACAGGAAGGTTATCCTTGCGTTACGACTGCGTTAAAAAGGGGGAGGGGGTGTAGAAAAAGCTGGATTTTGCGTTACGTAATTTATGGTCGGCCCCTACTTGCACACCATCATTCTCCACACCTTCTTTTATTTTCTATCATACCCCTTCAAACTGCTCACTTCCCTATCCCCTCTACAATCTACATTTATCCATTCACTGCTTCCTTTCAATCCCCTTCTGTCCCTTTCTTTGCCACTATTCCTCTTCACCAATTCCCTCAATTTACTATTATTACCCTCTTTCCCCACCATCCCTTTCCAACAGGTTTCAAGATTTGTATTATGGTGGTCAAACTTACCACTAAATTGGATGAAAACGACGAGAGCAAGAAGTAATGTTCCGAAAGGGATCTTCATTCTTCTTCTCCGATTTCGTAAAACATAACTGACAAATTTGTGCAGTCTACGACGTAAAAGAAAAAAAAATCTTATTAACACAAACAGGCTATTGAAGATAGCATTTGATAGACCTTGGTTTCTTTACTTCTACTAACAACCGGAAAAACTGTACCTTTCAATGTTTTCTGATAATAAATGGATTAAACATCCCAATATAAGATGTAATCTTTGCTTTCTAAAACGTGCATTGCAATGTACCTATAGAAAGGCATCCATTCTTTTAAGAGTCCTAGGGTCAGGGAAAGTTGTTTATGCATAATGCCCGCTACACTATTATGTCTCTGGTTATAGGACACCCTTTCTCAGCCAAATATGTGCTGCCTTACTATTCACTTTATTTATATCTCACACTTCGAGGTGCTCGCCGTGGATGGATTTCTGCCTCCATTGTATTTCTAATTTCTCTATGATTTCTGCCCTAGACCATTTTATGAGTATTATGGACTACGTAAAAACAGGGATAACATATGTTTTGACTGTCTTGTGTTTGTTTACCGAGTTGAGAAAACTCTCTTTAATGAATCTGATTCTCGTAGTAAAGGCAGTCACTAGGCTTGACTTAACTATCGTATGCTAAATACCCTCAGATTACAAAATACCCAGCTATTTATATGATTCGCCTGCAGCCATTGCCTTGATGTAATTTTCGAACTAGTTCTCTAACTCTGCGGTTTCTAATTCCCCTCTGAATGAATGCACTGTTTTGCATTTATCTAATCCGTGCTCCATGTGGATATCATTGGTAAAATGCTTTGTGACTGCGATCACTTGCTGCAGTTTCTAGGCTGAACTAGCATACAGCTTCAGGTCATCCATGTAAAGAAGAATGGTCACTTGATAACCATCCTCATAATTATGGATTCTGAACCCATAAGAAGACATGCTGCTTCGTGTTTTTCTCAACAGATTCAACGCTAAACAGAAACAAAGAGCGCTGAAGTTTTAAGGCTTCAAGCAAATAGTCATGCGACACGGAAGGAAACGCTTGCTTATTATCGTTTATTGTTTTCTAATGCTGTCACAGGCTTAAGAGGGTTACTGCCCAACATGTCCAACGAATTTTTGGTTAGCATTGGATGTTTTAAATTTTTTTATTATTTTATTTTTGATTATTTAACGCGGGGATGTCTCGGTATATATCGTCAGTCACAGACCCATTTTTATAATGCAATGAAGTGATCGGATGAGAGCATTGTGTCTTGACATATTGGACAAAGCCTGGTTTTTACCCCATCATTGGCGGACTCGGTTGCAGTCAATTTAAAGATGGGGGGACCTACAGCTTAAGGTGGGTTCCAAACCACGAGAGCCTCGGTAAAGGTACATAGAAAATTTTTTAGAGGTACCGGCTCAAGGATCGAACTCCGGACCTCTGAAGTAAAGTCCGAGCCACCGAGCCGCCAACTATTTGAAGAAAACTGTTAAACTTCAAAACCTAATAGATACATTTTCTACCAAGAAGGTTTGATTTTTAACCTAAGAGTTAAAAATTAAGTGAAATTTAGACCAATTAGCTGCGTGTAAAAGCAAATCGTTAAATTTTATGTAAACGGGAAAAAGTTTGAACACAATAACCTAACTTCTAACCAAATAGTTGAATTTTCGCTAAAGAAACGATTCTTTATGAACTGAAAGAACAAACACCTTCAAAACTAGATTGAAGAATCCTTGATTTCACCGGGAATATCAGGTTTACTTTATAGAATGACAATACCTTATAAAATTTATCAAGGTAGTTAAAAAAGATGGTTCTCTAAGGATGCTTTTTGGCCCAATTTAGATTCGGCCCAAAAATTTCGAAAAAATTTCTACAGTATTAACTAACGATAAAAAGTCAATTCCAAATTAAACGGACCACCCTTATCCCCCTGATTCATAACAAACACCCTTTACAAAAATAAAAACTTCACCGCTTCTATGAAGTGTTTTTGGGAACAAACTCAATAAAAAAAATAAAGAAAAATACATATATAGGTTTTTGGGGTCGATGATTTCGAATCCAAGGTCCGTTGACCTCCATCACATTAGAAGTATTATGAGAGACAAATATTCTAGAAATTTTAATAAACTTGATTATGAACAGAGGTATCAAAAAGTTGCATCATTTAGACCTATTTGAAGTATCAAATTGATACTTTGTAGTTTTCTGTGCTCACATACAAATTAGTTGACAAATTTAAGACATAAAAAATTCGTAAAATTTAACCAATGTCTTGTGGAATTGAACAACACGACTGTGAAATATTCTTTACTCTACTTGATAAATAAAATGGTCACATTGTGCAAATAGAATACTGATATGGTATGCCTCAATTTCAGAACGTTGTCTTCACATTTTTGAAACAAGGTTAAATAACCAAAGAATTTTTTAAAACTGAAAATAACATAGGATCAATGGCCTCTAAGTAAATTGTACTTTTCAGGGTCCTCACGCGCTACTTTTCAACAATTCGATTTTTTACTTAAGGAATTTTTTTAGTTGTATATTTTCCTTATTTTTCACAAAAAAGTTCAATTACTCAGTCACATAAAAAAAATTTAACCTTAACCCTCTTGATGTCAAGCTAAAATCGTAACGTTAAAGGGAAAGCCGGTCCTCTCAATTTTGATTTAACATGCCAAATCAGAATTTACCAAGATACGTTTTCTTTTATGTCTCGCTTTTTCCAGTAATTTAAAAACATTGCATGACGCCACTAATTCGTTTTACATTGAACCATATATGAATAGTATATTTTGCCCAGAGTATCAACGCCTCCTTTTGTTACGTCAAACACGAAAGTTTAAAACAAAATTACTAATTACAGATAATTACACATGGAATTGCACATTTACCAAAAGAACTAAATTTTTATTTCCCAAATTCCCAAGATTTTCTTAATTTTTATATGCAAATTGTTAATTATGAATATAATTTCAAATACTATAATCAGAATTGTCTTTTAATTCGTACGAATAATTTCCAGTGGTTTGAATACCCTAAAATTTACTATAAATCATTTCGAAAATGTTCTGAAATGTTTTGTTACCTTTCTTATAATCTAAAATGACTAAATTTTAAATCTACTTTATATTATCCGCAATTTATAACCTTTTTCTCTAAAATTTTGTTTTACTCTATGATAAAAAATGTCCTCTGGGTATGTCTATTCTGACTTTCTCTCTGACTAGAACTTCCAGAACTGATCCAAATTCTCTAAATTCCGCGAGTTATTTTGAAATATTTGTAATTCTCTTAATTCTTGGAATTATTTTCATGATATAATTAAACGAATTTGAGTAGTTCTTATAGTTTAGGTAATTTTTTAAATTTAAGTGATTTAGGATATTTATGGAATTCCGAAAATTAAAGGAAATTAGAGAATTCCGAAAATTCTGGCTATTTGACGTATGCAAGATATTCAAAGAGTTCAGGGAATTCCTTATATTTGGTGATTTTTGGGGATTTGGATTAAAAGAATTCATGCAATTTCAGGAATTCAAGGATTCTAGAAAATTTCAGGTATGCAGGTATTTCAGAAGGGGATAACAAATTTTGAAATCACAAAATGCTCTATTTTTCTTGAGATTAAGATATTATAGATAGACTTTGTAAAAAATTATTTAGACGATCATATAGTCGGGTAAAGAGAAGCTCCTGTAATGTCTGCCAAACGCCCCCCTCTGAACACATAAAAAGTGATATAAGGAAAAATAACCTCAGTGGGTACATGTCCTGGTTCAATTTTATTTCCAGTTACGAGCTCAATGTTGGTCGGCCTGTCTGTTGCTGTATCTACATCTACTCTGAAGTATTTCCAAAAGTAATTGATGAACCACAAGTTAGCATAAGGTTCCATCACGTATAAATCTAGAAAAGGAAGATTTTTGAATTCACAAAAATGTTAAGTCTAAATGTTAAATTTTTGAAAATCGTCAAATAATAGTGATCTGGAGTAACTTATTTCATAACACTAGTTCCTTTTTTAAAATAATAGTGTGATGCCGTTGATTCTTTGGCACCAAAGTTACAAATTGAAAAACAGTGTAATATTTGTTATTAAAAGCAATTATGAAAATCGTTCCATTTTTAAATACTTTCGAACTATAGTTCGTTAGAATTTTTTATAATCATTAAACAAATTCCATTGTTTTTGATACTGCTTTTTAAGTATTTAAATTGTGATAAGTAGTTTTCGAAATATTCGTTAGTAAATCAAGAATTATATTGAACTTGAGAAGGGGCAATTTCACAGAAAGAAGCGTTTAAAAAATAATTTCTGTTGAAAATCAACAAGAGATATACAGGCTTGATATAGCCTTACTCACATAAAAATTGGATTTATTTGTAAGTATTTAAAAACGGGACCAAAAGTGTCGAGTAAGCATTCTCAATGTGACTAAGGTTATTTTAATTCAAAAATTTTGATAAAATTGAGAAATCCTTAGGCTTTTAAAAATATTTCAGGGGGTTTTAGAATATTTCTGAGCATTTTTCAAAGTTTAAAAATGATGCAAGGAGTTTTTAGTGGTTTGAAACACTTCAGGGTACTCTGCAATTTCTAAGGGTTTTTCTAGAGATTTAAAGAATTTTAAACGTAATAATTTTTAGAGAAACAAAATTGAATGATTTTAAATGTTTTGTGAAATTTTCAAGGATTATAATTAAATTTTAAGTAGTATTACCAGGATTCATGATAATTAAATTCGTTTAAATTTAGTAATAAGAATTAAAATTGTTTGAATTTGTATACAATTTTTTAACAAATTTTCGATATTGCAATGTATTCTAAAAATTTAAAGATTATCATAAATTTTTAATATTTCAAGTCATTTTTGAGAAATTAACATAAATTTTAAAAGCTTCAAACTGATGAATTTCCTTGATGATTTATATTACATGTTGGTAAAAAATCTGTTTCATAATGTATAAATAGTCCCTTACGAGTTGGATTTGGTGCTCGGACTGCCATAAGTGAACCATTTTGCCATACATAGATAACCGTTGAATGGTTGTCTAATAATTGAAGACGGACTATAAAATTATTATCTCGATAAAAAAAACTGTTTTTAGGAATTGTATTGCCCTCAAAGTCAGCTTGCAATAATGTTCCATTTTCAGCTAACCACAAATAAACGTCTTTCATCAAAAAAAAGACTTTCTTATCGAAAGGGCGTTTCAGACGCGGGAGGGTCCGTTCTCCCGGCGTAAATTTTGGAGGCCCAGGATTGCGTGGGCGTCCTCGACCACGTTTCATTATAGAGCCTGAACTCGATTCTGGATTATCAGCAGCATTTAAGTCTGTAAAGAGAAAACAATCATTTTTAATTAAGATCCGATGTTCCCATGTTGAAAACAAACTTTTCTAGTGGTGTTCGTTTTAAGCGAATACCCAGTGAGATAAGGGGGCAGAGCGCACCTCCCTCAAACAAGATTTTCAATGTTTCATAATTGCTTTTTTCATATCAGCCACCTGCATGAGAGGCTGCACATGCAACAGAATCTAGACCGAATTGATTTGAGATCACCCCAATTGTAACAAGTCTTTAGCAAGGTGTAAAGAGTGTTACATCTTCACTGGCAATGCTCAAACAATAGGGGTAAATGACATTGCCAGCTGACACCAACTCACACAAACGACGTTTGGGTAGACTCATTGAGACACGTGTTCCATTCGAGAAAGGAGGAAGAGAGACCGAAACGAGAGCTCCTTCAGCCTCCTCCCTCACAGAGCTCTCTTCATTCCCCTCCTTGCTTCATCTATACTATTTTGTTTTTTTTACTATATGTGCATCAGAGCTCCAGGTTCCCTTTGTACCCCCAGGGTTGTTTTGGTAATCGCAACCCCATGCATTACAATTAAACTTTCAGGACCCTATGCACAATCAACCTCAGTACAGCACAAAAAAGAACAATTACAAAAATTCTCCTCCCTTACCCTTCCCTCAAATTTACGTTGCGTTAAGCGCTCCGTGCAATTATAAAAAAGCTATACAAAATATAGTAAGATCATCTGCCCACAAAGTACTGAAAACAGTTATGACTACTATGAGAAACAAATTCACGGTGCGGGAAGCGTTCCGTGCAAGTAGGAACTAGCTGAACAAAATATGCAGGTCAAAAGAAAAACCCTATTAACCACTGACTATCACCCTTCAAATTTCATAACACAAAATTACTTAAGAAAAATAACACAAAGAGTACTGAAAAAGAAGAACCCAACTCGCGGTGCGCGAAGCACTCCGCGCAAGTAAGCACTAGCCGGACAAAATATGCAAATCAAGTGAAAACCTCACAGTTCTACAATACAGAATAACTAAACAACATAACCCAAATCACACAGCAAGAAGCGCAAAGCGCTCTGTTTTATAGCGTTATAGGCAGAGCGACTGACAAGTACGCAAATCGAGTAAGAAAGTAAACCAACAACCAACTATCACCCCCAGTCCTACAATACAGAATAACTGAACAATAGAACCCATTTCACAGAGCGCGTTTCGCTCTACGCGTTACAGACAGAATGACTGACAATTACGCAAATCGAGTAAATAAGTAAACCAACTATCACCCCCAGGCCTACAACTCAGAATAACCAAACAATAGAACCCAGTTCACAGAGCGTGAAGCGCTCTCTGCGTTATAGGCAGAACGACTGACAAGAACGCAAATCGACTAAATAAGTGAACCAACAACCAACTATCATCCTCAGCTCTACAACAGAGAATATCCAAACAATAGAACCAAATTCACAGAGCGCAAAGCGCTCTGCTCGTTATAGGCAGAACGACTGACAAGTACGCAAATCGAGTAAATAAGTAAACCAACAACCAACTATCACCCCCAGCCCTACAACACAGAATAACTAAACAATAAAACCCAATTCACAGAGCGCGAAGTGCTCTGCGCCTTATACGCAGAACGACTGACAAATACGGAAATCGAGTAAATGAGTGAACCAACAACCAGCTATTAGCCCCAGGTCTACAACAACAAGTATCCAAACAATAGAACCCAATTCACAGAGCGCAAGGCGCTCTGCTCGTTATAGGCAGAACGACTGAAAAGTAAGCAAATCGAGTAAATAAGTAAACCAACAACCAACTATCACCCCCAGCCCTACAACACAGAATAACTAAACAAAATTATCCAATTCACAGGGCTATTCTAAAAGAAGGCAGAGGGAGTTCCTCACCCCATTACGCCTGACGCTACAGTTCCCTGGAAACGACAACCTCTAACACTCTCCCCTCTACTCGCTCCCATCAGCCACAACTGATCTACCTCATTAATCCCTTCAGGAGCGTAACTATCTCACAAATAATCGTCTAATCTCACAAATAAAATTAATCAACCCAGAAGTAAAAAGACTAATCTCCCTCCCCGAGTCCAAAACTCTATTATCAGTGATTCACCCAAACAACATACAAAGCCAATGGTTTAGTCCATCAGTATATAGATCTCGGACGGCAATACGTTCATACAAACACATGTAGGTATATATAAATAGCCAATAAATTACATTATTACACAATGAAATAAAGTTACTCAAAAGACTTCACATTGATTGTGCACAATTAGGACAATTTCTATATAAATTATCGAATTTAACAAAAGTATCCCAAATTTTCTGCAGAAAAATTTATTGACTTGGCACTTCCGAAGTAAAAATTGGCCACCAATTGTAAGTACACTGACAATTACCTTCCTAAAATCTTTAACTTATTCGCAGGAAGCCAATACAGGAATGATTAAACAGACAAAGGTAGACATAAATACTCCGCGATATCGAGGCGCTATAAACGCACATTACAAATACTTTTTTAGAGTACAAAGGGTAATATGGGTCTGAGTTCACTAGGTAGGATTGAATGATAGAAATATAAGGTTAACAATTTGGAAAGGATCAGATCAACTTCATTCAGAATCCGATTAAACTTCAGAATAATCATAGTTTAGAAAAGGACCAATCATACACTCATTGAGATAGAGACGCAGAACGAACCACCCTCAAACAATATTTTTAATTCTCATAATTGTTTTTTTCATATCAGCCACCCGCATGAGAGGCCGCACATGCAACAAACTCTAGACCGAATTGATTTGAGATCACCTGAATTGTAACAAGTCTTTCGAAAGGTGTAAAGAGTGTTACATCTTCACTGCCAATGCTGAAACAAGAGGGATAAATGGCATTGCCAGCTAACACCAACTCACACAAATGACTTTTTGGTAGACTCATTGAGACATGTGTTCCATTCGAGAAAGGAGGAAAAATGATAGGAAAAAGAGCTTTTTTAGCCTCCTTCCCTATCTATTTAGGAATAGTGCATGTTTAAGAATGCAGTTTCCATTTCAACAAGAAAAAATCACCTTAAAGAAAAAACCTTCTAGCTGAATAAAAAATTTTTCACAAGCTAGTTGGAATTCCATCCAAGTAGTTACATTTTTAATTTTAAAAAAATTTCGGCGGAAAATGGAATTCATAGATTCAGTTATATTCAATTTTCGAACAAAGAAAAGAGTTTTCTACCTAACTTGTTTATATCGTGCACTTTCAACTCACTGTATGGATTCGGTGCATGTCGATGAACCTGGTGAGTATGTTCTGCATTCAAATCATGTACTATGGTTGTAATATTATCTGCAGTCAAAAACTCCTCACTTATAGGAGAAGGTGGAATAAAGTATTTTTTTCCTCTTCTTGATGATTCTGTAAAAATAATGCTTAATATACACAAAACTCATTATACATATATGATTCAAACCCCCTAGATGTTGATAGAGATCTACGTCTGCCAAGAATCAAAGAAATTATTATTAAATTCATTGAGGATCCTTCCACTACTTTGTCCATTAGCTTTTTACCGCAAACACTGTACAGGAATTGCATTCAACCGCTTTAGTTTTACTAACATCCTGTTATCGGCATATCTATTATAATAATTAATTAATTATGTAGCAAAAGTCTTGGGAAGAAAAACATTTTATTTATTAAAAATTTGAAAAGCAGCAATTAAAGAAGATAATTTTTTTAGGGAGATTTCTAGAACGGTAACTGTCAAATTAAGATATGTTCACGGCTACTGATTACGATACTGCGCTCTTTTGATTATTTTTATCTGAAAATCCTAGGGAATCATGCAAATTTTCCAAGCGTAGATCACGTTAATTCTTTCGATATCAGAAGATACTTAACGTCATCTAAGACTAAATGCAATATAAATTTAAAAAATTGTTAAATAAATTTGGTTTCAAAAAGAATTTACTCTCCTCACTCCCCTAGGAATAGAACTATAGAATTTCCAATTGACAGTCATTTTCTACGTCTGCATGTAAGGGCAATCGATGGCTATTCTAACAATGCGAGGGAACTTTACCTTAGGGCAAAGAAGTTGCCTTCTAAACTGACTTTTAAACTAATAAAGATCAATTTCCAACATAAAAACTTACTGAGAAAAATTCACAAAATAGTTTAATTTCAAATCCAAAACATGCATTTTCAAGCAAGAATTTTAATTTTCCTACAAAAAATAAATAATTTTCTTGTAACTTATAAAGACAAATTTTCACAAAAAAAACTAGCACTTGGAATAAAACTTTTTATATCAATTTTTATTAAGAAAAGACAAATTTTTGAGAATGCAGATTAATTTTTTACTCTGCAATTTTCTGACTGAAATAAAGAAACTTCTAGTAGGAGAATATTTTTTTTTAAGTTAGTTGTTATTTCATACAAGGAGTTGAATGTTTGATTAAAAACGATAAATTTTTGGCAACAAATGTGTTTAATTTCTAAAAACGAAGTTACTTATTTTACTCACATCTGTCAGCATTAATCCGCTTCCCTTGAATTTTAAAATTAACATGGGGTTTTAAATCGGAAAAGATCAGTTAAAAAAATTAAAAAAGCACTTCTTATTAATTTTTTACATTAAACTGTAGACATATTAAAGAAATATTCTTAAAATAATTTTCATTCAATAACTTTCAATTTCGAAATTGAGTTTCGAAATTGCGTTGAGTTTCAAGTTGATGTTTACGGTCAGTAAATCCTACATCAGGAACCATCGATTACCTTAGGGCAAAGAAGTTGCCTTCTAAACTCTCTCCTCCCACCCATGTTACGAGCTCAGGACAGTAGCGACAGGGAAGAAGGGGATTTTCTCAAAAGGTACGAAGTGGGTGTGTACCTAAAGAAAAGCAATATAATTGGCAGTTTTTAGTTTTGTCTTCTACGTTGTTTGCGAAAAGCTTCGCAACTTGTAGTTTAAGAAATGTTGCAATGTGAGCTTATCGGTGGAACGAATAAGTGTATGATACAAAGCAATTAAGAGAATACAATATGAGAGAATACGTAAATCGCGGCGGATCGTTTACTAGTTAGTCCTGTTCCTGCTGAGAGTTTTAAAGGAATATCTCAAGAAATTGTAAAAGACTTTAGTGTCTTTCGTGATGGAGTGAAATTGGAATATGATTAAGGCCTTAGTCTTCTGTAATAAAATTTCTATTATTCAATTCACAGTGGCTAAGAGTGCTGAATTTTCATTGACTTTGCATGAATCCGGCAACCTCTAATTTAAAAATTTATAAAAAACATTCTACATATCTAAACATGGTCCTTCGAGCCGAATAGGTCGAAAAAAGGCTTCGCTCAAAAAGATAATACGTGCACATTTTAACAGTGTATACACTTGAGGTCATCGAGCAAAGTGTAATTACTACCAGGCTAAATTATTTTGCAATCTTCAAGATCACGATCTCTCTCATCATGTTTTGCGTGCTCTCTTCCTCTCATAAACTCGTCGTAGGATCCATCAGCCGCAATGTTCTTCCGTGCACGTGTAGGAATACCTGGTTCATCAACAAATCATTGTCAGCAGCTTAAAGCTGTCACTCTCTTACTTTTGTAAGGTGCAAAACTGTTTTTATGATTCGGCCACAATTTATGCAGACATATATGAACACTCTTATTGGATTTCGAAATAATGTATTTAGCTATCGCATACTCAATTATTATTTCTCGAAAAAGAGATTTCACGTTTTTGTGAAATGCCAAATTAAAAATACTGAAATTATTTTTAAGAAGCTAGGCAAGTCCAACATTACCATAGCTATAGTAAAATCGGGAATTAAACTCTTGGAACAAAAATGGGAGAAATGTTAAAATTTAAATTCGGAAATCAAAGCTTCAATAACCATGGCGAAACGCGAATGTCTGGATTATTTTAGTAAACAAACATTCCTACAGATTGAAGATGCGTTTCTGAGTTCTCACGATTTTTTACTAAATTAATTAGAATTGATTACTCCAGAAGCTAGCACGAGCGCTAGTTTAAATCAATCGCAGTTTGTTCGACGCGATTTTTTGCCTGTAAAGCTTCCTTAAATTACCTTACCTGTATTTTCTGGGGATAAGTTCTATGAATTGAAAGAACTCCCTAATAGAGAACCCCTGACTTATAAAGAAAAGTTTTGCAAGAAACATTGCTTTATGACGCACCAACGCACAAATGATGGACGGTATTGCATACGATTACCATTTGGATGAGGTGTCTCCTTCTCTATAGCTAAACTAAGAGTTGTATTCAATGCGTCAAGTTTGACTTCGAACAATGCTTCCGTAAATTCACACTTGTATATTGGTCCAAAGATTTTAAATGATTTAGTCTATATCATATTGAACTATAGATTGACTCTTTTTATTTACATGTCTGACAGAAAATATTGTTTGAAAAATTTTGGTAGATGCTCGTGACTGCAATTATCAAAGAATTTTATAGTGCTCACTTGATAACAATTTGGTCGCCTATCGACTTTCCACTCTCACTTATGGCACTGCCTGTGCTCCTTAATGGCTAATGAAGTAATTAGGCAATTAGGTCATGAAGCAGGCAGTAAGTTTCCTTTGGCTAAAAGTATCCTGGGAAGGAATATCTACGTGGACGATATTTTGTTTGGTGCGGATAGTAAAGTACAAGCCAAGTAGAAGCGACAGCAATTATTTCAATTGTTGGAAGCTGGTGGTTTCCACTTGCGAAAATGAGCGCCTAATAATTCAAAATAATTAGAAGATTGTCCATCTGAAAACCATGAAAGGGCTATACAGTTTTCGTTAGCTCAAGATGCTACGTTTAAAGTTTTGGGATTATTTTAGGATGCTGAATCCGACTCGTTTCATTTTTGGGTAACTTCCCCTTCAGTGGACGCTCCAAATAATAGGATCGTCCTTTCTTGAATAGCTAAATTATATTATCATCTGATGGGTTGGTTAACTTCAGTTATACTAGTCGCTAAGTCACTGATGCAGGGACTTTGGAAAATAAAGCTAGATTCGGATGAGAAGTTTCCTAACCACCTTCAGATTCATTGGTCTGATTATCAATATACATTAGAGAAACTAGAATCTCTTAAAGTTCCCAGATCGACTAGTCAACTGCAAGACAATTTTAATTATGAGCTTCACGGATTCGCGGATGCACGGTGGTCTACATTTGACCTTGCCTAGGCTTAGGCAGCGTTTCTAAATCTTAAGAGCGTGCCCTCTTTTTAAAGGCTAAATCAATGATTGCTTAGAATGTGCGCGAGAAAGAGCGACTCTTTCCCAGAAACTAATGGGGAACTTACCAGATTTTAAAGTAACTCCTAATCGCCCCTTCACGCATACAGGGGTAGCTTATGCAGGCCCTTTAATGCATATGCGCAATTTATCGTTACCTCCGCTTCGGAAATAAACTTCCTAAACAATTAGTGGAAGTCCCCAACAGACATTTTTTACTGTTTGATTTAGCTACTTTTTCTCTAACATATACTCACAGAGCTAATTAATTGAACAACAGTATTAGTTGGATTAATCAAATATTACAAAATTTAATTCCCATTACGGAATGGCATGCTATATTTTTTCTTCATTTTCGAATGAATTTAATACAATTAAGTTTTTTTTTAAACGCTGTTTCCGGGCTAAGTTCAAAATGGGGCAAAGCTGCAGAATTTAATCTAGAGAAAAAATTATAAATTAATTCCCAATAAGAAATTGTATTTTTAGGTTAAAATTCAAACTTCTTTCAGATGTTTTCAAAAGCCAAAGATTTCGATTTTGTTTCTAAATCACAGTGATTTTCTTTCAGTTCTAAAAATTATTATACACTTACGCGTCTGCTCTCTTTGCATTGGCACCGATGCGAAAGCGTTGTACGGTCCTGGTTGTGGTGGTGCATGCATTTCTGCAATGAAAATATATTTTAAGGATTTTTGTTCAAGACTTTTTTGACGCATTCAAAAATGGGAGATTAGTTCAAACTAAGATATTAATACATTAAATTTAAAAAATGCAACATTAGATTTAATTTTATAGGCCCCTAAACGTAGATATGAGCAATTCGATCCAGTTTTAAACCTTCTTGATAATGTGGGTTTACCATATTGGATCCGGGATTTTTAATTTTTTAAATGAAGCTTTAGATTTTAATTCAGCGAAACCAAAAACTTATTTGTTTAATCAAAATGAGGGGTCCAATGTGGCGGACATGAGTTATTAAAAATTTTCGGATATTGATGATATTAGCGATACTTAGGTTTCTTTAGGTCGCTGAATAAAAATCTGATGCTACATTTTAAAGTTTAAAAATCGCGCATCCAAATTGGCGAAATAAAATTATTAAAAATGTTCAGCACTTGATCGGATTGTTTCTATTTATGTTGTTGGGGAATTTGAAATAAAATATAATGTTGGGTTTTTAAAATTCAATATGGCGGACAGAAATTATAGAAAATATTCAGAACTTGAATTATTTAATGATAGTTACGTTTTGAGATCGCTGAATCGATATATAATGTTGGATATAAGCTGAAAAAAAAATCTAAGAAATTTTTCATAATTTTGTTTCACCATGATGGATTCACCATTTTACATTTAAAAAATCCAACACCGGATTTCGATTTAGCGACACCAAAAACTAAACTATCGCCAATTTTATTAAGGTCCGAACATTTGTAATAATTCGTGTATGGCATGTCGGATCTGCCATTTTGAATTTTAAAAATCCATCTTCATATTTGGCTTTAGCAACATCAAAAATATTCACAACAAATTTACCATAGTAATTGATTTATTTATAAAAAAGAGGAATATTGAATACAATAACTTAAATTTAATCAAAAAATTATTTGCACAAGATTTGTGAATTTTCTACAAAGTAAAATATTTTAAAAGTAAATAATATAATTTTAAACCAATAACATTGATTTTTAACCGACAAGATCAATTTTCTATTGAATAAGAGGAATTTTCAACTCGAGTTCTTAAAAGACGAATTTTAACAGAATGAGTGACTTTCAAACTAATAAAGATCAATTTCCAACATAAAAAATTACTCAGAAAAATTCACAAAATAGTTTAATTTCAAACCCAAAACATGCATTTTCAAGCAAGAATTTTAATTTTCCTACCAAAAATAAATAATTTTCTTGTAACTTAGAAAGGCAAATTTTCACAAAAAAACTAGCATTTGAAATAAAACTTTTTAAATCAATTTTTAATAAGCAAAGGCGAATATTTGAGAATGTAGATTAATTTTTTACTCTGCATTTTTCTGACTGAAATAAAGAAACTTCAAGTAGAAAAATAATTTGTTTTTAAGTTAGTTGTAATTTTATACAAGTAGTTGAATGTTTGATTAAAAACAATACATTTTTGGCAGAAAATGAAATTGTTGGATCTTTGGTTAAAAATAAATTCTTGAACGCATAAAATGATTTTTTGCTAAATTTGTTCAAAGTTATAACAAAATACATGAACTTCAAACTCACTGTATTGTCCTGGTACAAGTTGATGACCTTGGTGTGTGTGTTCTCCAGGAGTCGGTGGCATAGAGGTATGGTGTACAAAATCTTCGCCATATGAATGTCTCGGAGAATCCAAACCATTTATAATGCTTCTTATATCGTCGGCAGTCAAAAAGTCATTATTTACAGGAGAAGGTGGGATCGGGTAGTTTTCTTGCCTTCTTGATAATTCTGCAGAAAGAATACGGATATACACCAAAATTATCATATCTGTTTCAAACCCTGTTAAATCATCTGGCCGCAGAATAAATTCTGTTGTGCGACGAGTTCGACGTAAAGGACAAAGCTACGCGCAGGTTTTCAAAAATTAAAATTGGGTCAAAAAAAGTAATCAAACTTATTGGTGGAAGTCATCTTGTTCAATTTGAAAAGAGGCTTTTGGTAAACGGCTCATGACCGAAATTGTATTTCAAATAATTTACCCAAAAACATGATTGCGAGTAGCAAATAGGGTAAAGCTGACGGTGTTAGGCCGCGTTTTGTGCTTCCGGTAGAGCTGGGCAGTATAGTACAATAAGTTACTTTACGTAAAGCAAACGAGGGTACACCTGATTGCACTTTAGTGTAGGTTTACATGCGGAAAATCAGCCTTATCTGAAATAGCGTTTGTGATTTGTGGTTTATATCAAAGATTTCGGAACAAAAATTATTTCGCGGCATAGTTTAGTTATCGAAAGCTAAATAAGCGCAACTCAAGCAATTTCCAGCAAGCGAATTACTTTCAGAAGCACCAAAATTGGGAGAATCACCCTTGTCAAACATAAACTTGATGCCCAAGAACATCCACCGGTTAAACCTAGACATCATCAAAAGTCACCTGAAGTATTGCAGATGAAGGAGGAAATGTAGACGGAATGGATTACCTCTTAAAAAAGACTTTATCGTGCTCAAGCCCCGTTGCTATGGTAAAAAGCCCAATGGGTCTTACCGTATGTGTGTTAAACATCGAGAAGTGAACAAGGTTTCTAAAGCTTATGCCAATCTGCTTTAATTCTTCGGAGACGTTTTTGATGGGCTGAGATCGGCTTACTACATTTCAACAATCGATATAAGTTCAGAGTACCATCAGGTTCCGTTAGAGCGTGAAAGTTGTTTAGTAACAGCTCTTTGAATACCGGGATAAGGTATTATCGGAAAGTTTTTAGCAGCATCTGTACAGGCTGAAAACAGTTTTGGATAATATCTACGATGCTGGGTTAACAATAACACCCAGCAAAAGCGTCTATTTTAGGTCTGCATTTTGCCTTGTGGCATATCTCGTTAACGATCGAGAGTTATAACAAGATGTAGAGCTAGTGGCTCCCGTACTCAATTCTCCAGCTCTGCGTAATATTAATTACTCCTGGAGATTTATGGGCACGGCTAGTTCGTACTGGTGCTCAATTTAGCGTTTCGCCATACTTGCGTAACCCTTGACTAGGCTTTTGCGAAAGGATCACCGTTGGTAGTGGGCTGATGAGCAACAGGCTGCGTATAATTCGGCAGTTGATATTACGACAAAGGCTAAACCGGCTTTTCTTAATTTTCATAGAGAGTTGCGGTCGAAGTCGTATTTTTAAGGAGAAGCAGCGGCCAAACTAAGATTTCTAAAAGATATAGTGAATGATGCATTCAGCAAATGGAGTGTTTGCGATATTTATGAGTTTTAGTGACGATTCACCTGGAGAATACGCACGAAAAACAGACTAGATAGTACAATAAATTGCGTCGAGACTATCGATTTCTTAAATGGTAGGAAAATATTTCCTTTAAGGCAAAGTTATTACAACTAAGCTCTGTAAGTGATTTCACGGTCCTTTCCGAGAAGGAGGAGTACGGTGCACTTTGGTGTACGAATTGGCTAATGACATTTAAAAGATCGTAAGTCGTACCGCAAGCCGGCAGGTAGTTTATAACGACCCAAGGGTCCATTAACGTTTTCTTCCTTTTGACATCCACGAAATGTTAACCCTAGCAGAGGATTTGCATGGAGAGGAAGACGGACGCCACAGTGGCGCAATATGAGAGGAAAGAAGCTTGGGTGCCTTTCTGGCTAAATGGCTACTTTATTCATAGGGAGACTTTTGCCCCTCATACAGGGGCAAATGGCAACCGCTAATGCAGGTAGATAGTTGAGTTCAGCATTACAGTATGCTTCCTTTATCTCTTCTTTTGTTTTCTTACTAGGGTTTAATCCTTTTATGGGGATAGGGGAAGCTGCTTATTTATTTTCACGACTAAGATTTTTTTATTTTGGTATGGTATCTTCATTCACGAAAACGTCTTATTATCCTGTTTATTTTTGTTGTTGTGAAATGTTACTTTCTCACAAATAATTTGACCTAGTATGCCATGTGGCGTTATAATGAAGTTTCTTTTTCATTTATTTTTGTGTCAAGAACGTTATTAGATCATAAGTCCGTCTTATACTCGGGACATGCGGACGTCAATTGTGGATCCTCTGAGCGTCCGCTCAAGGAAGTACTTGTAAAGTTGCAGTTTTTATACTGCAAATTACTGATTTATGTTTTTTTCTGTATGTAAGCTACTATTTCTTTTTTTGCGAATTCCCAAAAAAGAAAGAAGAGGTCAAATGCTTCTATAATTTGTTATAGAACTCGGATCACTTATTTATTTGTTTGGATTTTTGGTTCTGTAATATGAAAATTAGGTGAGACACACTAAAGAAGTGGTCGGAAGGAACTCGAGCCTGTAAATCTGGGGCTGTTTATTTGAAGGACGATGGTGAAAGAACTGGCCGCGCTGACTTGGTGATGGGTAATCGTGGACGCAGTCGAGATTTTACAACGTTATTCAGTGCAGTTTCTTCCTGAAAAAAATTATTTTATACATACAAGTCTGGTCTGTTTGCATTCGCAACTCTTTTGAAATATCGAAGTATCCTTGTCGTGCTGGTGCTGAAGGTATAAATGGAACATATAATATATTTGGAGAATTTAAACCCGTGCTTTTTTTATGAATTTCACAAGAAAAAGCATTATTCGAGGCCAACAGCTGGCCTTATCATCCCCACATCGTTGTAGATCTTCTATCAGAATCTCTTTGGGCCTCTTTTTGCGAAATCTAAAGCGCAAGTTTGCCTGTCCAATCTGTTTTAGAAGCTTTAGAGCTATCATTACAAATTTTAGTTACTTATAATTTCAATATCAATAAGTTACGATAAATGTCTGGCAATTTCTTGTAAAATAATGTTTACGTATTTCGGTTAAGGCAGACAGAGTCCTAACTCAAGTAGAACAAGCTTTTTTATACCCTGAATCCGATTTTGGAACAAAAATTTCTCAGTTTATGAAAATTCTGTGATTTTGTATGCATGTATTTTTAGTATCATAATTAGATTATTAAACAACAAGATTCTTGCAGAATTTTCAAACATAATACAAACATTACAAAAGAAACACCGCCAACGTCGTTTGGCGAGAACAATTGGTTAGCTGCTGAAAATTAAAATTTCTGCTTTTGTCTGAGTGACGAATATTTGTTATTAGTGTAAAATTTATAATATACTAACGTGAAATCCCATAACTCAAGCCTGGATTGCTACCACTTGCAAACAAATGTCTGTGTTCTTCGGGCTTTGTTGGCATTGGACGAGATTGTTGCATCTGAAGAGCTCCATCTGTACAATATAATAAAAAGTTTGTTATTAAATTGTTTTTAACGAACCCCAAACATCTAAAATCAAATACCTTAAACTCCCTGCGTGACAGAAGCAGCAAGAACGTTTGTCAAATATACAACATGACATTTTAGAAGATTTAAAAAGAAATTCAGTTAAATGTATTATTTCTTTGTGTACAAAGTTACCAAAAACTTTTCATTATTTTTGTACAGAATCGCAATGCATGAATTTTCTTGAAGACATGGGAACTTATATTTCTCCCCAAACGTTGGAAATCGAAATAGATGAAAGGAAAAAACTTTTTTATGGAGATTACGAAATATTTTTAAAAATACTGTAGAGTATTGCAATGTCGTTATTATACCTAACGAAGAAGAACTTCAGTTTTATGTTTTTAATCTTATCATCGAAGGGCAGTCTGAAATTTCTCATCTTGTTGCGGGACAAATCAGAAAAAAATACATTGTACGAGGGTAGTTCAATAAGTCCCTAGAATGAAGTATAAAAACAATTTTTTTTGGGTAAATTTTTTTTTATTTTTCAACATAATCTCCTTGGAGCTCTATACACTTGGTCAATCGCTTTTCAAGTT
>NC_046659.1:129779237-129797163 GCF_010883055.1 Belonocnema kinseyi | reverse complement strand
ACGAACAATTTTTTTTTTCAATTGGTTATAAAAACACGTAAACTCAGAAGATGTGGACTGTGACTGCACCATATATCTAGTCGGAAGTGGTGCTGACTGAAAGCAGATGATTTGGAGCGATTCGCGCGCCATCTGTTGGTCATTCTAAGGACTTATTGAACTACCCTCGTACGAAGAGTATTATCAAGCATATCAAGTAGGCCGGAGTGAAAATGATCAACTTGATCAAATCGTTGGAGCTAAACACCAAAAAAATGTATAGGTTGTCATTCAAAAAAAGTAGAAAACATTGATGTTGGTTGCTATTCATTTGTTATTTATTTGTTGTTACTTATTTTTTCTTCAATTAGTGTTACAGTTCACGAATAACGAATGCAAATTATTATTTCCTGTTTATTTTAAAAATCATTTTGTTGGGAAATAAAAATATCATGCCAATCTGTAACTTCATCATTATAATGATAATTAAGAATAAATACTCTACGACTAATAATATTGATCAATAGTATAAACTGGATTAGTTTGATTTATCACGAATTATACATGTCATTATAAAATTTCATATTTTAATAATTTTTCTTCATTTGCCAATGAAATAAACCAGCAAAGATAAGACAGAAAATCGTGGAGAGGCTATCACCGGGTTTGCCATCAATTATCATAGATTTTCACTAATTTCAATAAATATTCCCCATCTTCGTGATTTTATGAACTAGTACTTTTTAAGCAAAATTCGAAAGTTTCTTCAAAGGTCGCCAAGTACCGACGACTCAGCTTTTTTTTTGTAAGTCACAGGCACTTTGTATTATTTTAAAAAATTGTTATGTACTTACACGCGTGGTTTGTTTGCACTGGTAGCCCTGCTAGATCGTGTTCGAGACGTGGCCGTGGTTGTCGTGCATCGGCGGCATCTGTAAAATGTAAAATAGGAAATTTTATTCAAGAAATTTTTTAACGAATCCCAAAAATTTGTATAGGTCAAAACTAAAGGTAGGAAGAATGTAATTTCAAAGTCAGTTAGCTTAAGCCTAGTTACGAAATTTATGTGACATAAATATATTTCGAGACTCTAGACAACCAGCTGTTGACTACGAAAACCACATATTTATGGTTTTTGTATTCTAATCTAGTATCTCTGGAGTACTCTATTTTAGTATTTTTCGAAACTGATATTCGCTATATTGCTCACTTTCTTATGGTATTTTTATTTCTATAGCAAGTTTTGTAAACATATATTAAAATGCAGCAATTTCTACCAAAATATTTGGGTGCTTAGTTAAAAGTCGGCGACATCGCGAAACATGGGCGAAGTTATCAAATGTTACCGAAAAATTACCGTACAAATCTCAAGTTTAAAAAATTTCTGAAAGTTAGTGTATAAATTTCTATACACCTCAGAATATACAGCAATAAAAAAAGGTTGCAATCGCTTTTCCTAAAAAATGTCAACTTTTTAAAATAAAATTAGAAACTTCTTACATATGTCGTCATGGGTCAACATCGTTCAGCGAAACTAATTGATTGGCAGCTAAGAAATGAAATTTCGATTTTTTGCTAAGTACCGAAAATTTGTGGTTAGTTTAAAGAATTATAACATAATAACGTGAAATCCCCGAACTCAAACCTGGATATCGGTGACAACAAATTATGACAAATAGGAATTTGCGGAACTGTCTCGATATTATTCAAGAAGTTAGACAAGGGTGTTTAATGTCTTCGACGAAGATGGTCTGGATCTCGAAATAGTAAGGGTACATGGGTTAGCGTTCGGAGACGATAAGGGTGTAATGTCAGAGTCAATCAAAGACTTGCAAAAAATATTCAATAAACTAAATGCAAGCATGAAGAGCATGATCCTCAAAATTAACACAAATAAAACAAAAATTATGGTGACCGAAGGAAAGAGTAAGAAGGTTATTGGTCGAGCAGGGCTTCTTATCAGAAGTAAAAATATATAAATTAAATAAAGCTAAAATAGTAATACATAATTGACATAAGATTCTTGGGCTTAATATGCGAAAAAACTCTGATGGACAGAGTGAGCAACAAAATAAATCTCAAGGAATATGCTGCATTAGGGGTGCTAGTAGACACATGGGAAAGAAATCGGTTAAGATGGTTCAGACATGTTGAGGGAATTCCAAATAAAAGACTAACAAAACAAGTTTATCAAGGTAAAGTAAGTGGTAAGGTGCTCAGAGGCAGACCACGGAAAGAATGGTTAGAATGTATGAATGAGACTCTAGTTAATAGAGATATAAGATGCCACAGAGACACAAAAGCCTGCATGAAAAATGCATGGACGTGAAATAAGTTCGAGAAGTACGTAAGGACAGAAAGTTATGGCAGCAAATTGTTAACAAAAAGAGTGGCAGTAGAGTAAATGATGCCTGAAACAAAATACCTCGGATACTAATGGACTTAAGTGGGGAACTTCGCATAACGACTTTGTGTGGATCATCATTTGGGGTGATTGCTAGGGAGATTGATAAGCAACCTTTGGAAAACGAAGATTACATCACCTATAAGAATGTTGCTATAAAGCCCCCTCATTGAATCCGAGCCAAAGGACCTGACACCGTGAAGCAAGGAAAGAAAAATTGTAGAGTATGCAGTATCGACATTGCTTATACAATTAACTGAAATTTGCAGAATATCTATACAACCAAAATTGATAAGTATGGCGAGCTAAGGTTTGAAGTTAAGAAATCCTTTATCTTATCAGTCATTTGACTTAGTCCGTGCATGTGTGAAGAACGGGGTTCACCCGAGAAATATTATAAAAATAATAATAACACCCTAATAAATATGCTGTCACTTTAGCTTCACGGTCCGGCTTAGGATTCCTCTCATGAATTTGACGGCCATGTTGGCTGTAGCATTGTGACTGATAGGGTTACCAATGTCGAAAACGCCGAGAACGACGAGTAAAGGGACTAAGAAGAATACCGAGAACCCACAAATACATGAAAAGGTTTCTGAAAATATATGGTCATTGGTCGCTTCCTGAGGACCGCTGAGCGACCCTGGAGCTGCCGCTGGGAGCCACCGCATGCTAGCCGATAGTGTTGACCTGCATGATGGACATGTAGATCTTACCCCAAAACTCGGAAGGGCTACTATCTAGCCAGTAGGTTGGCAAAAAGGGGTAAACAGCAGAATACCAGCTGCGCCGCTGGAAGGTGTTTTGGTTGGAAGTCTCTAAACTACCACTTCTACAGGAAAGCCGCAGAAGCGCATCAATTTTTAAACCCATCATGACAAGTACTGCATGCGTTGCCATTTTGAACACGACACGGAAGCGACCACAACTTCTCTCGACGGAAAGGCCATGCGACTAAACTTTGTAGCGAATTTCCTGGAAATGAGAACAGTAACTCAAGATGACCTTAAACAACGAAGGCATCATAGGTCGGAGGTTGAGATTGCATTCCGTCAGCAACTCCAGGGCGCGCAGGCCAAAAAGTGAATCAAGTGGCCAAAAAAAAATCGTTTCTTTCTACGTCTTTATCCCAACCTAGCTCATATTGTGACTAAAGAACATCTTTCCGGTCAATTAAGATCCATCATACAGCGCCAACTTATATTTAAGATGACAATGAATAACATTAAAAAACAGGTGCAATAAAAACTAGAAAAACCTGTAGAGCAGCTGGAGAATGCGTCGAAAATGGAGTAGTATATATCCATGAATGGAGATGCTGCGGACGAAAAGGGGCCGGATCCCTCTAAAAGTGTCCCGCGACTATAATTTCTGACTTTTTCTATAAATATTTTGAGGATAAAGACTTCCTCTCCGGCTACAATGCCAACAAACAGCCGTTTCACCTCAATACCTCACGATTATTTACTTGAGACCCTTCAGGAGTAGAAAAAATGATGCAGAAACCTTAAATGTTTTAATCGTGGGGTGATGCTATATACCTTCTCTTTGACCGTTGGACGATGAATCTTCTTAAGTGATTCATTTAGCGCATTATGGTTTTGTTTACTATTGAACGAAATAAGTTGACCAATGAACAACAAGACCTATAAGTTCAAAGTTGAGGTAAGAGATTCTGAGTCTCAACTCACCACCTTGGCATGTTGCCACGCAAGCTCAGAGGCAGAAGAATTCTCGATGTTCGCCGATAATGTGTGTTTCTCACTCTAAAGTGTTAGCTTTTGACTTTCAGAACATCGGATATCTCAATTCTGAACAGCTAGGTGCTCAGTTTTGCTATTAAACAGCTACACAAGCAACAGCTGCAAACATTAGATCCTTCTTTGCGTGGATATTCATACTTTAAACTTTCGGTCAAAGCTAGGAGAACTCTTTTCGAAGGCGGAAGGATTTGTCATTGCCGTTCAGGAGCGGGTTATCAAAACAAAGGATCACCAAAAACACTTTCTCAATATGGTGGCAATTATTGACAGATTCCTTCCCCGTGTAGATCACAATGAGATCCCAACAGAAAACGAAGATCATCTCCTTTACTGAGATAAGGCGAGTCTGACTGACCCCCTAGTCAGACACAATCGTCCAGATGTTCTCTGGTTAGATAAACGTATTCAACACTGGAGAATATTAGATATCAGCTTTTTCCGTGACAATAACATAAGGCTTAGATATGCTGAGAACATACAGAAATTATGGCAGTTGAGTCATGAAATTCTTGCCACCTGAAGGGTGAAAAAGGTACCCATCCACCTGTTCGTGATGTCCTTTATTGGAAATGTTGATACGAGATGCGTATAAATTGTGGATGAGATTGGAGATCGAAATTCGCTATGTCTAATTCAGAACACAATATTTATGAAATTGTGGCGCAGTGTCCGGAGTTTTCTGGACATGAACAATGATAGCGGTTGAAATCACCACCTATGTATCTTTATTCCACGTACGTGGCACATGTCTGTGATAATCACATTTTTAATCTTCGAAGTATAATTTTCGAATTTTGCGTTTTTAATGTGAATAGCCGTATGCGTGTTTGAAGTTTTGTTTCTCTCTCGCCGTTTAATGAAAATAAAATAAATATTTTTAATCATTGCTCTCAATCGTTGGCATTGAAAATAGCGTTTTTTTAGAAAAATAGATATCTATAAACGGGCTTTCTATTAAGTACCCAAGTAATGACTGACGCCAGCGAAACAATGATCACTTGCCGCTTGGCGACCGTTTTTAGTAGCAGAGTACCGTATCACGAGTTCCAATTTATAAAAGGTGGACCATTTTCAATAATAATGGTAGCTTTAAAAAAGCATCCAGAGGTAATCGTTTTTATCTCTAACGCTCGCGGCTTTTGAAAAAGAAAAATCACTAAAAATTGTATTTACGCAGTATCGCAGCATATCAGGTTTTCAAAGAAAATGTTTTCGATATTTTTCAGACATTAAGTAACATGGCTTTTTTAATCAATTAAAATTTTTTCGTACTCGAGTTAAAAAGACCACGCTCCTCCACATAAATGCTCGTACAAATAAGGAACCCCAGCTATTGAATATTACCTAATATGTGAAATTTCCCTAAAAATATGTGCTTTTTAACGAAAATTCGATATTTATTGTAAAGGTCTTCCGGGGCCAACGCTGTTCATTGAGAGCAATTTATTGGCGTTTAAGAAAGAAAATTTGGAATTTTTCAATTAATTCTAGCATTTTTTTAGTTTAAAAAAATTATAATATACTAATGTGGATTACTATAAATTGGTTGACCATAGCCGCTAGATTGTCCTTGAATCGTTGCGTGAACTGGTATTTGAGAATCCCGTCTTCTACGTCGATCCTTTGGTTTTTGAGTTTCATGTGGCGGCTGATCACCTCCATCTGAAAAATGTAGTTTCGAGTTTTTTATTTAAGAATTTTGTAATGAACCCCACAGATTTTCTTTCGGCGCAAAATGAAGAGATTTCAAATTTAATCCCAAAGTCAGGCAGCACTAAAAGAATTGAAGGTTCGAAATTTTGTTTATGTAATTTTATTTGGAGAATCTAGGCTATTCATGAGTTTTCGTAAATTACCAAAAATATCCACAAATTTCAATACGTTTATCAAATTTATAGAAATTCACGATAATTCAGGTTATGTGTGGAAATTTATAAAATTAATAGTAATTTATTATGCTTAGCGAAAATTTGTTGAAGTTAAAGTAATTTATAAGTAAAATTTGATAACAGTTCCGCTGAAACTTCAGACGGGGTGATCTGAAAATGAATGTGAGGTAAGGTTATACAATTTTTTTAAGAGAATGCAACTGTTCACCTACAATGTGCAATTTAACATTTCTGAGTCGGTTAATAAGCAAATTATTCTTTCGTAAACTATTCATACAAAAAAGATAAAAATTTAAAGGAATGGTGAGAAGTCTGAATAATCAAGATTTAGATACCGTTTAATCTTTTTTTTATTTCTGCTCTTTAAGTGATTATTAAATAATATTCTGTAGCGTTGCGCGCCGCGTAATGCTATAGCCGCTACACACTGGCTGAGAAATACAAACTTACTGTTCATAATCGCCTACCTCACGTATTTCCTAACTGATTTGAAAATTTCTCGTCGCGCACTGCGCGCGCAGCTCGCAGGTTTGAGCGCGCCTAGGGCGCGCAAATGTTGGTTCTCGCTTTTTACGATCGATAATATATTTACCTCGCGCTACGCGCTTGATCTTTTTGAGCAGACTTTTTAAAACTAAAGGTCAAAGAATTGACAACAGTAATTTGGTGATTGTGAATTCTCTTTTTTTAAAGCTCCTTTGGCTTTAACGAACACATTTTGATGTGCTAAAAGTTAAAAAAGCAGCCTGTCATATGATAAAAATAGGTGAAGGAAATTTTGTAGCTACGTTTTAGAATATAAGCCTTAATAAAGATTTTAATTGGTCTTAAGTCGTTTTCTGAAACACTCAATGCTATTATTTCTAGTGTTATGTTTCACGATTAAAACAAAAACCACGTGTTTAAAAAAAAATTATTCGAAAAAATATTCAGAGTTTTTTGGCTTGAACAACTTTTTTAAATTCATTTTCTCGTATCTTATGTCATTTAAACAAAAATTTAATTTTTTCTAGCGTTATAAACATTTTTTTAGATATTTGTTTAAAGCAATTGTTATTAGAATTGATATAATTTATATTTGATAGGGTTTTGAATATTAAAATTTGAACAGTTCAACGAATAAGGATAATTGAATTTCATTGGTAACCAAATGAAAGCAGTATCTATATATAGATAAAATAATTTACCGGCAAAAAACTTTTATTTTTACATTATTGTTTTAAGCTAACTCTACTCGTATTTAATAATGATTCGTATACATTTAACTTAAATAACTTACTTTATTTGCATGAATACATTAATGATAACATTTTATTGCCTGAAATACGTGTGGGCAAACAAAAGTTGTTCAGGACAATTAATGCTATCGGACTGGACTAACAACTGTGACCTT
Organism: Belonocnema kinseyi; assembly: GCF_010883055.1. Lineage (NCBI taxonomy): Eukaryota > Metazoa > Arthropoda > Insecta > Hymenoptera > Cynipidae > Belonocnema > Belonocnema kinseyi. The sequence continues at coordinate 129,789,735 of NC_046659.1, read as the reverse complement.
GGGGTTAATTTTCAAGGAAATTTTACGTCCGAAAGGATATTTTTTAATTTATTAGGGTGATCTTCAGAACTAACAAATGTTTGGGTAGGCTTGGGGGTCAACGACACTTGTCACATTGACCTTGTGACAAGGTGAAACAGGGTAAACAAGCACATTTATCCTTGGCCTTATGAACGTCACTCGGACAAATTAAAAACGATCTTTTTGAACCATTATACTGGTGAAATATGATAAATATTCGCATTTACCTAAAATTAAACGAAAATTATAGAGTTTGTTCATAATTAGCCCAGTGTCAGACAATTAAAGACAATTTTGAAAAAACGACAGTATAAACAAAATTCATTATCAAAAACGATTAATAAAATAATTACTTCTCGCAGTCTAAAACTTTATTCCATTAAAATAATGTTACTTTTAATAAAAAACGACTGATGATATAATTACAATGTTGAAAATCATAAAAAAATGTATTTCCTTCAAAATTTTTAAAAGCATAGTACTTTTAAAACAGTTTGCAACATTTCCGGCTTTTCTATATTTTCCCACAATCATTTTCCAACACTTGTTTTCTTTTTCATCATTATACCTTCAAACACTTTACTTCCCTTTCCACTCTACCATCTCCTTTTATTCTTTCACTGCTTCTTCTCAATCTCCTCCTGCCCTTTCCATTACCATTTCCCTACTCCCTATTCCCCTCAATTCACCATTATTCCCCTCTCTTCACACCATCCCTATCCAACTTTGTTCAACATTTGTATTATAATAGTTAAACTTACTACTAAAATTGAGGAAAGCCACGAGGACAAGAAGCAGTGTTCCAAAAGGGATCTTCATTCTTGTCTTTCGAGTTCGTTAAAAATAACTGATAATTCTGTGGCGCCGACGTGGTGTAAATGCAATAGAAAAATTATCAACCTAAACAAACTATCAATAGACCGTGGTCTCTTTCCTTCTACTAACACCCGGAAAAAATGTATCCATCAATATTTGCCTAGTAATTCTGAAAGATATCTAAAGTCCAAAATATACAGAATTGATGAAATAACAAAATATTTTAAAATCTATCAAAAGAGGACAACTTAAAACATGACGATGTCTTAATATTGTTAAGTAAATCTGAAAAAGTTTTAACACAATAACGTAAGTTCTAGCCCAACAGTTTAATTGTCAATAAACAGACAATAAGTTATCAACTAAAAGAACGAGCTCTCCAGCAAATAAAAAAAATTTTAAAGAAGAAATTAAAATTTTCAACAAAATCGATAAGTTTTTAATTGATAAATAAAACTTAAACAAACAAAATGAGTTTCTACAAAGGAAGCATTGCAAGTTAATGACGAACTAAAATATGAACCAAATTAATAAATTTTGATTTAAAATAATTAATGTTCAACAAAAACAATTTTAATTTTTTGATAGTACGTTAAACTTTGAAACAAATATTTTAAGTTTTGATTTAAGAAAATAAATTTCTTACAAAAAATATAATAGTTGATATTTCTAATAAGACATGATTTTAATTTAAAGTTGCAATCAGTCCAAGTTAATTATAAAAATTAATTAATTTTGAAATCGCGATTTTCAACAAAAATATTACTACCTTTACGATATATAAAAAATTTCTTTTGTCTAATTCAAGTTCTACAAATTGATAGTCGATTCTTGATCCAGATTTTCACTGACATCTTTGTAAAAAACATCCTCTTCCTCTATACCCATTTCTATGAAACGAAAATAAGTATCTAATTTTTCTTATACCTGAATAACAATTGAATTCAGAGTCTTTATGCGCTACTTTTTCATCGAGTTCTGTTTCAGATTTTTAAAATTTTCTCAGTTTCATATTTTCCTTATTTTACACACTAAATTGTAATTATTTAGCCAATTTAAAATAATAATTTTCATCTTCAGGAAGTAACTACTACAATGAGTATGAAGTTGATTTCCTAAGAGTAGGTCTTTTTAATTGTATATATTTTTTCCTGGTGCAAAAGAAACTTTACGTTCTCCTTAAGTCAAAATTGATAATAATAAAACAATTATAAGTTGGTTTTTACTGTTACGATTAGAGGAAAGTAGGCAAAGACATAGTAGTGGCAAATCACTAATTGAATAAATAAATTGAGCAATAGAAAAGTTTAATCAAAATAAGAAATAGTATGTCATTGTGGCCTCTTTTACCACAGTAAAAAGGTCATATTGTAAAATTGTCAACGTCATGTAGCCTGTCTTCAATTTGGAAACATTTCTCTCTGCTTGTGTAAAGCAAGTTCTATGTTTGATTTTCAAAATTGTTTTCGTTTGTAAATTTTCTAATTTTCTATAGAAAATTTAAATTATATCGCAAACTTGGCGAAAATGATTTTCCTTGAATGAAAATAAATTTGAATATATCTTTATTGCTTCGTAAAGAAGAAGTTAAATTGTGAACGAGAGGTGTTCTGTATCCGGTATTAAAAAATTAGCCCCTTATTGTTTGCACAAAGTAATAAAAAATCAGAATGTTTCTTATATACAATAAATTTATGGGCTTTACAATATTTATGAAGATTCAGAGTCATCATATGCCACTATTCAAAATAATCCTGTTTTTAATCTTAAAAATTTTGCAGGCGACAGTGAAATATTCTTAGCTTCATTTAAAGAATAAAATGTTCACGTTGTACGATTAGAATAGTGATTTAGTCTGCATCATCTTAAAAACGTTGTCTACTCATTTTCGAAACAAGGTTAAACAACAAAAGTATGATCTTGGGTGACTGCAGAAGGTCTTTTTAAAAGTACAGATTTTTTCCTAATGCAAAAGCTACTTTAAGGTCACTCTTAATAAAAAGAAAAAGTCAATAACAGAAACATTTAATGAGAAGACGTAATAGTATGGCATTGTTGAATCTATTATCACATAAGAAGGCCGTGTTATAAAAATTCAACTTCATGTAGCCTGTCTTCAATTTCGAAACATTGCTTTTTGCTTGTATGAAAACAATTTAGAAGAAAGATAATTTTTTGAATGTCAGAAAAACAAGAAACCCATGAGCTAGAAAATTTATATATACACTCAAGGTCTTCGAACGCTACGTTTCAACAGAGTTCTATTTTCGATTTTCAAAATTGGTTCCGGTTGAACACTAATAATTTTCGTTCTGATAAAGTTTAAAAGGCTAATATTAATAAATTATTAAAATTTAAAGTTAATAAGGAGTTTATTTGAATTTGGTTGCTTTTCTTTACGCAAAAGCTGTTAACAATTATTGTCTTATTGTTCTTAGAAAGTTACAAAAAACAGAATTTTTGTTATATACAATAGATTTATGGATCGAACACATGATGGAAAATAAGTAATACAAGCTAATGTAACGAAAGTAAAAAGTTTAATCATGTGTCAAAGATTGGGATAAAACATTGTTTATAGATACTGGTCCCTGCAGTTCCCTACGTATAAAAATTCTTATAAACAATAGAGTAATAGAGTTTATGATGCACTAACAATGTCATTAAGAATAGCTATAGATTTTGCAACAGTTTAATGGAAATATTATGACACTGGTTGACCTGAATATTTTTGTATTGAGCAATGAAATGCGTTGGCGATTTTTCTCTTAAAAATAGCAATGGATTATGTGGTATGACTATACGGACATGTCTATTCTACAGCATAGAGATTTTTTCTGAAAGCTGTAAATTGCAAATGGTTTATGCTACAATAAATTTGCCATACGCAAAAAAGCTATATTTTTTCTAAGAGATGATTGCTAGGATTGATGCTATCAATATTTGTTGTAAAGAAATAATTGAATTATTAAACTAAAAACTGACCAGGCTTTCGAAAAAAATTATCAAGCTATTCGTAATCAGAAGGATTTATTTACCTTTCATTCTTAAACAGAAAAAAACGTATCTTCAACAAAATATTTATATTTGCAACCAAATAGAGGAAATTTTTACAAAAATTTCAACCCTCGGTTTTTGTGGCTTCTTATGCCTCTTCTCTTTAGGATTTCATTTACACCTTTTAAACATTATTTTCGCGACGTGCCTTTGAGTACGCTACCATTTAGTTAACCTTGATACTCTCGTTTTCTTAGTTGTTTATTTTTTATTATCTCGACATCCCTGGACCATTTTAATCGATTACGTTCCCATGTGCCAACTAGTGTTTCTTCTGAACCACATTCTTTGAGGATTATATCGATTCTCAATTTGTCCATCAGAGTATTGCTACATATTTTACGCAGAAATTCAATGTGAATCGCCAATAACTGTATTACCTTCGTTTATGCGCCTATCTGACTCTTAATCTATCTTCCCGGTCCTAGGAAATAAGCTACCAAGCCAATTATTGGTTAACAAAATAGGATGATTTAAATTGCATTGACGATCGCGGGAAATGTGATAACCAGGTCCCTCAAGCCTCGATGCATTATCGTGGCACAATGTTTCGGGTACGAAGTACCAGTAAAGGTCCGTCGAGGCCGCCAGTTAGCGTTAACACAGACGTGATTTCTGTCAGTAATAAGCGCCGAACGTATGTGTGGGTTGTATGGTTTATTGGAATTTGCCAATAAGTATTTTCAGGTTGTTAGTTATAGTAACCTAAAAATAATGATTTGCATAAGATAAAATAAGATCTGAGACTTTTGGTTAACAATTTTATGATAATAAACCAACAGCAAAAAAGAGTGTATTGAAAAAAGATGTTCGAGAAATTATGAATCTAACACACTGTGAAACGTCGACGCTTCCTAACCCTTTGAAAGGGAGTGCATTTGTAGGGAATAAAAAAAAACTGAAAAAAGTGGTAATAAATAAGTATCTTAACCAGTGCCGTCTTTAAAAAAAATGCGCTCCTAGGCGAAAAACTGACAGACGCCCCTTTTCCTTCTTCCGCATGAAAGTTAAGAAATACGAATAAATTTTCGAAAGCTTATTATTACTTAAAAAATCTTTATTATGAATACAAGTTAAATACTTTTAATTTGTTAAACAATACTAATACTAAAAAGTAAATAGTTATCTTATACGACAGCATCATTTAAATCTCTCTTTCTACCTTTCAACTACGCAAATATTTTAACTGCGGAATCCAAATTCACAGTTTTAACAATATCTGCGTTAGCAGCAAAAAAAGTTGAAGCACAAAGGCGATCGCTGCACAAATCTTTGGAAATGTACACATTCTTCAATTAACCGTTGACCTAAATCTTTGGAATAGAAGTACATTAATTTTTTGGCATATTTTCGAACTACATCCGCAGACATGGTTGGCAGTTCATCGAGAAAATGGAATCTGTTATCGACTTCCTTATATGAAGCACACCTCTCTGCTAATTTTATGCATACCGTGTCAATTATAGGAACAAAGTGGTCAACCTTCATGTCCTCGCGAGGTCTAAAAAATCACGTCATTCGTTTTCTAATTTTGGTTTTCGTCATATAGGTTAGTTCGAATTCAAATCCTACTCTTTTCATTGCGATACTATTTGCAGTGAATATTCCCGTCTCTAATTCAAAAAATTTGCCATAAAACCCTACTTCTTCTGCTCGAGTACTTGAGAGTTCGTTGTTTGTCCTGTCAACATCGCGCCAATTTTTAGTTTAAATTATTTTATGAGAAATTTGGTGGTGGAAAATTCATATTTGAAATTTTCATCGCGTTATTATAAACTCCAATATTCTTGGAAAGATCTCCTGGATCAAGATGATTTGATTTTAAACGTGACACATGAATTTTGTCCGAATATTGATGAACAAAACCACACGTACAACTTCCTGGATTATCGGTATTTATTTGAGAATTTCACCCTTTGTTCATCGCGTTTTGGCTCATTTTTAATTTTATTGCCATAGTTGAAATAATAATAATTATTATTTGAAGTTTTCTTTTTCTGTTATTTTTATCTGCAAATATCGCATCAAGCTGTGCCAAAGCCTGGGTCATTTTATTTAATTCAGTAAAATCTGAAGCTACTAATGACTCACGGACGCGAATCGGCATTTGCTGAATAATATTATAATGTTTTTTATAAGCCTCCATTTTAGGAGAAAAATATTGTGCCTCCTGGACTTGTTCCAAAAAGTAAGCATGGAGGTTTCCTTTACTGGAATAAAATTGTTTTGCTAGCCAATCAGCCTTAATTTTAACTTGGATCGGTATCGAGTAGAATTCCTGTAAGAATACAACTTTAAACGTGTCATAACCATCAAAATTAGACCTACTTGTATCGTACCAATTCTTGGCACGAACCCCAAACGCAGTATCAAAAACTTTGAGTTTATTTATATCTTAAATTCCCTAAACCCGAAAGTATTTATCCAAGGATTCTAGAAATTCCTTAAGATTTCTTCTAGATTCATTTTCGAATATTGGCGGTTTTACCTCCATGTAAATTCCCTGTAACCCAGCGAGTAGAGCATTGACCGACATCCCACTGAAGCGGTACCGGGCGCGGTGCACGATTTTGTAACCATTCAATTTCTTGCTGCTGGGCTTTAGCCACTATACGCATGCGCCTAAATTCTTCTTGTAATTGCTCAAGAGTCATATCTTGGGGATTATCTTTGTCTGCCATGTCTTCTAATAAATTACGACGCGTATTGTAACAATTAATTCGACTAATGAGACTTCGGTTTTGTCTCTCTCTCTCTTTCTCTCTCTCTCTCTCTTAGCCAGGAAGTAATTTACCTCCTTTTGGTCAAATGTTAATTGGTGTTGAATTTATTAATTTTTACAAATACTATTAATTTATTTAGAAAATTCAGACACTCGGGTCACGAAAACATTACTATCAACGATATCTGCATTCTAAATAAATAATGCGGTTTTCAATTAAAAATGTTAACACTACATTTAAAATTATATTCGATATTCCCACATAGACAGGCATCACTCCATTCCGGATACGAATCATGTGAGTTAAAATATTTAAAATTCACAGGTATAAAACACATAAATAAAATTATCGAACGAGTATAAAGCGGCGAACTCAGAAATTCGAATTAAAAAAAATGTGAATGATTATCAAACGCTTTGTTGGTGAGTCGCCCTTATGATGAATAGATCATGGAATCCGCAGCGGCGAGTAAAATGTTTGGACAGTCTGAGGACTCCGTTAGATCGAGGATCGTTGAGTTGGTACTAGGCAGTCTGATAAGTACCTGAAAATTCTAAGAGATATCATTAGTATTCACTAATATGATCCATTTTCGCCAAGCTTGATCCTTCAAATGACGCGTGTCAAAACTTCAGCCATTTATGTTTACGCATTTACAAGTTACAGCACTGAGAGGCGACTAACCTTCGAGTTTTTTTTAATATGGAAAAATCTGAATTTCGAGTTTTGATCAAACACTACTATCTTCGCAAGAAAAGGATATCCGAGACCAAGGCCAAGCTGGATAAGTATTACCCGGACTCTGCACCGTCGATTGGAACAATTCATAAGTGGTTTACCAAGTTTCGTTGTGCCCGTACGAGCACAGTTGATGCTGAACGATCTGGGCGCCCAAACGAGGTCACTACACCAGAAAATGTCGAAAAAATCCATGATATGAAGTTGAATGATTCCAAAGTGAAATTGAGAGAGGTAGCTAATGCTGTAGGTATATCATTGGAACGTGTGGGCAATATTGTGCATTCAGTTTTGGGCATGAAGGAGCTCTGCGCGCGATGGGTGCCGCGTTTGCTCACAGTGGACCAAAAAACGAATTCGTGTGACAACTTCCCAGCAGAATTTGGAATTATTTTCGCGTAAGCCGAGCGAGTTTTTGCGCCAATTCATAACCATGGATGAAACCTGGATCCACTACTACACTCCTGAGTTAACGCAACAGGCCAAACAGTTGGTTCCACCGGGCCAATGTGCTCCGAAGCGTCCAAAGACGCAACAATGTGTCGAAAAGGTTATGGCCTCCGTATTTTGAGATGCACATGGCATTATATTCGTGGCCTATCTTGAGAAAGGTAAAACCATAACCGGAGCATACTATTCATCATTATTGGACCGATTGAAAATCGAAATCGCCGAAAAACGACCGCATTTGAAAAAGAAAAATCCGCTTTATCATCACGACAATGCGCCCGTTCATTCATGCTTAGTTGCACAAGCAAAATTGCATGAAATCGGCTTCGAATTGGTTCCTGAGCCACCGTATTCACCAGACCTGGCCCCCAGCGACTATTACTTGTTCCCTAACCTGAAGAGATGGCTCACCCATAAGCGTTTTTACTCAAATGAGGATCTCATAGCTGAAACTGAGGCGTATTTTCAAGTTTTGCCGCGTTTCCATAAATTCGAGCGCGAATTTTTTGCTAAACTTAAAAAAACGTTGCGCTCATAAATATCAATTAAAGTTAGCTGCAACAGAGTATTATAGAGAGATAAGTTAAATAGTTTACAGTTCTAAGAGAATTCTAAGCTAAGCAAGATTGTCATGCATTGGAAAATCGATTTTTCATCAGTATTTCCAATAAACAGTACATAATAATATCTATTTTTGCACAATATATACTACAAAATGTCATATTAATCAAAAAATTAATTCAACATTTTATTCAACGAGAGAATGTTTATATTGAAAATGTGTAGTCAATTTAAAAAAAAAATCCCGCAGTCACATCTGTTTTCTAAACATTTAATCATTTTTACCTGTTTTTGAACTATTTAAAAAAATTCTTCAGATATTTATATTGTCAAGATCGAATTTCATCCTTTGCAAACCTAGTGACTTTTGACGTTAGGGACGTCCCACTTCATTTTTTTCGTCTGTAACTGCCTAAAAATCATTTCCATTTCTAAAGTTGTACATTAGCTTTCTATGGATTTACATTTCTCGAAAAAAATTAGAACTGAGGTGAGACTCCGCGCTTTTTTGTGGAAATATAGGTATTTCGAACAAATTAATGAATAAAAAAGTAAAATTATTAGACAACAGAGGACCTAAAATAATTTATTAACATGAAGTAAATGTTTCATTTGAATTTATCGTTTGTTTTCAAAGAAGTTCACAATTACTTTTTAGCTTCTGAAGATTTACAGCAATGTATGTCTTTGCAAAAGCTTTGTTATTTGTAGCTCAATGACGATCCATATGAATAAAGAAAATGTTTTTTAGAATTTTATAGTTTGTTGCTTATGTTATGAAAATAGAGATTACTTTATAGAAAATATATAAATTTTCTGATTAGTAACATTGTAGATTTAATGCTTTTAAAAATTTCTCGAACATAACCTCGCTTTTTAAATATCATTCTACGTGCCCCATCTGCGTTTGTCAAAAAAAAAAAAATAATTGTAAAAGAATATTAACAAGATTAAAAAATATGTATTCAGGGAATATAAATAGTTCAAGAATGTAGAATACTAAAACACTGAAATTTTGTGAAATAGAAGTCTGAAATAAAACATTATTAAAGAAAAGTTTTGAAATTTTATTAATTATAGAAACGAAATATCAAAGAGGTCATTTCTAGGCAAGACGGGCCCCTATTTTAGATGCCCAGATCTAGGCCCTGTCGGGTGGGAAAATTTCATTTACGGTGTAAGGCTAGACAGATTACCCTATCGAGGCCACATATTTCCCGATCGGGCCCCGACCTGTAAAAATTCTGCAATAAAATCTACATGAAGCTCAAAAATGATTTGAGAAAACTCCACGTCCAAGATTTTTAAAAAAAGTACTAAGCTTTGTGAAGGACAAATTTAAAGATTGTTTTGAAAGGTGAAGTTTAAAAATTATTCATATATGTGAGTTTCACATATTTTTCAATACTTATATAAATTCAATCTTGAAATCTATATGTCAATATGTATTAAGTATTTATGGAATGATTTTAAAAGATTATTAACACTTTACATTTTCAGTACAATAAAGGATAAAAATTATTTTGATATTTCAGTGAAAATAATTTTTTACTACATTTTACATTATGAACTGATTAACTAACTATTGACCAATTGTTTTTTTTTCTTTAAAGAACTAAATATCATTTTTTTTCAATGAAGTAACATAAATTTATTGATGCAATAATTTTTTTCTAATAATTGTGATGTTGTAAAGTGAGTATCGGAATTCAATTTTTAAAATTATATGTACATACATTTCAATGAAAATAACCATTTTATGATTTTTGAGTCTTGAAATTATTAATTAATTATGAAGCGATTCTGCTGAAATCCATATTTTTAGAATTAGTTAAATGCTTATAATTAATTAAATTGAAACAAAGGTATGTTCAAATTTTTAAAATATATAAAATGAGAATTCTTTAAATTTTTTAATGAAAATAATGTCTTAGATTTCAAGTTATTTAAATTTTTTTAAGTAAAATAATACTTTTAATGCTTTTTTGTTTTGAAATGATTGAATAATCATTCATTAATTCTGTTAATACTTACATTTTCTGGAATTATTTTAAAATGAATAAAAATATGCTAATAATATATTAGCGAATTGAATATCAGCTATGCTGCTTATAAAGTAAAGTGAGTATCTA
>NC_046659.1:129774316-129779137 GCF_010883055.1 Belonocnema kinseyi | reverse complement strand
TTTTAACAAATTAGTTTCAAGGGTTATTATTAAATTCAATATATTAAAATGCATTTTTGAATTTAAGAGAAAATATAATGTAAAAATGATTAGAATCTTTGAATGAAAATGAATGCTTAATGTTTTTTAAGTTGTGAACTGATTAACCAATTAATAATTGATTCTATTGAAAACTTACGATTTCAAGAATTTGTTAAAAATATTATTAATAAATCAAATTTTTAGAAATAAAAGTTTAAATTTGAAAAAAATTAAATGAAGTAAAAATTCTTTAAATGCTTTAGTGAAAATTATAGGTTAATGCTTCTCATATTGTAAAATAATTAATTAATTATCAGATGATTAATTTTTTTTTAAATATAAAATTAGATAAAGATTAAAATATTTTCTAAAATTAATGAACCCTTTGCGGCATGGTGGGAATACCGTATTCCCACCTATTTTCATATCATTTTCTGCGATTTCAGAGTAGCTTTAATTAGATTTTTCACAGGTTTTTTTTAATCTCATGGTCGCAGGATGAAAGAAAATTGAAATTTTTGTGCAAAGGTCTAAATTTTGAAAATAATTTGTTAATACTTATAAACAAAGATGAAAAAAGCCTTTTTTGTTGAAAAAATTCATTATTTAAAAAACTTTTCATTATATCCTTATGAAAATAGATGCCTAAGGGTTTTTAGGGTCGCTGAATACGAATTTGGACTAAGATTTTGAAAATTTAAAATGGTGCATCCAAGATGGCGCCCGCAACTTGGAATGTTTTTGGATTTTTTTCTGAAAATTGGTACACAGAGGTTTTCGGGGTCGCCGATCACAAATGTGTAATCAGACTGAACCAAGTGATTTTCATAAGCCTCTTTTGAAGCAAACCTAACACCATTAAGAGAGTTCTGCAGAGAACGAAACAAAGAGTAGGCGGACTATGCAAGGTGCGGGCTAAGAGGTGGATGCATAAAAACTTCCAAGCCAATCTCTTTAAATTTTTTCTGAGTCTATAAAGATGTGTGTGGTCTAGCGCTGTCGTGATGGAAAATAACATCTTTTCTATTGATCAATTTTTGCCGTTTTTTTATCGTCTCCTTTAATCCTATTAGTTGCTAACAGTAGAGAGTCGAATTAATGGTTTGACTGCTAGATCAAAACCCAATCGAGCCATTTTTGAAACGAATGATTACGAGCGATGAAATTTGGATTATGTACAACAATAATATTCGAAGAAGATCAGGGTCGAAGCCCGAAAAAGCTTTACAAACTATTGTAGAGCTAGTATTATCGCCAAGGAATATGTTGCTGATTGTTTGGTTCAATTTGAAACGAATTGTTCATCATGAGATGCTCAAACCTCTCCAAATCATTATTTTGACTCTCTACTGTCAACAACTAATGCAACCAAAGCAGGCGATTAAAAAAAACGACCAGAATTGATCAATAGGAAAGGCCTTATCTGACTACCATTTGCTTTGGTCTCTGCAGAACTCCCTTTATGGTGTAAATTTGGCTTCAAAAGCGGGTTACGAAAGTCACTTGGTTTAGTTTTTCACTGGGAAATCTCAGAAGTCAGAATCGGTGACTATTTATTTACTTTCTCTGTTCAGCAACCTAACAGTACATAATAAGAATAATTAATTAATTTTCAAGTTTTGATTCAGCAAATTATGTAGATCTTTATCAGGATGCACAACTGCCAATGGATCTTGCGGCGGGACAAGAAAAGCTCCCGTAACTTTGTCAGAGTTGCGCTGATCTCTGTACATAAGAAATATGATCTGTTTTAATCTATTTCCCCAAGGAAACACAACCACTTCGCATGGATCACCTAGTCTTTGCTCATTTCCATTTCCAGTTGCAAGAAACATGTATAGCGGCACTTCTGTTCCATCAAGTATCACTACTTTGAAGATGTTTTTCGCAAAAACGATAAACCACAATTTACTATTAGGTTCCAAAATATCCATTCCTAAAAAACAAAGTTTTATAAATTGAAGAAAAAATAAAAATCAATCTCGAAATTCAATTTTTTATAACTAACAGTTTTGTAAATCTAAAATTAGCAGTGATGGGAAGTAGCCAGTTTCATATAAAATAATTTACTGTTTTATTAAAAATAGTTTCATTAACAAAGTTAACTTTATGGAAAATTAGGTGAAAAAAATTGATGACTTTCAAAGAACTTGAAAGGTTTAAAGAGATTTTTTAACATTTTATGATATATTTTCAAAAAAGTTTAACAATTTTGACTATTTTGAAGTATCCTAAGTGATTTGGTTACAATTTTTGAAAACTCTTGAAATTTTATATACTATGATTAAATTTCAAAGTGTTCATAGACAATAATTATAGTATTTTAAGGGATTTGAAAGAACTTAAGAGATTTTCAAACATATGATGGACTTTCCAAAAATTTGGAACAATTAAAAAGATTTTCTGGCGCTTAAAAAACATGTTAATAAAAACTATTTTTGTTTAGAATTTTTAAAATTACTATTGTTACTACTGTTGAAAGCATAAATTTCTATAATTTTTTTTGTATGTGCCATATTATTATAGTTTATTATCTATGTCATCGTTTTTAAAAATGTTTAATTACTTTTTTGTTCACGTTTAGCTCATCAAAACATTTTTAAAAAATGCATAACGTTTTAATTTTTGAGGAGGGTGTCTCAATTTTTATGGAGACTTTTAACATTGTTCATATTGTTTTACTTTTTCAAACAGAAGAGAGGTAGGGTAAAAACTGTAGCAACAACCCTGTTACTTTATTTATGGATGGGCCCTTACTTGTTGGAAAGGGTGCTCGAACTCCCATAAGTGATCCATTTTGGTATACATATACAACCGTCGTAAAGCCTTGTATTTCAGCAAGACGACATAGAAAATTATTTTCTTTATAATCATCAACCAGCGCAGGAACGTTATTGCCCAAAAATTCAGCTCGCAATACGTTTTTTCCATCTTTATCTAGCCACAAATGAACTATATGGTCCATAAAATCGCTCTTTATATCTGACTCACGTGTAACATACACATTGGGGCGTTCGCTATCTCCAGTGCGAAATGGCCGAAATGGCTTACGCCCGCTACCGGCCCGAAAACCCCCACACTTCTTCTGAGTTCTCGAATTTGATCCATCGCCTTCCATAGCATTTAAGTCTGTTAAAAGTAAACAAAAGAAAAATTATATAAAATATATTTGTAATTAATTATACTTTCTTTAGTTATAATTTTACTTGTCTTTAGGAGTTTTCATTTATTCATTTTAATCCTGCTGCTATTCATATCTTTATCTTATAATTGGGCAAGAACGCCAATATAGTGGCTACGAAGGCCAACAGTTTTTGGAACAATTAAATCAACTATTCAATATACCGGCATTCTTTGCACCTTATTTATATTTACGAGGGGTGTTCAAAAAGTAAGTTTCCCTACTCCGGGAAAAAAGAAAAACACAATTTTTAGGTTAAAGTAACATATGTATTTATTGTTTGACTTATAATATATTTATGTCTGTTCTCAAGCTTTGACAAACCTTGTTTATAAAAATCCGTAACCTGCTTTTTAAAGAATAATTTAACAAAGTCTTTCACTTCATCATTTGAATTGAAGTGATGGCCACCCAAAGTTTCCTTTAACTCAGAAAAAAAGGAAAAAGTGACTTGGTGCGAGATCTGGAGAGTAGGGTGTGATCAAGAATTATCCATTTGAATTTTTCTAGTAAGGTTTGTGTTTTTTTTGCTAAATAAGGCCGTGCATTGTCGTGAAAAAGCAATACTTTTCTCGTTAATTTTCCAGGACGCTTTCGTTTAATGGCACTTTTAAGTTTATTGAGCACTTCACAGTAAAGATCTACATTTATCGTAGTAACGGATTCAAGAAAATTAATCAACAGAACACCTTCGTTGTCCCAAAAAACTGTGGCCATGACCTTACCAGCAGAATACTGGATTTTTGGTTTTTTTGGAGCACTCTCTTCTGATTTCCTTTAAACCTTACTTTGTCGCTTTATTTCAGGGTATGTGTTGTGAACCCACGTTTCATCACCTGTCACAACGCGTGAGTAAATGTTTTCGCCTTTTTTGTTTGTGATCATCTGAAAGCAGGCGTGGGAACCACCTCGCACAAACTTTACAGTAAACCAGACGATCTGTTATGATTAGTTGGATTGAAGTTCGACCAATGTCGATTTCAGTAGGCATTAAGTCCGAAATTTTGTCAATTGTAAAGCGCCTATCCGCCAAAATGATTTTTTCAACTGCTGCGACTGCGTCATCTGTAATGGTGGTTTTTGGCCTGCTTGCACGCTGCTCATCATGAACTTCTCCGCGTCCCTCGAAAAAATATGTACGCCATCGACGCACTATTTGCACACTCATACATTTACTACGAGGGTAGTTCAATAAGTTCTTAGAATGACCAACAAATGGCGCGCGAATCGCTCCAAATCATCTGTTTTCAGTCAGCACCACTCCCGACTAGATATATGGTGCAGTCACAGTCCACATCTTCTGAGTTTACGTGTTTTTATAACCAATTGAAAAAAAAATTGTTCGTTAAGAAAAATAGAAAAAAACGAGTTCAGAGTGGTAATCAAACATTTTCATTTAAAATGTTTAACTCCATATGAGATAAAAAATGAATTAGACTCAGTTCATGGCGCATCTGCCCCTGCCTTAGCAACGGTTTATAACTGGGTAAATGAATTTAAGCGTCGTCGTACATCAGTAAGTGACGAACCACGTTCAGGAAGGCCCGTAGAAGCATGTACTCCCGAAATCATCAATAAAATCCACGATATGGTGTTGAAGGATAGAAGATTAAAAGTGC
>NC_046659.1:129762410-129774216 GCF_010883055.1 Belonocnema kinseyi | reverse complement strand
GTCATTGCCTCTGTAAGTGCTTATTTTGAGGAACTTCCGAAAATGCACTTTTCTGAAGGATTAAAAAAACTTGAAAAGCGATTGACCAAGTGTATAGAGCTCTAAGGAGATTATGTTGAAAAATAAAAAAAAAATTATCAAAAAAAAATTGTTTTTATACTTCATTCTAAGGATTTATTGAACTACCCTCGTACCATAAATATGCACTAATTCAGTGTGAATTTCATTGCCATTAAACCCTTTTACAGTTAAAAAGCGAATAACTGCACGCAACTCACAAGTAGACACGTTTTTCACAAGTAGCTCCATGGTTTCCGAGCCGGTACTGATGAAAAAAATTTTTCGGCAGCTAAGACCGGTTCCGATCTTATCGGTATATACTGAACTAAAACTATGTTCGGTTTCAGCTCGCTAGATGCCACTGGGGCAAAACGGCAGACTAGGGAAACTTACTTTTTGATCACACCTCGTATTTTTAAAAAGCTCGAAAAGGACTTAATCTTCTGGACAATTTCTTTACAGTATTCAGTTTATATTTATTTTTCCAAGTATTATTTTTTTTATTTTTTGGTAAATATTTTAGTTTTTGGAATTTTTAACTGCTGAAGTTGTATGAAGAATATTTATTTTAAAAAGTTTGGAAACAGTGATGGGAAATAAAAAGGGATATTAAGGAGAGTGGAAGAAGGGCACTTCACTTAATTACCATTCTTTACATTCTCCACCCACCTAGCTTGCTCCGATTGGTTACACGAAAGTAAGCAGGGTCTACAACAGTACACGTTACATTGTCGGGTTTAAGTTCACGTAATTTTTAAACCTTCTTGAATATTTCCTTTTCCGAATAAGATTAAAGATTTTAACATCAATTTGTTTTCTGAAGAATATTTAATGAGTGATTTTTAAAACAAATAAAAAATTTACTCTTTATTTTTAAATGTTATTAAACGTGAGTTAAAAGGAAAATTAGTTTCCGAATCATCTTCAGGAATTAATTTTGGTTAAAAATAATGCAGCAATGAGTTTTGAAGTAAATACACAAGAAAACATAAAATCGGAAACACCGAATATCTGATTAAAAAAAAAAACAATGAAATATTCAAGTGTGTAAACAAGTTACACTTGTATTCCCCTGTAAAATTATATATAGTGAACCCTAGAGATAGGCTCCCCTGATATAGTTCTTTCAAGAATTGGCGCCGCGCCGCTAGTGATTTGCATCAAGAGTAAATTCGGCACTCCTTATTGTTATTCTCTTTTAGATTTAAGATTTATTTGTCTATTTTGCCTTTTTTATTTTTCTTTTTTTGTTGCCTTCCCGCTTTTCAAAAATAACGAAAGAAACTTGGTTGATGACTTAGTTCAGTGAGGCAGAGGCAGACAGAACGAAGAGAAGAAAAGGCGATAGGGCAGGCCAATGGAAAACGAGCTTATATGAGGATTTCTCTCTTCACCGTATCAAT
The DNA here is from genome assembly GCF_010883055.1 of Belonocnema kinseyi. Taxonomy (NCBI): domain Eukaryota; kingdom Metazoa; phylum Arthropoda; class Insecta; order Hymenoptera; family Cynipidae; genus Belonocnema; species Belonocnema kinseyi. The sequence goes on along the minus strand of NC_046659.1, from coordinate 129,772,753 downwards.
TAAAATTAGTCCTCTGCGCAGGAAACTCATTATTTCTCCTATCAATCACTATTCATCGCGTCAGCGCGCGTAAAATCCGAAATTTTAGTCTAGTTTGTGAACTCAAGGTGCGAACCACGTGCTCCTCTACGTTTCGCTGATTAACTTGTGTAATGAGGTAAGATATTCATCCTTTTTTTATGGTTTGGCCGCGAAATTCAGAAATTAATTTTTTAAATAATTAACTTCTAGGCAAAATCATACTAACTTTGTTATGATTGTGTCTTGTGCTACCAATATTGTGAGTCTGTGAATTATTTCTAACAGAGTGCCGACTCAAGAATCATGTGCCTTACTTTTTTATCTAAATTAAACCCCAGAAATGTGCTATCAGTTTCCCAAGGTATTTTTGGAAAATGGCATTGGCAGACATCACTTTCCCTTTCACTTCTCGATAATTTAGACTCTAAAATTACTTTCTTTATATCAGAATATTTCCATGTGCTCTTAGTTTCCCAATGTTTTCCCGTAAAATTGTATTGGCTGAGATCATTTCCCCTTTCGATAATTTATACTCTAAAATGACTTCATTTTATATTTTAGAATGTTTCAATGTTCTCTCAGATTCGCAATGTATTCCTGTAAAATTGTATTAACAGAGATCATTTCCCCTTCTAAATAATTTAAACTCTAAAATGACTTTATTTTATATTTTAGAATATCTGAATGTGCTCTTAGTTTCCCAACGTGTTCCCGTAAAATTGTATTGGCAGATATCATTTCCCCTTTTCCATATCGATAATTTAGATTCTGAGTGCTATTGTGCTTTTTGAATAAGTTATTGCTTTGTAAATTTGCGTAATCTAAGGATTATAGAAATTGTAGTGTGATAGAATCTTCATTGAAGCCACGGTTCCTATTATTATAAACGTACACCTAAGTCCTTCAATAATAATAATAATAATAATAATAATAATAATAATAATAATAATAATTCAACTGTAATTATTATTTTGAAATCCAATTTTGCCAATTCATTGAAGCCGACCCCTCTGCCAATACCTAATCTTGTTTTAAGCCCGGCTTAAAGTGAAGTCTTTGTATTTAAGTAATTATTTAGTAAAGGGAAGCTTGAGCGAGACTAAGAGGACCCCAGATTTCTATTTGAAAAAAATAGTAGAGACACATTATCGATAAAGTAAATGTGCAAAGGAAAGATAAAATCGGAAACACAAAATTACTCATTTTCAAAATAATAAATACATACTTTGAGATTATAGCTGGTGGCCGGATATTAACCTAGCGCCAAGCACAGTAAATATATACATAATAATTAAAACAATATATATATTAGCGTGGTCCACAATAGAGCCTTTCAAATAAATGCAAAAGATTTTTTTGTGACTTTTTGGTATCTTTTGAATAATTATTCGGGGTTTGGGAAAAGTTGACATAAAAGTTATAAGACTTGTAGAGAACTTCCCAAAGAAGAAGTTGTCCTATTACACATATTTGTTTGACACCTTCAACCTACCCTTACGGTGTTCTAAAAACTGCCCTCAAATAAAAAAATGTACAGCCTTCATGAAATTGACTCTTTTAAGCAGTTTGTTCTCCTTTTCTTCCCGGAAATAATTACTATAGGTCTATTGGAATCCTTATAAATGTTCTTTAGTGAATTTCCATTTATTTAAATTAATTATATTCATTTGAATAATCCGGTTTCCTCGAAAATTTGTCTAAAATCTGTTTTTAAGATCGGAATGGCAGTTTATTATCTCAGGAAGACTTTATTTATTTCCAAATTTCTTCCTATTCTTTAAACAAGTAATTATTATTATTAATTTATAATTTCTTACAAAATTATTATATAAAAGTCAGCTCTTCTTGTAATAAACCTATATATTTTGATGTCAAGGTATCTTATATATGTATCTTTATATTTCCAAATAATTTGCATGGTTTAAGTAATAAAATTGTTATTTATTTTCAACATTAGATTAATAATTCAAGCAAATTGAATGGCTTTAAATTATTTTTTCGGTAAATTCGGGAGTTAAATTTTGTCTTTAAATAATAAATTTTATAACTGAATTTGCTTAAATAACTGAGGATTTATTAGATTATGTACACAAGACAACTTGAAATTAGAATCTATAGGTTTGTTGCAGGAAAAGCTGCAGTGTCAAGCATAATTTGAAAAAAGTTAAAAACTGATAATAATAATTAATTGTTTAAACAATAGGAAGATATTTGAAAATTAATAGTCTTTTTGAGATCTCAATAAGATCTCAAATTGTGGATCTCAAATTTGGATCTTTGTCAAAAAGATCTCATTTTGATCTCAAAAAACAGATTCTAGACGGATTATTGAGAAAATCAGATTATTGAAACAAATAGAATTTATTTAAATAAATATGTATGCACTATAGGAAAAAATAAAAGGGTTAAAAAAAGTTGTCAGAATTTTAGGTGATTGATTATATCTCAACAACCAATAGTGGCATGGAAAAATCAATGGCACTTTTCAAAACTGGGGTAAATTTCCTACAAATTTCTGCCAGAATCTTGGACAAAAAAATTTTTTATCCATGACATAAATTTGAAGAAAAAAAACATGAAAAAAGGGTAGTTTATGGTTTTTCGGAACATCAACGGCTAAATTTTAAATCTTGATGAAATTACTAATGTTCAATTTGCCTTTTACAGTTGAATAAGCCCCAAAACCCATGTAAAGTTACATTTCGATCTAACTACCGCCGGCATTAGCCTTACCAAAAGCGTACCACGTGGAGGTTGCACGGTCGGATTTACGCTTCTGTGCGTGTGTGTAAATAGGAGTGTGTGAGTAGGAGAAGCATAAATCCGACCGTGCAAACTCCACGGGGTATGCTTCGGATAACGTTATTCCTATTCACCTAATTCCCTAAATTTGATAAATTAAATGAATTCCTTGTATCACATACATTACTCAAATTTTATTAATTTCATAAAGTCCATGAATTCCGTCGCCGCCCGATGACAAAATGTCTTTTAATCAAAAACACTAAAATCATGACATTTATTCGCACTCGTATGTGGCTCCGAAAATCGTAGGGATGATCGCGTAAGTTCGGATTTTTTAAGTCCCCGCCGCGTCGATAACCGCATTGGCACCGTTTTCTCGCTTATTTAAAATAGTTAAATGAGTCAACAGCTTACAAGAAATTACATGTGTAAATATGTTTAAATAATTCTTTGATTACAATAGAGATTTATAAAGTCAATGTTAAAATTAGTTGCTTTTTATCATTAATTTAAAGAAAAGGAAACCTTCTGTATCACAAATATGAATCGAAAATAATTTCCAACATTTTTATGCTCTCCGCAGTTACCATGTTTTGTAAATAATTAATTTACAGACGTATTCTTTTTAAATAAGGCCGCCAACGGCAACCAATCCTGCCATCGACGAGACGCGTACCAACATTTATTCAAGGAAGTGGATGGTGTCAAATCTACAGGAAAAAAAACAGACCGTACACTGTAAGAAAAATCTACTGGGAAATTCCTATACATTTAATGAAAGTAATTAACCCATACGCGTATTGCAATTTTTCCACACTTCAGTATGAGAAAATAGTTGCACGGTCATAGAACTTTTCGCATGCCAGGCTAGCATCTTTTCCACGCTTGGGTATAGGGAACATTCCAATTGTCCGATAAAGTAGTTATGTTTTTCCCATACGAAGGGTGAATTTTTCCCATACCCTAACCCAAGAAAAATGTCATTTATAATATACTTTGGTTGTATTTTTTTCATACCCAGTTTGAATGTGTCCCATATTACAATTAAATGCCAATAGCAAATTATTTCTTTCGTGATCTTAAACTGTTTTATTAAAATAATCTAGAACTATGCTTAGGCTACATTACATTGAGAAATGTATAATTTCCCTAAATCTTATTCCGTTCACAATATTCACCTGTTTCACTGATTCAAAAGCCAACATGTTTTACGAGTGTGAATTTAAACTAAAAGAAATGCGATGCTAGTCTAGAATTTTCCCTATCCTGTTACTTCCGTCTTCTTTGTCTGAAAAATTTCGAATTGCACTAATTCTGATTTACTTAAAATATTAAACTGTTTCAGTGCTGCAACTCCAACATTTTTTACAAGTGTGTACTAAAATTATCATGAATGAAACGACACAATTTTCTACTAAATACATAGACGTTAGTGTTTGGGACCTGGAAATTACGACTAGTCTTTGTAAATATTATAGATACAAACGAGAAAATTCTAGTTTACCAGGACCATAAAAATATTCTTTGTCCTCAAAAACCAGCACTCTATCTGAGCTTATGCCATAATGAATGTTTCTTTTACCTACTCGAAATTATTATTAAATTCGAAATTATCATTAACCATTTCCAGATTTAAAATAGTAGAAAGACCATTTTCGACGAGTCAAGGAGTTGTGGCAAAGGGCGACAATGTGCGCCGAAGTTTGGCGAGCACAGCACAAATATTTTTGTTGAGATTACACATAGAAACATGGTTAAAAGGAAGATATTATAAATTGTTTGATTTGAAACTTGTTACTTTTTAAAATCAAAAAACCATTCTTGGTTGATAATTAATTCATGATTTATCTTGCTCGAATGAAATCTCGAAAATTCAGCTATAGATTCAACTTTTTTGTATTCTCGTAATTTACAGTTGATCTTCTTTCAGCCGTTTCTAGGGTTTTCAAGGTTTTTGAGGGCCAAAGATTTTTATTTTTGTTTTTCGAAATCGCAGTGATGTTTTCAAACTTCAAATTATTATCATGTACTTACGCGTCTGCCCTGTTTCAATTAGGTGCGATGCCGAAGCGATGCACTGTCCCGGTTGTGGTGGTGGTGTAGGAATATCTGCAAAATATAGTATAGGGATTTTTATTCAAACACTTTTAAACGAATCAACAAATTTTCTATTGATAACTTGAAGCAGACAAAAAATTAATTTCTGAATTAAAAAAGACAATTAAGGACAAATTTTGTTTCCAAAAATTTATTTCTAAAATGTATAGAGCATAATAAGTCAACCGAGAAAAATTCATTAAGATAATTGAATGAAATGTTCTTCTTGCACTCTGTTATATCATCATGAATATATTAGATCCATTATTTTTAATTATGTAACTTTTGATACCAAATTGGAAATCAGTGACACTGGAAACCCACTTATATTAAGCACAATAAGTAGGTCTGGCAGAACACCATCGAAATAATTGAAAGTGACGGGTAAACTACAATAAAGATCTTAAATTTAATAAATTTTTCAAAATCTGATAAATAAACATTTATACATTTTAGAAACATTTATAAAAACAAATTTCTATTTAAAGAAACTGCTTTTTCGGATTTATTTTAGAAAAAGGAGAAAGCTACAATATTCTTTTCCAGAGGAAACCATTGCGCAATGAATTTTCTTATTAGAATTTGTACCTTTTAATTTAAAATTGGTAACTTGTTTTAAAGGTCTGCTATGTCCAACGCCGTTCCGTAAGAATTATTTATGGGTTCTTAAGAAATGAATTTTATATTTCTTTCTGACTCCCAACACTTTTGTGTTACTTTGAAAAATTATCGAAGAAAAATTATTTGTAAAATTTACAGACACTTCTCGATGCAAATTATAAATAGTGTTGAGGACAAAACGCACTTTAATTCTTTGCATAAAATCTCACTAGTCCCTCAGTTTTTCATTAACCCTTACACTTGCTTTTTTACCAGTATATACCGTTTTTATTGCGCATGATAATTGTTTTTTTCTAGTAGCATGGGACTTCTTCCATCTCGAAATGTAGATTTATGAATTCGTGCAGTTTGTGAGGTAAGTACTCATCCGCGTATTCAAGCATTTCAGCGCTAATAATGTCAACAAGATAGAGCTTCAAGAATCCGGTCATTACCTGAGGTGCGATTCGGTTCACCTGGATCTTCGGCTCATCATCAGTAGCTATTTTGGCAGTTTGCACAATTTAAATGGTTGAAAAGTTCTCATAGAGTACGCGCTAAACTATCCGGTATGTGGTACGGTGCACCCGTGCTGTTGAGTCACTATTTAAAATTGTTTTCGTCAGCCATTATATTTAAATTATTAAAAAGTTTTTGTAGAATACGTATTAAACTATCTGGTGCTCGATCAATTGCACCAGGATCGTCGTCTCACAATTTCAGTTATTTTGGCTGTTGGAACAATTCAAATCCTGAAAAAGCTTTTGTAGATTACGTGCTAAGCTACCTGGTGCGCGATTCAGTTCACCAGAATTGTCCGTTCATCCTTGTTAGTTATATTGGCTGTTAGCATAATTTAAATTTCGGAAATGCTTTCGTAGAATGCGTATTAAACCACCTGGTGCTCGATCCGGTGCACCCGGATCAAAGACTTATCATTGGTAGTTCTTTCTGAAGTGGGCACAATTTAAATCTTTAAAAAGTTCTCGCAGCATACGAATTGAACTAGCTGGTGCTCGAACAGGTGTAGCCGGATCGTCTACTCTAAATTTTTAGTTATTTCGGCTGTTAGAATAATTTACATGATTAAAAAGTTCTTGTAGAATACGTGCTAAGCTACCTGATGCGTGAATCGGTGCCCCGGGTCGTCGAGTCACGAATTGGGAATTGTTTACGTTATTCACCAAATTAAAATTTTTAAAAATGTCTTTGAAAATACGGATCAAGGTACCTGGTGCTCAATCCAGTTAACCCGGACCATCGACTCGTCATTAGTACTTACTTTGGAAGTTGGCACAATTTAAATCCTTAAGAAGTTTTCGTGGAATACGTTCTGAACTACCTGGTGCACGACCCGGTGCACCTGGGCGTCGACTCACCATTTGTAATTGTTTTCGTTATTGACAAATTTTTAATTTTTTAAAAATTCTCGTGTTATTCGTATTAAACTGCCTGGTGCTTGATCCGTTGCACTCGGATTTTTGACTCACAATTTTTAGTTATTTTGGATGGTTGGAACAATTTAAATTTTTCAGAAGTTCTTGTAGAATACTCGCTATACTACCTGGTTTGTGACCCGGTGCACCCGGGTCGTCGAATCACTATTTGTAATTGTTTTGGTTATGCAAAGAATGTTAATTTTTTTTAAATTCTCGTTGAATACGCACTCAACTACCTTAGCCTTGATCCGTTGCACCCGGATTATCAACGGTCAATTTTTAGTTGTTTTCGGTTTTGGAACAATTAACATTTTTTTTTAATTCTTGTAGAATACGTGTTAAGTTACCTAGTGCGTGATCTAGTTCACCCGGATCGTTGACTAATCATTGGCAGTTATTTTAGCAGTTGGAACAATATAAAGTCTTAAAAAGTTCTCCTAGCATACGTGCTAAACTATCTGGTGTGCGGCGAAACATGTCAGAAGGGTCATTAGCCATGCTTGACCCATTATGCATAACCATGGTACAACCCTGGAACGACCGCGGAATGACCGTGGGTGAACATGCACCCATTCTTGAGCCTCCCTTACTTCAACGTTTACCCTGCGGTTAACCCACGCCCACCCTATAGTTGACCCACGCTTATGCTATTGTTGAGCATTGTTTCACCCGTTGATCATTTTCTAAGCAAGTACGTTTGGCTGTTGGCGAGCGCTGCTGCTCTCCAAAGTCTTTTTGTATTTTTATTCAAAAAAATGTCATGTTAAGTACAACTTTTTTCTATTTTTTGTTAACCGAGCTATTTCTATTGAAATTGCATTTTAATTTTGATATCTCGGGGGGCATGCGCCATTGCTGACAAATAGAAAATATTAGATTTCTTTTTCTTTAAAACAAAAATATTCGGAGAAGGGAGTTTCGATCGTTAAAAATCCAAAATTGCAATGTTTACCGGTATAAATTTGGATTCGCAAAAAACAAAATTTAGTTTCAATTAAAATGTAAGTACCTTATTTCTCATGATATAAATTATTATTTCCATCTGTAACTTCATCATTATATTCAAAGTCAAGGTTATACAATTTACATGCCTAGTTTTAAGCATTATATATCATTCCCAGGGATTATATATATTGCCTGGATTATATGCGTTTCAGGGTTTACATTAAAGGACGAAAAAAGCTACAGAATTTTCTTTAGGGACAAAATACGAATTTGAAGTTCAAATTTGAAATGTGTTTCAAAGGTCTTCAATGACAAACTATTTTTATTTTATTTTTCTGCTTTTTTTGAAAGTACATATAGCTCTAATTTAATCCCAAAGAAAGTTAATATTCACCAAGGTACGAAATTTCAATAAGGTAAATCTATTTTTATCACACCACCATCGTAAGTGTGATTTTAGGTACTGTGAACGACACCTAATATAGCATCTTTAGCATAGGCCGTACAATTTTTACATATACTATAATAGAATCCACTTTTTATTTCACTCACATTACATTATGAATTGGTGTATCCGTTCTATTTGAATTGTTTAAAGTCACAATGGAATAGAATGGAAGCTTCTAATGTGTGCCCTACGAATTAACAGTTTTCTTGCACTTTCTTCTTTATTCCTTTAAACCCCCCCCCCCCCCCCCCCTAACTCACACACACTTACTTGGTGGTGAAGGGGGACCTACAGTTTAAGGTGGGTTCCGAACCACCAAGAGCAACAGCTTTAAGTACTTAGAGAAAACCTTTTTCTCTAGAGGTACTGGTCCGACAACTTAACGGAGATGAACAACTCCCTTTCCAGGCTAGTGTTCACCGCATGGGCCGCCGAGGCTCTTCCAGAGTGCGAGGCGGGAATCAAACCCGCAAGATGACTGAGTGAGTCCAAAACCTACGCTTTAGTTCCCACGAGCATCGTTCCACTTTTAAATTCACACTGTAAAAACAGCTTTCGTGATATTTACCATCCCCTAGTAACTATACATGCAGGGTGTCTTTGAATTACAATACATACCCTTAATAATTTACGACACTACAGTAGTGATTTCCAATTAGGTTTGATTTAACTTTAGGTAACAATGTGAAAATAAAAATAGGGTTTTACTATTTGCAATTGAATGTAAAGTTACTAAGTCCAGTGATAGGAATTATTCGATCAGCGCAGTATATAGTCAGTTCACGTGAGGCAATAAATTAACTTAGTGCGTTAAATTAACAAAAGTCGAGTGTATGTGCAAAGTCCTGCGAAACGATAATTTTCGGAGACGTCCTATCCGCCTCTTACCGTATGGTACACATTGCGTTTACTTGTATTCTTGTCTTGCGCGTCATATGGATTTTAAAGTTGTTTTGCGATTTTGGACAAATCGGACATTGATACATACTGCATGTATTTCTCCATGGCGGATGTACTTTGAGATGGAACATATGTGTTTTTACAAAATTCTGCTAATCATATTATTATCTGTATATTCTTGAATCTGAGGGTATTCTACATACGATAGTTAAGACAAGCCTAAAAACTGCCTTTACTACGAGACTCAGTTTGATTATGAAGAGTTTTCTCAAATCGGCAAACAAAATCAGGGCAATCAACGGATATTCCATCCCTGTCCTCACATACTCCTTTGAGCTCATCAAGTGGTCCAACTTTGACCTTGTAAAGTTAAACAGAATCGTCCGCGTAGAAATGACAAAGCACCGATTGTATTACAGAAATGCAGCGATTGAAAGAGTAGTTCTACTACGAAGTATAAGGGGTAAAAGCGTTGTAGATGTCAAAAAACTGTCTGAGTCACAAGTTACACAGCTGAAGGACTTTTTAAACAGTGAACGAAATGTTGCGCTTGATAGCACCATCAGCGAAGCGGATCTTGACTATAGCCCTAGAATTACAATGAAGGCAGAAAGCTTTCGACAGCGAGCACCCTAAAACGTTAGTTTAACATAAAGTGGATATTGAAGCTTCCAATATTGTGCTTAGAAAGGGTTTTCTATATCCAGAGTTGGCAGAATTCGTCATTGCCCGTGACTGATAATATATACCGGGATAGCCTCGTAAAAAATAATTAAATAAAGTCCAACTGTAACTAAAAATGCCTTCGACATGTTGGGCAGTAACCATCTTAAGCATGTGGCAAAATTTCGTTAATAATAATAATATACTGAGCTACTGCTTATGCGTCAGAAGAACTGTTATTAAAAGTTACCGGTGAATTGCTTACACATAACTATAAATCCACGTAAGTGCCCATATGTTTTCACAGATTTCCATAAATTTTTATGCGTTATTATCAAGATTGGCCAATTTCGCTAATTTTATAAATTCCACTTAACCAAAAATGTTATAAAGGGGGAGGGTCGGTAAGGCCGGTTTTTGGCCTAATTTATTTTTGGACCAAAAAATCTGAAAAAATCATGGTAGTATCTTATAAGTATCCCGAG
>NC_046659.1:129754331-129762310 GCF_010883055.1 Belonocnema kinseyi | reverse complement strand
TCCGCTGACCTTTATAAGGCCAGGTTCAAGGCCATGACCTTGAGTCTGACGCGATAAAGGTCAGGGGACACCAGGTTCGTAATCAGCGACCCCAAAAACCTATAACATATTTTTTAACATTTTTACCGTGTTTTCTCGATTTGACCTTCAAATGACCTTCGATTTTGAAAACGCGGTAAGCTACAATATTTTTTCTTCGAAGAAAAAATTTTGCAATGAATTTTCCAATAAAAATGTATATCTTTGAATTTAAAATTCAAAACTTTTTTTTAAGATTTTCAGGCAACAACGCTGTTCAGATAAAAAATTATTTTGTAAATTAAAAAAACTATCAGATACTAACGTATTCTGCTGCTAGAACTTGAGCCTTGACTGCTACCACTTGATAAAAAGTCAGGTTCTTCGGGATTTGTTGATATTTTATGTAATCGTGACAGCTCATGATTATTATCATCTGTTCATTATCTGTTCATCATTATCATCTATTACCATCTGTATAATATAATATAGGTATTTTTATTAAAGAATTTTTTCAACATACTCAAAAAATTTGAAACCAGCGACCCTAAAACTCACCTCTTAACATACGTAGTGTGAGGATTTGACATTTTAGAAAGTTTTAAAAGAATTTCAGTTACATATATTAATTTCCTGTATATTTTTACTAACTATCAATAAAATTCATAAGTGTATGGAAAATGCCGAGTTCAATATATGTATATTACTGGAGGCAATGTAAAATGTACAAAAAATGAGTAGTTTTTACTTGAATTGCAATTAGAATAAAAACTTCTAATGTGTCCCCTAAAGATTTACATTTTTCTTGCACCTTTTTCATGGACCGCCAAGGCTCTTCCAGAGTGCAAGGCGGGAATCGAACCCGCAAGCCCCTTTTCCTTCATGCACGTTTCAGACAATCGTGTGAAAATTCAACAACTTTTGCTGTCTTATCGAATCAACTACATAATAATATAACTTTTGACATCACATGCGAAATTAGCCACTCCAAAAACCTCCCTTGTACAAAGTTTTCTGTGTCTTCTAAAATTTAAATAGCGGGCTGGAAGGCCAACAAACCTGAAGAAGTCATAAAAAGGCATGCACAAATCATTACCATAAGAATCTAAAATTTAAACATCTCCATAAAGTTAGTATATTTTCATGAATTTTACAAATTACTATGAGTTTCCACCAATTGCATACATTTTCATACATTTCATCAACTTTTATTAATTTTTACAAATTTTATAAATTATTCTGCTGTGATTTGAATGAACATACTTAACTGGAAAATCTCGAAAAATAAATTTTTTATCTCGGCAGAATCGAAAAAGACACAGCGATATTAAATTAACAGAAATTTATATTGTTTTGAATAGGTATTATGTAAAAAAATGTTTGAAAATAATTTCAGTTGTTTAAGGTGATAAAAATTAGCTGCAAAATATTTTAAAAAATTAAATTGCATTCATGACCGACAATGGACTTCCCGTTCTAATTATACTTGTTAAAAAAATTTCATTATAATTTATTTTATTTTACAATTGGTTAAATTTATTATTTAAAATGTATATTTGATTAAAACGTAGTGAATTATTTTATCATAAAAATTTTTAAAATCTATTTTGTAATATTATAATTTTTGGGAAGTGGAAACTTGAGGGGAACGGTGATTTTCCCTGTAGCTCGAAAACCATTTTTGCATCAGCCTAATATATATTAGGGTTTTCAGGAGAAAAAATATCCCTAGTCTGTTAGCCTTAACATGGTAGAATTTATTATTGTGAATCTTAAAATTTAAACAAAAACAAAACTTTTAACAATATTTACAATAAATATATTTTTATGAATGAGGAATAATTTTGGGTAATTGAATTATTGCGTGTCCTTTCACCATGAATATCATTCTCAATAGAAAACTAAAAAGTTTAGAAAATAGATTTTTCCGATCGAATTTTGTCGATTTTCTCGGCTTCGTTCATTATTTAGTTGACGCCCTTCTTCTTCTAAATTACAAAAGTTTAATGCTGAGTTATTAGGTTTTGATCCAGCAGAATTGTTGTTAAAAATTACCAGTGAATTATTGCACATTTCCATAAATTTACATAAGGGCTTATTATTTTTCGCAAGGGCTTCTGGGTAGGAATTGTTTTAATCATTTTTAACGTGCATGAGTTTTTTCAAAGTTCATTGACAACTAATATCTCAGTTTTTAATAAGGTAGCGCGTATAGACGCATGGATTTGTGGCGATAGATCTCTCCCTCCTAAAGCCATGCTGCTCCTGAATAATAATATTTGATGACGCAAGGTATAATTTGTCGCCAATTATATTTTTAAACATTTTGGGAATCGTATTGAGTATTATTATGGGCCGATAGTTTTTTATTTCGTTACGGTTCTCGTTTTTAAGGATGGGGATCATGATAGCTGTTTTCCACTAAAAAGAAAAATGACCTTCCGCGAGTGATTTTTTAAACAAAAGGAACAGTGGTCGTAAAGATGTGTTTAGTCAGAACAATTTCTTGGCGTTTAAGAAATAAGTTTGGAATTTTTTTTCGAAATCCCAGAAAATTTTTGTTATTAAAAAAACTATAATATACAAACATGGATTACTGTAATTTGGTTGAGCATAGCTGCTGAACTGTCTTTGCATCGAAGCGTCATCTGATCTTTGATATTTCTGTTTTTTATGCCGCTGCTTTGGTCGTTGACCTTCATGTGTCGGATCATCACTGCCATCTGTGAGATATAGGACAGAAATTCTTATTTATTTTTATTTATTTTTATTTAATTAGAATTTATGATGATCTTCGGAAACTTGTTGAAATTCATGTTAATTTATAGACAAATTTTAACAAAAGTTTCGCTGGAAGCTTACTGCTGAAAAAGTGATGGCTTCCCAGTGGGCACAAAATTTGGCGATGTCTTTACGTCATCTTCAAGACTTGCTTCCTCTTAATACACATGTGTCGTTAAGCGCCGGCTTATTCTAAATAAATAACTTTTTTTCTTGGGACGTCAAATTGCAGTTTAATAATAGAATTATCAATAGAGTGACATATTTAAAGTATGAAAATAGGCATAAACAAACTTTTAAAATAAGTTTTTTTACAATTATAGTTATACAGGGTTATTCTTTTATCTTGAGGTATCGAAATATCTAAACAAATACGCATCTAAGGAAAGAAATGGTAAACTACAAGCTTTTTATTTCCAAGCAGAAAAAGCGAGTCCGTAAAAATTTACTTTGCACCCTATACCCTCGTGCAGAGGGGGTATCTTAAAAACGTTTAATGAATACGTATATTTTTATTGCAGGTTCACATCCTCCATTAAAAATACGTAATTTTTATGTGAAAAGTTTTTTCGATTCGCGCCAGATGGCGCTGTATTTGCGAAAAGTGACATTGTTCACTCTTTAAGAAATGCACCTGGGAGAAGATTAAAGTGAAGTAGAAAAATTATGATACTTAATATCATTTTTTAACGCAAGCTTCTTGTTTTCACTCCAAATGTGAGAGCAGTCAATGAAATAACTATATTAGTGCTACCCGGAAACAGCGACGTGGACGTAGTAGTTGTCTGTTCCCTTATGGGTGCTCTTTTTCGGTAGGTCCCATGCTTTTGTTTGGGTGTGTTTCTTACGTGTATTTTGGTTTGATTGGCGTTGTAGTTTCTCCCTACTTCACCTCATTAATTTTACAATGGAGATTTTATCTGCATAACAGAAAATTGAAATAATTCTTCCTTTTTTGAGAAAGTCTCAAAACAGTGTTTTAAGAATATTTAACCGAAATTAATATCATTTCTTTCATATTTCACTGCATCACGAACTTCATGACAATGACCTTTAGAACCAAATAAAACTTTGTCAATAGGCGCTTTAGCAGATACAAGGGAGCCCAAATTTAGTTTTTCGAGTATTATTCTTTTGCAAGAATCTCCTTTTGTGGGGTTATTCAGATAATCTATTTTATCAATTAGTGCCAACACGCTGGAGTATATGAAACAGCGAATCAGTCCTGCTTGTTACCAAATAAGAAGAGGAACACTCCACTGTTGTCTGAAATCTTCCGAAACGCGGAATAACGAGTGCATTAACGTGGGAGGACGTAATTGTGAGTATCCAATGTAAAATTTTCATCCAAAACAAGTACCCCGATTGCAAGAGTCTAGGGGACTTGCTGAACTCAAGCACCCTAGAGGAAAGAGACAATAAATACAACCATGTTGTTGTCCCTGGGTCTCATATCCGAATGGAAATTTTCCAGTGGTCGCTTGCAAATTTCCAACACGCTTCGAGATTTCCATACATCTGTATGGTAAAACTTCCAGAAAAGTATGCTACGTTGATCTGCAGCTGTAGCAGGCATACCCAAATGAAGCGCGCACGTGCTGTTACCAAAGTGATTGAATTAGAATGAAGAGAGTGGGGCTAATCGTGTCATGGCGGAAGAAATAAGAGCAGAAAAATTTTTGTAAGAGAGGGTTAGTGAATTTACTATACATAGAAATGTGTGTATACATCTGTCATGGAAACGGACAAGCTTCAAGCGTTAATGAAACTAACCGTAAAATTTGTCTAACATTATGTCAGGAAGGATAATTTGCAAAAGTGTTGTCTTCCTGCAGAGAATGTAATTGTTTTGAAATTGTTTTTGTAGCAACGAGAAAGTGAATGTAAAAGATTTCTTTACAATAAGTTCCTTATACTTGTGCTTAAACAGATTGCGAAATTTTTTGGCAAAGAATCACACTTTTTGGAGGTATTCTTTGGTACAGTTTAACTTTTTTTTGTTTTAAATTGAAATAATTTTTAGTTGCAATATTAACCGCTCCATTTTCTGCTGAGAATTTACGTTTCTTAACTAATTAAATTTTATTTTTTACGAAACATTATTTTTTCCGTAGAAATATCAACTTTTTGGTTGAAAATGCAATTGTTGTCTTATAAATTTGTCTTTTTGGATGAAAAATTCATACAAAAACGTAAAATTAGACATAAGATGGACGAAAGCCTTTGAACCTTTACCTTCCTCGACTGGGATTGTCGTTCACTGTGGATTTCCTTTGCGTCTCACGTTTTGGGGTTTTTAAATTACCTTAGTCTCCTTGCATGGCAATAGTAGGATTTTTTGTAAATAAGTTTTATTTACTTTTAGCATTATACAGGAACAACGACGTGCACGTAGTAAATTCTGTTCCCTTTGGGGTTCTTTATTACCCTGAGTCCCCATGCCTCTCACGCTTATAGGGTTCGTTTATTTCTTATTTTTCTTCATATCGCTTGTATTGAACCCTTTTGTCCTCAAAAGACCTACGTAGTGGGTTTCGCTTTCGCTTGGTACCTTGGTTGACTTGATCTCGTTTTAAACTCCAACAGTAGTCAGCCATCATGTTGATATCCCAACATCCCCGATATCGCCTCTCCATCAACAAGGTGTTCTTGTAAAACCTGATTGCTCTCCTAAATCGATTCCAAGAATTTTGAGATCCCCGAAAATTTTCCACTTATAAGTTGATTCTTTCCAGGACAAATTTTAAGTCACTGTAATGCTCTATCAGTTCCGTAGAATGTGCGATTGAAATTGGAGCGTGAACAGAAGAGTCAATAAATAACCGCCAATTTTCCGGTCTATACAGTTCAGGTTTTATTTTTTCCATTAATCCGTCAATGTTTTTACAATAGACTAATTTTCCATGATCATTTTCTTCAGAAGTGAAAAAGTGAATAAATTCTTTTTCCCTATTTCTGTAGAAACTTGATTTAACTCATTTAGTTACCAAGCTCTTTTTTTTAAATCAGAAGCAAGATACTCTGAAGCATCTTTAGAGAGACCGAGATCTCCCGATAAATCATTCAATTCTTCAGATGTTAATAGCTTAGGAACTTCATTCTTTTCATTGTCTGGTATGTGCACTTTATTTTCTAGTGCTTCAGTCGTCAGTCTGTCAAGTGACAAATTTTTTGAGTTTTTTGTCACATCGTTATTTTCAACAGACTTAGTGCCGCTAGGTATATCAGGATATTCGATAGCACTTTTCTTTTTTCTATTGATTCCTGTCAGGCTTTCCATAAAAAAGTAGCGTTCCTCTTTCCAAAGAGGTTTCCTCCATATTGTAGGTTCTTGAATCTTAAGGGTTTTCTTATTTTCTTCTCTGAACTCCCATACAAAAATAGCTTCTATAAATGGTTTTTATGTCATCGTTAATTACTCTTCGATTTTCTAAAACCTCAAATTTATCAAATATGTAGCAAAGTGCATCTGGATCACCCACACAATTATGCGCTATAGTGAAAGTGGATAAATTGGAATTGAAACAGCGCTTAGAAGACATGATCTGTTTTGATTTGGGAGTTTATAGTAATAGTATAAGTATAGTACAGTAAATTAGTTATCTAAAAACACAAAAAAAAGAATCTGATAATGGTTTTTAAAACTGTGCTGAAGTCACATTAAGAATCACGCTCAAGGAGCTTGTCACCACTGTCCTCTTTACTAACGTGAAGTTCGAGCGCGATCTTTCATTTGTTTGTTTCACAGTCATTTGTTTTTACGTGAAGTTCGAGCGGGATCTGTCATTTGTTTTGTTCACACTCATTTGTTTTGTTCGATTTTACCTCTATTTTTGCGTTTTTCGAAGAAATATGAGCCAACTTGGTTATTTGGACCCCGGATTCGGATTCAGCTACCCTAAGAAAAATATAGATATGCTGGTTAAGTCCAGCAGTCATAAAAATATCTATTTTTTTTTGCAAAAATACAAACGAAAAATCGCTGTTTCCGTAGAGTTTGCTTCTATTTTTGCGTTTTTCGATCAAATATGAGCCAACTGGGTTATTAGAACCCCGGATTCAGAATCAGTGACCCCGAAAACATAGGGACATGCTGGATTAGCCCACCGGGGATAAAGATGTATTTTTTTTCGCAAAAATATGCACGAAAAACCGCTGTTTTCGTCGATTTCACCGCATTATTGGTTGTAGATTGCATCTGAAAAAGTCATTGTATCGATAGATCCAGAAATTGGGACTTGCAGTTGATCACAAGGATCACACTTGTGCGACCGGTAATTTGTTGCTTCTTTGCTTCGCTCTCATGTTTATGAAGCCAGAAGATGTTCTTCCATTTTTTCAAGCGAAGACATGTTTAATTTTCCGAATGATGCAAGAATTTTTAATTTCGCGAATTATTTATTTACCACATGTATTGAAAAACCTTTCACGTATCAACAAGCAATATGGGCTGATTGAGGCAATGCTTGTTGTACAAATGGAAACTTTTCAGAGCCACACACATTTTTAACGCCTAAATAATTATGTTCATTTAAACTCATTTTATTTCTTATAGCTCTTACTAAAATTCTTACCATCCTCTGCTTTTCCATAATTTCCCACAATTATTTTCTACACTTCCGTTTATTTCCCGTCAAACCCTTTTTAGCTCTCCATTTCCCTTCCCTTTCTTCAATCTCCTTCCATCCTGTCACTGTTTTCTCTCAGTCCCATCCTATCATTTCCATTTTCACGAACTTTTTCCATAACTTTACGAATTTTCCATTAGTCGTTTCTTTTATTATCATAGCAATTTCACTCCTTTCCTTTTCTTTTACACAATCCCTCTACAACCCCTTTCAAGTTTTTTGTTATTTTGTTTAAACTCACCACTGAAATTGATGAAAAACGTGAGGGCCATAAGAAGAGTTCCAAAAGAGATCCTCATTTTTATTGTCGGATTTCGTAAGAGATAACTGATAAATCTATATCATTCCCACTTCTATATACAGCCGAAAAAAATCATTACAATTACGCAATATTTCAGTATTTATGTATATTTTACGTAGTAAAAGTAACATAATATCTTATCAGCTTAATTAAACTATCGAGATGAAAAACAGCGCTTAATAGATCTTCGTTTGTGTCCAACTAACACAGGGAAAAATTCGTCAATATATGTTCGCCTGGTAATTCTAAAT
>NC_046659.1:129744553-129754231 GCF_010883055.1 Belonocnema kinseyi | reverse complement strand
TAAAATGTGCTGAATGAATAAAGTAACAGAAGATTTTTGAATGTATTGAAAGAAGAAAATTTCAAACTTGGCTTATTATCATAAAATTTTGTCAAAATGTAGACACCTGCTTAAGATGTTTACTGTCCAACATGTCGGAGGCTTAGGGATCGAACCCTGTACTTCAGGAACTTCCTGAAACTTCCTGAAACTTCCTGAAATGATGTTATAGTTACACAATTTCCTGCATTGTGTAGTCGAATTTGTAACTAATAAAGATGAATTTTTAACAAAAAAGCCACATTTAATACATCGATAAAAAAAGATTTTAATTTGAAATAAAATACAGTTTTTTTGAATTGCAAAATGAACACATATTTAACTAAAAAGATTGTTTCTTAACGACAAAGTTTAACTTGCTAAAAATGGAATAGTTATATTTTTTACAAAAAAGTTTTATTTTTAACAATGAAGTTTATAATTTAATCATGCAGTTGAGTTTCTGACCAAAAAAGTGTCTTTTAAAGAAAATAATTGCATTTGAAAAAAATTAAAGTTTTAGGCAAATGGTGCAATTTTCAACTAAAAATAGTGGAATTGTCTTATTGCTTTCTATTAATTAATTCGACATTTGTCATCAGGAAACGCAATAATTATTATCGAAGTTCCTAAAGTTATTTTCATGAAATCTCTTCACCCTGCTTCTCACTGTTATCAACCTTAGTTTTTTATGAGACGGTCCCGAAGCAAAATTGAAAGTATTTTTCAGTTTTAATAAATTTACAGGTTGATCGACCCACTAATAAAAATGGAAAGTTTTTTCAAAACAGGGGAAAAGTGGTATTCTTTGAAAAAAGGGAAAAGAGAGAAATATGGGCAATAGTGCAAAGTCTGCAATTGGAATCTTTATTTGTAAAATCGCTGATTATAATTTTTTAAAGTATACAGAATAATTACTTTTGACATGTTTCTCCTACGATATAATTCGTTGGAATAGACTGCAAATGAGTAAAATTTAAACTATAATAGCACAATTGGATGTCGTTTAACTTAATAAGTGTGAATCCAATTTAAAGAAAATATCAAGATTTAAACGATACTCGGTTAGTAATTCCAATTTTTTATTTGGTGTAGGTGCTTATGATCTTGAAAATTGTTACCTAATAATAATTTTCTTGAAATTACAAATCATTAGATATGACAATTTGAAAAGTTGCAGTACAAAATATTTTTTTCATTAATTTAGGATGTTTTAGTTCACAACAAATATAACAAATTCCATTGGTTTATTTATTCAATCAAAATCTATAGTAAATGTATATGAAACATTTTCCAGATATTTTATTTAAATATTCTTTTATTTTCCTAAACGCTTTCTATGCAATTATTATTTTTAAACTGTCTCATCTTCTAATATGTATCATATACGAGCCATATAGAAATTATATTTAGTAATTTGTAGACTTAAGAATAAATGTTTGTTTTACTCTGAACATTGCAGTTCACTTATTGAGGGCTGACCTGAAACTGAGGTAGCAGGTTATGTTGTTCTTATGTATACTCTCTATGATGTCTGTGATTGGCTAGAGCGCCCCACCGAAATTTGAAACCTCAGTTTTTCAATGAATCTATATGTTTTGAGACCCGCTCATGCCAAAAATATAGTTTTGGCGATGGTATCCGTCTGTCCGTCCGTCCGTAAACATGATCAGTCTACAAAAATAAAAGGATCAAATCGGGATTTAGCACATGTTTCAGGTCCTAAAAGAAAGCAAAAGCTTGTTAACTAGCATTCTTTGACCAATGATTATGGTTTTATTCAACAAAAATACGACACAAAATTCGAATACGATATTTGGGTTTTATACTAAACGAACACAGATATCTGATTTGCTAATATAAAAAGCTAAACTTTAAACTGTAGGGCATTTTCTAAAATAAGGATTTTTCAAAGTTTATTAACTTTTCACAATATAGTTACATTTTTAACTTGTTTGGTTATTTCTTGATCAAAGAAGATGAGTAGACACTGTAATATGAAAAGTTCGTCAACCGAAAATGTCATTCCCTGTGTTACGATGACGATTGCACATTCTTTTATGAATCATTAAAAGATTAGCAGCGCCGATATGCAATGTAAAAGCCAGCAATAATTTAACTTGAAATTTATAGCTAACGATTTAAAGCCAATCTTGTTGTAAAATGTAACAAGTATTAATTTCCATGTTTTATTGATTCTTATTGTCTTAATTGTCTTAATGTCTTAATCTCCTAATGTCTTAGTGTCGTTAAAAGAAGTATATATTAAAAGCATTACCAATTTTTACATTTTTAAAATTCGAAGTTGCCTTTAAAGAAATCTAAAACGTGTCAGTTTTTCAGTTAAATGGGATATAATTCCGTTTTTAAATTTAGATTTTGGTGTTATAGCTTCGGTTCCTGATGAAAACATAATTTAAATAGTTTCGAATTTTGACTCTCTTATCAATGACTGAAACAAGAATAAAACTAAGAAAATTTTGTTATCCCTTTGAAGTCTTTCATATGTAATTGTTGTGAAGTTTTAAAATTTTTTGTTAGAAATCTAAAGAAATTTATATCACCTTTTGGACAAAGCCGTGGGCCATTATTTTATATCATTCCAAGTGTTAATCCAATTTTGAATCTTTTACAAAATTCTGAATACCTTTTAAAATTATTAAAATTTTTTCTAAAAATAATAAGTGTTAAATCGGTAGTCAAACACAAAAGTTAAACAGTGTAACTCACAAATTAAACATTTTTTGAGGAGATCAATTAAAATGTTAACGTTCAATGTTTAAAAGCTCTTCGAAACTTTAACGATCCAAGACTTTTTATGTTAAATAATTGAGTTTAGGATTGTTTACTTTCCAATGTATGTATTGTGATTGCGAGATAAAATTTTGAACTTCATTTGTACGTGCTTTAAAAAAAGTTAATAGTTTATCAGTCCAGAATGTGCAGATGATAATTGCCCTAGATAGATCTAGAAAGCCAGGAATGCGAACGAAATTGAGGGTATTTTTTGATATTTTACCAATATTTCTTGAACTTCGAAATGACTTGGATATAAACTGACCTAAGTATGCCAAATTATAGACAAATATTGAAGGCGAAATATCATAATTGTCATCAAAATGTTTATCTGTGTTTTGATAAAGAATATTAATATTCTTCAATTATAAATAAAAAACTTCGTTGCTTCTTTTTAAATAAATTTCATTTAGAAAAGACATAACGGTATTAAAATGCTTTCTTCCCGTTATTAGTTATGAAAATAGTTATTTTATTATTTTTTAAGGAATTAATTGTAATAGTTTTTCACAAAACTTCCAAGTAATATTCGGACGGTACGATACAGAAAATAAAGTTCTAGAAGAAGCTTGAAGCAAATGTTACAGAACGTCTGTGATTGGTTAGTTCTAGAACATTTACGTAACAAATGTGCTGGAACCGTTCTCAATCTTTATTTATAATTTGTTCTAGAACACGCTTGTAACAGAGTTTTAAAACTTTGATATACACTATTACGGCACAGTTCTAGAACAAGCTTGAAGCAAATGTTACAGAATATCTGCGATTTTTCAGTTTGAGAACAATTGCGAAACAAGTGTTCTGTTACCTTTTTGTTCTAGAACAGTTCGGTTACAATTTTGTCACAGTGTTCTAGAAGAGCGTTTCCCAAACTAGTTCCGCCGGCAGATCAGCCTTTCACCGGCAGAGGGGAGCCACCCCTGGGCCGGGCAGCTAGGCAGGCTCCCCGCTGCGAGCAGAGGGTTGCTTTCCTCGACTTTCGTATACCTACCAAGAATGAACCTTTGATTGTCATGAAATTACAATAACTGAAATGATAAGGACTTAACTAAATTAAATTTTAATTAGTTGAATGAATTTCGTGAGATAATTTTAAAAAAATGAAAACAAGGTTCCTGAAAATCGGTTAATATCCAAACTAATAAATGAAATATTCACAAATCTTGTGAATGCAACAAAATTGCGATAACTATTGAAGTTATTATTCGATTTTCTTCGACCTTTTTTAACGTTCATTTCATAATCTAACAAATCTAACTCAATTAATTAAAATTCTGTCGATAAATATTAAACCAAATTTTCATTTTTTTCAACCGGCTCTAATTATCTGAACGAAAAGGTCAGCGAAGCAAGCAACAGAGCACGAACGCCTGGCGTCCAGTGTGAATCGCTGCTATCGAACAGCGATTCCTAAACTTTTTATGCACTTTCTGGGGAGCGGCAGGGCCGCCACCCTTACATTTTTTTACAATACCCTGCCGCCAAGGGGGGACACTTGACTGCTTCACTGCTTTACACACCATGCTTCACGCGAGAGAATTAGAAACGGTTGAGAAAAATTAAAATGTGTTAATATGTTAATAAATTAAATTTCAATTAGTTGAATCAATTTCCTAATCTAATTTTAAGCAAATGAAAAGAAAGTTGATGATAATCGGTTAATATCTTCAATGTCAGTTGACAGTTCTTGTTATTTTGCGTGTTTTGAACGATATCCTTAATTACTCGTAATCTTAACCGATTTTCATTAAATTTTTTTTCATTTTCTTAAAATTACATGAGGAAAATGATCCGGATAATTAGAGTTGAATTGAGCCATATTTTTAGGATTTCGGTTATTAAAACAGCCTTAAATCTCATGACAATTAAAGGGTTCTCATAGCGGGGGGGGGGGCTGCCCAGCCTGCGGTGGCGTTCTCCTGCCGACGGCAACCTCATCGGCCGGCGGCACTAGTTTGGGAATCGCTGCTCTAGAACACTGGTAAATTTTTTTCCAGAACAGTTCTATCACCATCTAGAACAGTTACAGAACGGCTTTGCTGGGGTATAGCGGCCAGCCTGGCATTTTATCGCCATATTAAATATGTCATTTTTATTGAACTTGGATTTTAAAGTTTAAGATTAAATAATTCTAGAGGAAAGTAGAAAAAAATTAGTAACAATTCTGAAAGTCAGGAAATGCATACTAATCAATTTTTATTTCGATGCGTTTCAAATTGAGTGACTTTAAATGGTAAGAGTTTGAAACTGAATAGAGTGAAACTCTAAAATACAGTTCCTCGATATAGTTGTTCTGAGAATCGATGCAGCGCCGCAGGTAGGAGAGTCGTAAGTAAAAGACGCTGCGGAGAGTGTGCGGTGGTCACTCAGACAGAAACAAACAATAACGTTTAGCTTCGGACTGGAACTCAATCGGGTTTGTTCCCCACCATGCCAGCTTTAAAAACTGCACAGTATCAAGGTTTTCCTCTACTCAGTTATTCATAAAGGGCTTAGAATTGAAATAATATCATCTATTAAGCTTTACTTTTAATTATAATTCACACCATCGGCACAGGCGGAAATTATTTAAACTCGCCTGCACGCTTCAATACTTAGATTCTTCGTAGGGGTGTTCTAAAATAATCAAGGATTAGGAGAGCATAATTAAGTACATCAATGAAAATTTATTTACTTTCTCTGTTCAACAACCAAACATAACATAATAAGGATAATTACTGAATTTTCAAGTTTTGATTCAGCATATTATGTAGGTCTTTAACAGAATGCACAACTGTCGATTGTTTTTGTGGCGGGAGAACAAAAGCTCCTGTAACCTTTTTTTTGTCGTGTTGATCTCTGTACATAAGAAACATCAGCTGTTTAATTTTAGTTCCCCAAGGAAACACGACCACTTCGCATGAATCACCCAGTTTTTGTTGATTTTCATCTCCAGTTGCAAGATAAATATGTCCCGCCATTTCTGATAGAGGATCTACATTAACTTTAAAGATGTTGGACGCAAAAACAACGAACCACAATTTACTGGTAGGTTCCATAATATCTCGTTCTTGAAGAAAAAAATATTTGTGGAATTAAAAAAATATAGATCAATTTCAAAATTGCAAGTTTTTTTCAATTAAATGTTTTGTACATCCTAAAATAACAGTAATGTGAAGTAACTTTTATACAATAAGTTACTTTTTTTGGTCAAAATAGTGTGGTTACAAAGTAAATTTTGTCAGAAATGAAGAATTTTAAATAATTTAAAAAGTTTCAAGATTTAAAAATATACCTGAGGTATTTCGTAAGATTTTTAACATTCTTGACTATCATAGGGTATTTTAAGTGATCGAAGAAATTTTTGAAAAACTATAATATTTCATGTATTTTGAATAAATTTCGAAATAGTTATTCAGAAAAATTTAAGAATTTCAAGGAATTTTAAACATTTTAAGAGCAAAAGAAACTATGGTGTACTTTTTCGAAGGATTTCGGTGCTATGATTTCAAATCTGGATTTGGAAATGCTCCATCGCGTCATATTATCGAGATATTCTGATCATAAATGTGGAAATACAATGTTTTTTGAAATCTTTGATTCCTTAGGGTTTGCTTAATTTTTTTTTTTTTCATCGGGATATTATAATTTTCAATTTGTATGTCATCTATCTACTGAATTCCAGCCAAAAACAGGCTACAAGCTATCTTTTTCAGCTTTTTTTCCTTAATTCGGTTATTTTCATGGAAATTGCAAACCAGAGTGTCCAAAAATACGAAATGTTATGAATTTTCATTTTAAAGATGAACCGTACCAAGAAGTGATATAGTGTCTAATAGTTTGCCCAAAAATAGTTTCAATAAACCAGATAGTGAATACGTTAATCTATAAAATTTATTTTAAGTATTTACATTATATGTAAATTTCATTATATGTATATACATAACACATATGAATGTGTTATGTATATAATTTATTTATAATTTACAATTTTCATCAGATCTGGATTTAAAAAAAAATTAAAATCTAATAAAATTTTTTAAAGATTCCTTACAAGAAACTTTTTAAAAATCATTTTACCCATTTTTTATTTTAAAAAAAAGTTATTTTTTTTGTAACTTTTGTTACAAATTCCATAATTTTTTTTTTATCGGTCAACATTAAAAAGCGCCCCCAGACTTTTTAAAGTATGATAGGGTTTTGAATAAAAAAAGCTCGTCTTTCGGATAAATGAAAAAGAAGTACATTTTATTAAATTTTAAAATTAAAGCTCGACCGCCTTTGAAGGAATGTTCAAGGAATAATTCGCCCCCAATAACTTTTAATGTTGACGCGGCCAACCCCTTTGTATTTCGCCCGTGAATGCTCCACAAAATGCGAAGAATCAATTTTACGTAAATAATGTTAATCAATTTCAAGAATAATATTTCTAACTTAAATGAATATATTTCACGATTTACAGAATGAAAAAAATTGTTTAAAAGCATAAGACTTGTTTAAGAAATTGAAAAACATCCTGAAAAAAATACTTTCATCACTGGTGAATTGTATCATTTAGCTGAGAAATCTTTTTGGGAAAAATGGTTCAAACAAAAAAAAAAATGGTTCAAATAAGTAATTTCGAAAAATTTTAATTAAAAATATTACTATTAAAATTCATCAACTTTATGATTTATTCCGAAAAATAATGACTTTTTACTCTTTAGGTGTGAGGAAAAAATTGTTTAAATAATCAGTAATTGTTTAAGAAATAATAATTTATGAAATAATTTGAAAATTTAAGACTTTTGTGACTCATCGGAATAGTTTTCAGTTGATCAGAAAAATACAATTTATTATGTTAAAAGAAAATTAATAATATCTCTGCGACTACAGGTATACTTCTTTCTTGCACTCGATTCTTTCTTACGATGAGTCATAATTTAACGCCTAGTGTATTTGAAAATCTAATATTATTTTGAAGAAGGTTTGAAAAAATCGTTTTTAGCCATTCAAATTTATTATGTTAATTTCGTGGAAAACCACTATATCCGGATTTACCGCACTAAAATCATTTGAAAAAGTATACTGCAGCTTCTGTTACTTGACCCTTGTCGCCTGTGTTACTAGCACTTATCGTGGTCGTTATAGCTTTTGAATATGTTTCATTTTTTTAAGTCACGTTGAGCTTATCGGAAAATCTCTAAAACTGCCTAAAGTTTTAATTTTCAAAGAGTGTATACTTTCCCTATTGTATTTTTCATTTCGTTTAAATTTTTTTTTCAAAGTAGAGAGGTGGGATGAAGAATATGTGACCGTCCACGAAGAAAAAGACCTTAGGGTTTGCAGGCAAATTTTTCAGACAAACCACAGAAATATGTGTATAAAGTGGTGCGACTGGATTTTTTGAGCGATTCAAAAACTATTGATAACATCAAAAAAATAAAAATCGATCTTTCAACCCTAAGGTTCTTTCTTTGTAGACGGTCACATATAGCGAAAATCTTGTTACTTGATTTATGAATGGCCACTTACTTGTTGGATTCGGTGCTCGGACTGCCATTAGTGTTTCATTTTGAAAAATATAAGAAACAATCGTAAAACCTCCTATTTGAGCTGGGCGGCACAGAAAATTGTTCTTTTTATAATCTTTAGCGCCCTGAGGAACTATACTCCCCACAAAGTAAGCTCGTATTACTTTTTTTTGGTCTTTATCTAGCCACAAATAAACAACTTGCTTCATAAATCGGAACCATTTAACTGGAAAGCCTTTAACACGCTTTTTGGGACGTTCTCTATCTCCCGGTCGAAACGACCCAATTGGCAAGCGCCCACTACGGGCCCTAGCCCCCCCGCGCTTCTTCTTAGGCTTTGAACTTGATGCAGCAGCGGCTTCCATAGCTTCTAATTCTGTAAAAAGAAAAGAAAAATTTGTAATTATAAAACATATATTATAAACTATATATTTTATGATACTTTTTCTGGTTTTATTTTTGCTAGTCTTAGTTTAATTTTTCTTTGAGAACTTTTATTTTTTTAATCTCGCTGCATTCCTTATTTTTATTTTATATTTATCCTACTTATACTAGAAAAGGGTTTATAATATTTTTGTTCCTTAGAAAAATGTTGTATTATAGATTCTTTAACTTTTGAACTTGTTAAATGACTCAATTCTTTTGATTACTGGATTTTGGTTTTCAAATACAAATTAAAAATTTGAACAACTTGTTTGTAAAGAGTCTTTCTTTTATTCTTTTTTTATAAAAAGTTTTTTTTTATAAAAATTCTTTTTTTTATAAAAAGTTTTTTTTTATAAAAATTCTTTTTTTATAAAAAGGAAGGGGAAGTAGGAGAGGGACCGGAAATAAGGGTAAATCACTAAGAGGAGGAGATCTGAATGATCTGAATTCCTTGAACTGAAAAGAATTCCTAAGTCCTGAGAATCCCGTGAGTTTTTAGGTCTTCAAAATAATACAATGCAATTCCGAGAAATTTTTAATAAGTAAATAAATTTAAAAATTGCGGAGCATTCAGTAAATTCTCTGAATTAAGATAATCTTGAAAGTTCGGAAGATTCCAGTGATACACGGATTTTCACAAATTTAGGAAATGCAGATAATTAAGCAAAATTTCAGTAAATTCAAAATATTAAAATATTTCAAAAACTTCACAAAGTTTAAATGTTTTTATGAAATCACAAACAGTCGGAGAGTTTTAATGCTTCGAAATCTTTCAAAATACGCTCAAAATATTCGAATTTCTCTGAAATCAATTGCAGAAATAAATAAAAAAATCATCGGAATCTTTTATAATACGAGGGTGGATTGATAAGTTTCCGGCCTGACCAAGAAAAACAACGTTTTTAAGAATTTTTTTTTTTATTTCTCAACATAATCTCCTCCAAGG
>NC_046659.1:129741940-129744453 GCF_010883055.1 Belonocnema kinseyi | reverse complement strand
TTTTTAAGAAAAACACAGAGGCGTTTTGTTCAGTGTGCTCTGAAACCTAAACTAACATGGCGATCGGGCTGAAACTATAGCTACAAGCTATCTAAGGATGGTGCTATAGAACTCCACCTCAAGGTAGGCCTAGTGGTGCCATCTCTTGGTCAGGCCGGAAACTTATCAATCCACCCTCGTACTTTAAAATATTTTAAACTCCTTAAAGTTTTCAGCAATTCCATAAAATTTGGTAAATTTCTCAAAAAATCTATTCAAAATTTTAAAAACACTCCCAAAAGATTTCAAGAGCTTTGTAGGCTTTGAAAAAACCTTTCAAACTTTTTAAAAGGAACATTCTTTTCAAATTTTTTTTTAAAATACCCTAAAATATAATATGCTACTCTTGCATTATGAAAATATGTGGCCATTCTAAAAGAAAATTATTTAGCGTAATCGAATATAATTGTGTTTGAGTAAATTAGGGTTTTTGGGATCGCTGAATTGAAATCTAATCTTAGCTTTTCAAAATTTAAACAGACTGATTAAATATAGGGGACATAAGTCATTCAAAATTTTCGGACAATGATGAAATGAATGATACTTACGTTTTTGAGGTCGCTGAATCGAAGTATGATGTCGCAAGTTAGCTTAATGTAAGTAATAAAAAACAATGAGTTGAAATTAGCGATAGTGCGAAATAATGCAAAATAAATCATAAAATCAAAACATTGTTTATAATTTGTTTACACCATATTGAATCTGAAATTTTGGGTCCTGAAAATCCTACATCAGATTTGGATTCAGCGACACCAAATACCTAATAATCATCAATTTGATAGAGGTCTGAAAAATTGTAGTAACTCGTGTCCACCATATTGAATCCGCCATTTCGAATGTTGAAAATCTAACCTCGGATATGAAATTAGCGTCTCCAAAATCCCGAATACGCTCGAACTCCAAATATACGAGCTCCAAAGGTACGAGAGATCCACAGATACGAGCGTCCGAACACCAAAGCAGTGAGCGGAATATTTCCTTCTATTCCTGCCATATTTGAGAGCCAGGCGCACGTGAATGTGCGTGCACGTATTAGGATTGTAAGCTTTCTCATGTATTACCCCCCGGAATCTAAACTTCGCAAGAGTGGGTGTCTTCTTTCACGGCTGCAACTTTGGAGTTCCTTATTTCCGAAATTCTCGTATCTTAGGAGTTCTTAAGTACCACCGATTAAATCTTTTACAAAAAGGGATGAAATTTGAAACCAAAAAAATACATTTTATGCAAAAAGCTTTTGCAGTTTAGAAAACAAAATTAGAACCCAATTTTTAAAATTTTCAACTCAAAAAGAGATCTTTTCAAACCAAAAAAGAGGTGTTTTTAACAAAAAGTTAATACTCAAGTACAAAGTTAATTTTAAATTAACTAGTTCAATTTTAAACCAAAAACAAAAACTTTTGAAAAATTATAAAATTTAATTCTAGCAAAAAAAAGACAACTTATCTTAACAACTCCGAAAGAAAAATTCTCACCTAACGTTTCAGGATCATTGTCATGATAACCTTCCGCAGCATCCAAATGCTGCAGTAGGCTTTCTAATTCACTCGCAGTCAAAACTTCATTGTTTTCAGGGGAAGGTGGGACCCAGTGGTTTCTTACTGGTAAATCTGTAAAAAAAAGAATGCTATAAACACTACTCAGCATATGTGATCCAATCTAGGAAATGATCGAAGATTCACATTTGACTAGCATTAACAAAAATTATTATTATATTACTTAAGTACACCAAAGTGGGTGCGAAGACAGAGTTATAGATTCTGATTGTAAGAAATATGGGAAAATTTCAAAAGAAAATTATTTAACGTGATCACTGCGACAAATCTTAGAAAATCTGGGAGCTCGAAAGCCACTACTTTTAATTATTAAGGCGATATTGCTAAATGCGTGCCACATCGTCCGAAGTTTTTCGTTCGTGAACAATGATAGCGGCTAAAATAGCCTTTTATGGCCATTCCACGTACATATTAGGTGAGTGAGAATTAGATTTTTAATCTTTCAGTTCTAACATTTGAATTTGAAATTTTACCTTTTGTGTACTGTACGTCCGTGAGCGTGTGTATAAACTGGCTCTCAAGGTTGAAATATTAGAGTTGGGTACAGTTCGATTTTTAGATCTCTGCGTTTGGAAACGTTACAATTAGAGCTTTTTGTAATAAAATTGCCCAATTCTTAAAATTTTCAAATTTTCAACGCTTTTGACTAGAAATTGTCTATTTCGATTAAAACTTTTTATTCCTGAATGCTTTCATTAAGAAATGATAGAATGTAAATTTCTCTTTATTCAATTCGAAATATTGTTATTTTTTTCGAAATGTTTTCTGATCTGACAGAGATTGAATCGCAACTTTTTAAATTCAGAATCTAGTTTATAGTAAAACACGACTTTCGAAATTGCTCTTATGTAAATAAAACATATTATTTGCAAAGATAGTACATTTTTTTCAAACCGAATATAATCACAAAATTTTACTGGG
>NC_046659.1:129740170-129741840 GCF_010883055.1 Belonocnema kinseyi | reverse complement strand
ATGTGAGAGTTTTAGCCAAATCTATTAAAAATGTTCTGGGAAACAAAAATTCATTGAAATAATAATTTTTTAATTAAAATACACGTAAACGTTGAAACTTTGTCAAGTGCTTTCCTATAAATTGTCCATTTTGCTTACTTTTTTATTTTGAACTTTTTCTCTGCAGGTTTGAAAATACAAAACAAAAATAAAATATCTCAATTCACAATTGAAATTCGGCGAATCCGTGTTTAAAATCGCGACAAGCAGTTTGAAATATTCGTAAAAATGTATTTTAATTTGAAAAAAATTCAGATTGCAGTATCTATATGCATCTTTACTTTATAATGTTTCTCTCAAATCAATATAGTTAACGATTAAGTTGCTTAAAGCTTTGAGCTACACATTATCATCGTGATACTCGCGCTATGCGCTAGATTTTGGATGCGCATTTGTAAAAGTATATTTATTTCCTAAATTGCCTTAAAATATATCAAAGACTGCAATCTTTTCTGCAGACATTTTTCTCTTTGTCGCGTTTTGTTATGCTGAAAATAGGCTTTTGTTTTTATTGTATTTTTCATGGGTAGAACAAAGTATCCTGTAAGTCTTCTTTTAGGCCTTTTACTTATTTCGGGTCTTCTAGCGTAATATTGGAATTTTCATTTTTTTAAATATAGTTGCGATAAATAATTTAAGATCGATGATATACGACATAAGCAGTAAATAAAATGAAACAACATTCAAAAATTTCTCAAATTTTGAACCTCAACCTTCACTTGTAGCATGACCTTGAAAAGTTATAGCAAAAATAGAAAATTTGTAGTACTTAGTTCTTGAAGTATTATCTTTGATTTAAGCTGATACAACCTTAAAATCTTTACGTTTTCTAAAGATATGACTACCAAATTCACAACCTCAAATGTCAATTTTCAGTTGGGGATTTTTTTTCGAACGCGAGAGCGGTGGTCACCGGGAATTTCTGAGACTTCGTTTCTCGACTTTGACTCATGCTGTGATTAAGGACGCGTGAGAATATCTTGGAATATCTCGGAGCTCGAAACCCACTACTTTTAATTAATAAGGCTATATTGCTGAATTCGTGCCACATCGTCCGAAGTTTTCCGTTCGTGAACAATGATAGCGGCTAAAGTAGCCTTTTATGGCCATTCCACGTACATATCAGGTGACTTAAAATTAGATTTTTAGTTTTTGAGTTCTAACTTTTGAATTTGAAATTTTGCCTTTTGTGTACTGTATGTCCGTGAGCGTGTGTATAAACTGGCTCTCAGGGACAAAATATTAGAGTTGGATACAGTTTGATTTTTGGATCTCTGAGTTTGGAAACGTTACAATTAGAGTTCTTTGTAATAGAATTGCCCAATTCTGAAAATTTTCAAATTTTCGACGCTTTTGTCTAGAAATTGTCTATTTCGATTAAAACTTTTTACTCCTGAATGCTTTCATTAAGAAATGATAGAATTTAAATTTCTCTTTATTCTATTCGAAATATTGTTATTTTTTTCGAAATTTCTTCTGATCTGACAGAGTTTGAATCGCAACTTTTTAAATTCAGAATCTAGTATATATAAAACACGACTTTCGAAATTGCTCTTATGTAAATAAAACATATTATTTGCAAAGATAGTACATTTTTTTCAAACCGAATATAATCACAAAATTTTACTGGG
>NC_046659.1:129734247-129740070 GCF_010883055.1 Belonocnema kinseyi | reverse complement strand
AAAACACGACTTTCGAAATTGCTCTTATGTAAATAAAACATATTATTTGCAAAGATAGTACATTTTTTTCAAACCGAATATAATCACAAAATTTTACTGGGAGAACCACGATATTGTCACGCCGGGCGGCGTAAATAATGAAAATTGTGAACAGAGTTACAAATAAATATTTTCCAATATACGTAATTTGGTACAATTAATGCTGACAAGAAGGCCAATTTCGGAACGACGTTGATATCTCATCCGGCTCAATAAAAGTTTACGCTATGCATTTTGTCATTTTGACGTCAGGTCTTTTTTTTAACGGGAACCCCATGTTTTTGGATCAAGTGTTAAAGTGATCTCTACAGGCCAAATAAAGGTCAAAGTACGCTATCTAAGGACCTCGTAGAAATCTCGAAGAATATCGAAAAAAACAAGGTCACGCGATAGTGAACTTTCAACAAGGAATCCAACTATGACCTTGGATTTGACCTAGATCGTTATTTTAAAGGTCATTCTGAGGTCAGCTTCATAGTTTCACATAGGAAACCCTATTTTTCATGCCT
This sequence comes from Belonocnema kinseyi, assembly GCF_010883055.1. NCBI lineage: Eukaryota > Metazoa > Arthropoda > Insecta > Hymenoptera > Cynipidae > Belonocnema > Belonocnema kinseyi. The sequence goes on along the minus strand of NC_046659.1, from coordinate 129,739,522 downwards.
CGTAGGAATCTCGCAGTAATATTGTGAAAAAAACAAAGGCTAACACTAATTATCTTACAATAGGTAATCCAAAGGTTGCCTTGGATTTGACCTTAAACGTCATTTTCGAGGTAATTCAAAGGTCACATTCGTTAGCTTGGTTAAGCTCAGATTTTTAATACTGATGTTAAAGTAGAATTAGGTTTATTTAAAATAAAACTCTCATCGCCATAGTCCCTGTTTTGGCGCAACTCCGGGACAACGGCGGTAACGTATGTAAAAGGATCCTGGATAAATATATAGAATAATTTGCCTTTGCACTTGTTCTGCCAATTGCATAAATATTTTAAGAAAAAAGTAAACGTTCTTGATATTCAATACTTATTATATCTTTTGTTTTCAGCATTACAACTTCTAAATCAACGAACTTTTGAAATATAAATCGCTTCATTTATACATTTGTTGTGATTTGTCGTTAATAGATTCATCAAGCTTTTTATTAGTTTTCCAATTACAAAATCACACCCCTACTTTTAACCTAATAATATTAAAATTTTACAACAAAAATCCATGCATTTTTAGGAAAAGCTATCTGCTCAGAATCGTCCTGTTTTTTTGTAAAATAGCGACAGAAACAAACGAAGAAAGGTCTTTAGATGTCTTACTGCCTTTTTAGAAAATCCTCATGAAACTCTTCGATCTGCAGATTCGCGATATGGCATCTATCACAAATAACTTGCAATTCACGATTTTGATCAAATTTTTTTTCCAGATGAAGCAACGTTTGAGTTAAATGTCTATGTCAATCAGCATAACTTCAGGTATTGGTCTGATGCAAATCCTCACTGGATGATAGCAAGCAAGTCACACTTAATATCCTTAAAAATGAAAAGTGTGGACAGGAATTGCAGATGATACTATAACAGGTCCGGTTTTATCGAAAGCAAATTAAATGCAGCAGGCTATGAAACGCTATTGCGAAGCCAAATTGTTCCAGCAATACAAGCTGTAAAAGGAGATGGTTTAGAAAACACATTGTTTCAGAAAACTGGTGCTGCGACAAATCATACACTTTATGTTAGACGATCCCTGAATAAGACATTTTTCGAAAGATAGATAGGTAGACGATATACGATAGAGTGGCCTTGAAGATTCCCAGCCTTAACACCCTTGGACTGTTGCCAAGCGCAAGGCAAGAGAAGCTTATTTTAAAAAACATCCTAAGTGAGAGGCAACGGGAACTCACTCGAAAAAGCACCCCAATAGGAACGCCGCGTCAAATACGTTGTTCCTCAGTAGCGCAAAAAAAAGATTATAGTGATAAAAATTTAATTTGAAATATACTTCAAATTTTACTTCAACATCAATATTTACAATAGGAGCCTAATTAAACTAAAGAATCAAAATTTAGGGTACGTAAAAAGTCAACCGAAAACGATTTATGAAGAAAATCCATGAATTCATGAATCTCTTGCATCTGTCTTTTTAAATTTCTACACAGAAGGTTGACCCTGCAGAAACCACATTTTTAAGATTTTTGCATCCTACTCTAGTACTTTTGTAGTAATCCCTTTTATAATTTTTCAAAACAAATTTCCGCCATATTGGATCAGTCAATTTTAGAACAAATTATTAGCTGCTAAAAAATAAAATTTTTATTATATTCTGAGTCATAATATTCTTTGTTAGTTTTAACAATTATAATATACTAACGTTGAAATCCAGAACTTGAACCTGGATTGCCTTCACTTGCAAAATAATGGTCCTGTTCTATTGGCCATGTTGACATTGGATGAGAATGTGGCATTTGAAGAGCTGCATCTGTAAGATATAATATAGGGATTTTTATTAAATTTCTCTCAACGAACCCTTAAAATTGAAAATCGAAGACCCCAAAACTTCCTTTGTAACAGATGCCGCGAAAGGATTGGTTAGATTTACAGCATAATCAGCACAAATATGGACAGCATATCGATTGAAAATATTTTAAAAGAAGTCTAGTAAAATGTATTGATTTTCTGCAGATTTTACGTGAATTCCAGAAAAATGTACAAATATATGGAAAACGCCAAGTTCAGTATATTTTACTAAAGGGTAGGTAAAATGCACAGAAGATCAGTAGATGCAACTGATGTTCTGTTTACTTCTACTGAAAAGTGAGGTCTGAATTTTCAAGAATCGTCTTGTACATAAATAATACGGATACTTTTTGTTCATGCCCGCTTCGAGCTTTATTAATGCTTTCAATCATGTCGCATAAATCGTTTGAACTTGTATTTGTTGCTATCAAATTTGAAATCAGCTACTCCAGAAAACTTGCTTGTACTAATTTTTATGTAGCTGCGACGATAAATCGAATTTAAAAAAATTTTATTAGATTTTGGCACATTGTGCGATCGCTAAAAATCCTCCAGTTAGTTGTCTTACTTAATAAATATAAGCCTAGATGCATGTAGTATTATTGTAAAAATTATTATGTGTTAGTTGATTTTTAATCTACGCAGAAAAAACGCCTAGAGGAAATTTTAGACACGCAATGCATTTTTTACAACACTTGCTGCACAACACTTCATTATTTATTTTACAATTAAAATTCAAAAAATCTATAATGTAATATTACTTTTTTTTAATTTTATGTACATTTAATAAGTAAACATGAATTAATTTAACTAGATTTTTGTATTATTCTTTTTTTTATTAAATTCAATTACAGTTATAAAATTCCTGTTTATATATGTTCGGTTTTTGTTAAGAATCTTAATGTTTATTTATTTTTAAATTATTTGGCATTCCATAATTTATTTATTTTGGCGAAAATACAAGACCTAATATATGTTAAAATTAAAACAAATACATTAAGTGGTCGCATAGGTTTAAATTTATTCTAAGCTACTGAGGCTCCTCGGTATAAATGACAGCGTTGGTGGATTTTAATCATTATTATTTTGACGCGCTGATTATGAATATGATATTAAAAATGGCGTCAGGGCGATTTTTATGGTGAAATCATGAAAAAGCAATAAAAATCAGGGTTTTTTGCGTTCATCTAGGCTAATATGATAAATTTTGCGAAGTATTGTAAAAAATTATAGCTCTCATTGAGATACTTTTTTGTTGCAAGACTTTTTCTGTGATTGATAGTTTCTGATAAAATTAATGATATATCGATTTTCAGGGAAAAAGCGATAAGAATCATGGTTTTTTGAGTTTATCTCAACCAACAAGGATAATTTTGTAAAATGTTGTCAACAAAAGTTATAGATCTCATAGAGTTCCAAGTTGTTGGTTACATGAATTATCTTAATCGTTTTCGCGAAACTTATTGATACATCTAGCCGTCCAACATTTTCAACGTCTCATAGGAGCAAAAGGTTCCCATGTGAATAGTTACAGAAATTATGTTGGTAAAACCCATACCCTATTTCAACGTCTTGCGGGGGGAGGCACCCTTATTACTGGATACAGAAGTAGTGTTGGTAAACCCCATACACCTTTCAACGTGTGATGGATAATGAACAGGCACCCATGTGACTATGTACAGAAAAATTGTGGTAAACCACATAACCCCTTTCCAACGTCTCGTGAGGAGCGGAAAGGCATTCCTTTGTCTGGGTACCGAAATAATGTTGGTCAAACCCATAACACTTTACAACTTCTGGTGGGGGAGGCACCCATGTGACTGGGTACAGAAATGATGTTGATCAAACCCATACCCCTTTTCTACTTCCTGTGGGGGGCACCCCTCTGAAAGGTTACAGAAATAATGTTGCAACGCCTGATTAGGGCGGGGGCGAAAAGGCGACCCTCTGACTGGATACATAAATCATGTTAGTTAAACCCATGCCCCTTTCCAACATCCTGTGGGGGTGAAAAGACAACCATGTGACTGGGTACAGAAACCATGTTAGTCAAACCCATACCCCTTTCCTACGTCTCGTGGAGGGCGGAAAGGTACCTCTATGACTGTACAGAAATAATGTTGGTCAAACCCATACCCCTCACAACCGTACATCTTCCAGCCTTTGCATCACATCTCATTCTGGAGGATCCACTGTGCCTTTTTCCCTCTCTTTTATATTTCTGCCTTCTGCCTTTTCCACAAGGCCCAGCTGCAGACTGTTTTGCGACTCACTTTAAATTTTGAACCACACTACTGCCTTCCAATTTCTCTTCTAGGAGACGCTCTTACCTCTTTTTACATTCCACGACCTTGCGGTTTCAACCTAACCTTTGCTTCCACGTTTTACTTTTTTACAAATCCAGCTTTCAGCCCCCTCCCTCTCTCACGTTCAATTCTCACATCACTTTTAATTACACAGTATCTGCGTACCTAAGTACCTTATACACATCTTACATACATCTTATATACATCTCCGAATCAGTGCGTCGTAGTAAAAAGAAAATATATGCATGGTACAGGTTCTTTCCTGCTATACATGCCCAAAAACATTTGGAGTTTTTTCAATACGCATAAGGGAAGGAGAAGTTCCAAATTTTTTTTTTCAGGTTATTGAAAAGCCTCAATATTAATTTATGAAATGAAACAGCTGCGGTTATTTTTTCGTCACAAAAAATTATTGTATACTTTTGACTGAAAGATATTGCTTTTCGGTTTAGAAAATAGTAAAAAATTGTTTTTTGAAATGTTAGCGTCCTTTGCTTTGTGCACTTTTGGCTGAAGCACGGCAACCCGAAAAATTAGTGCAAAAACCTTTTAAGTTTTTTATTCAAACCTCCAAGTGTGGTGGTCCCAAATACTTGTTTTCGTGTTGACCGATTTGTGATATGAAATAGCTTCGATCACTTTTCCCCTGAACTCAACTTTTTCATGGCAGACTTACTGCACTTTATCTATGATTTTCTACACTGGTATTTTAGTCCGAACATCTCTTGTGTTTTTTTTAATTAAAAAATGCCTGGGTGCAAATATTTAAGTGATGATAAAGCATCCATAATATTAACTCAAAAAAATATTCTTGCTTAGCGCAATGTCTCTACTAATTTAAAAGTGATTTCAACCGTAGCAGATGAATTAAAAATCTCTAGGGATTCTAGTTACTAATAAACAATGAATTCCGTACTTGGCTGTTTCATGTATGAAAAAACCCCTGAAACATGTTCTATAATTAAAAAATCGGAAGTATTCCCACTTCATGGTTATGAACCTTTTTGTGTGGACGAGTTTCATCGTAAACATGTGAGAGTTTTAGCCAAATCTATTAAAAATGTTCTGGGAAACAAAAATTCATTGAAATAATAATTTTTTAATTAAAATACACGTAAACGTTGAAACTTT
>NC_046659.1:129727965-129734147 GCF_010883055.1 Belonocnema kinseyi | reverse complement strand
ATGTGAGAGTTTTAGCCAAATCTATTAAAAATGTTCTGGGAAACAAAAATTCATTGAAATAATAATTTTTTAATTAAAATACACGTAAACGTTGAAACTTTGAGAAGTGCTTTCCTATAAATTGTCCATTTTGCTTACTTTTTTATTTTAAACTTTTTCTCTGCAGGTTTGAAAATACAAAACAAAAATAAAGTATCTCAATTCACAATTGAAATTCGTCGAATCCGTGTTTAAAATTGCGACAAGCAGTTTGAAATATTCGTAAAAATGTATTTTAATTTGAAAAAAATTTAGATTGCAGTATCTATATGCATCTTTACTTTGCGATGTTTCTCCCAAATCAATATAGTTAACGATTAAGTTGCTCAAAGCTTTGAGCTACACATTATCATCGTGATACTCGCGCTATGCGCTAGATTTTGGATACGCATTTGTAAAAGTGTATTTATTTCCTAAATTGCCTTAAAATATATCAAGGACTGCAATCTTTTCTGCAGACATTTTTCTCTTTGTCGCGTTTTGTTATGCTGAAAATAGGCTGTTGTTTTCATTTTATTTTTCATGGTTAGAACAAAGTATCCTATAAGTCTTGTTTTAGGCCTTTTACGTATCTCGGGTCTTCTAGCGTAATATTGGAATTAAAAATTTTTTTAAAATAGTTGTGATAAATAATTTAAGATCGATGATATACGACATGAGCAGTAAATAAAATAAAACAACATCCAAGAATTTCTCAAATTTTGAACCTCAACTTTCACTTGCAGCATGACCTTGGAAAGTTGTAGGAAAAATCGAAAATTTATACTACTTAGTTCTTGAAGTATTATCTTTAATTTAAGCTAATACAAGCTTAAAATCTTTACTTTTTCTAAAGATATAACTATCAAATTCACAACCTCAAATGTCGAGTTTCAGTGGGGGATTTTTTTTTTTCGAACGCGGCCAATAGAAGCCAATTAAACTTTCAAAATATGCAGGGGTTCCTCCGATTTGGCGATAAATGTTCAAGCGTTTCTGCGCCGCGTCAAATCAGTCGGCGAGCACCGCGGAAGATTTTTCTAATTAAAATTTTTAAGTTGTTTTAAAGGTCGACAAGGGCTAACGATTTTGATTTTTTTCAGAATAAAAGCAATTTTTTGTTACTTCAAAAAATTATGATATACTTACGCATGTTCTCTGTTTCTGTTGGCAGCCCTGCTAAATCGTAGTCAAGTCGTGGTCGTGGTCCTCTTTCTATTGTATGTACATCTGCAAAATATAATGTCGCGATTTCATTCAACAATTTTTTCGACGAACCTAATAAATTCGTATCAGTCGAAACTAAAGTTTGCCTAAATGTAATCCCAAACCCAGTTAATTTAAACCAAGGCACAACTTTTTGATGAAATAAATATATTTTGAGAATCTGGAAATTATTATTTTACTTAGGCATTTATTTTTTATTGACACAACATGAATACAAATTTTGTTTTCTGAAGTTTTGTATTAATATTTATAGTTTAGAAAAAGTCAACCGGAGAAGACTCATAAAAAATTTTTATACATTCAGAAATCTGGTCCTTTTGTTTCATGAACCTTTTGCAAACACGATTTACCCTGCGAAAACTAAATTTTTAAGACTTTTCTAGTCTAATTCATTTTCGAATTGTAACTGAGACGCCAAACAAAAAAAGTATTTAAAAAGTGAGTTTATTTTCACAGTTTCTTGCAAAAAAAATACAGTTGAAATTAATTTTTTCAAATAATCCTAATTTAGCGAGTTGCTGAAGCCATACTAAATTTAAAAGTGTTTGAAATAAATATAACAAAAATTTTAAATGTATTTTAAGAGTGTGCTTATCGAGCCTTACAAACCCTACATCGCTATCATGATAAATAATCTCACAAACAATGTACAAAAATAGCTTTTTTAACGTTTCATAGTAGAATACTGCCGTAACAATAATTGTTTCTTTGCGATTATTAGTTTAGCAATTTTCGGCAATATTAACATAAAATAATACAACGTTATAAAATTAATCACCTTAATGAAATTATTTATGAATAATAAATAAACATTGTAAAACCAGTTAAATTGTATATTTTTATTATTTAAACATGACACCAGTTATTCTGGAAGTAATTTTCACAAAGTAAATATATAAAATATGCTCACAATTGATACAGCAAAGCCCATTATTTTAACAAAGGTTCAATAATTTATTTATTGCTATCTAACGAAAAAAGAGAAAAAAGTTTACTTGTCATTAACTATAGCAGTTTTGAAAAACCTTTTTTATCTACGAATAGTTAAAAATAACTATAAAAATGATGATTTTGAAAGAGACACAACTTTTGATCTGTGAAGAGTGAAAAATTATATTTTTTGTTAGTTCAGTCATCATTTCCTGCCCTGCAACTTTTTCTGTTGCACCACTCAGATAACTTCAGCCAGAAGAATAGTATTTTGAAAAAATAAACACGCGTAATTTGACCTAAAAAATAGGTCAAAGGTGGTCAATTTTGGAAGGTCATAACTTATGACCTATTGGGGCTGGATTATTGCACTTTTTTACAACTCGAAATTGCGTCTAGTTTAAATGAAGTGTGCATAATTTTTTAGTAAGAATAACAGGTTCCAAAGTACAGATAAAAACTTTAAAATTCGGTTTTTTGGCCTCTTGAAAAAAATCCGGGTTCTTTAAAGGAAAATAACTCAGCACCTATTATATATATATTTTTTTTGTCTTCAAATTTTTCAGAATTTTCTCTAGTTTAATTTCGATATGGAATATTTTTCTCCAAACTGCAGTCAACGCAAAAACTATTTTTAGAACTTTTTTTTTCAAAACATCTTCGGAAAGACACGGGTATCATTTCTAGAAAATTTGGAATTTGAATCAGGAACCTTTAATAAAACGTTTTTGCAAAAAGAAAAGCACATCACCTACTTAATACGGCGAAAAGTACTTCTTTCGTACAAGCTGCCTAAATTATTTCTTGGCGGTTAAAAAATAAAATTTGGATTTTTTTCCTGAATCCCAGCATTGTCTTGTTATTAAAAATAATTGTAATATACTAAAATGGATTACCATAACTTGGTTGAGCATCTGGATTTTGAAAACTTTGCTTTCTACGACGCTCATTTGATCGTGTACCTCTAGATACCGGGGGATCACTTCCATCTGTAAGATATAATATTAGATATTTTTATTAATGAATTTCTTTAGCGAATCCATGTGTTTCTAAAATTTATAGAAACTTATGAAATGTGCAGAAATCTATGAAATTTCTAGTAATTTATGATATTTCACAGAAATTGTGGACATTTTTTTGAATTTCCGAACGAATATTTACAACAGTTCTACTGGTCGCATGCTGCTAGCAAAGTAATAAATTGCATTTTTAAATTTTCATCTATAATGAGAAGGTATTACTTTCATTCGAAAAACGAATTTTGCAGATTTGATCAAATGTCGAAGTTTTGAGGCTCGTTGAGTAAAAAAAAAAACAAGTTTTTACGTCGATTTCTGTCTTTCGAAAGGATTGTGGTTTGGCGCATAGTTAGAGCAGCCAAAAATAAAATTAATTTGTTTACCAGCTGTTCTTCAGAAAAATTCAAAAAGTTAGAGCTTTTTCAAAATTATTGAGACGATTTTTTTTTATTTTTAAATTCTATTCACAGCCATTTATAGTAAACAAAAATATAAACAATTGGTCATAATGACTTTTATAATAAAATTGAAATAACCAAAGTTAGGGGATTTTTGAAATCCATAAAACCAAACGAAAATGGACATGTAAAGCCAACAAAATCGTAATATAGGAAGAAGTCACGAGGAAAAAAACTTTACTTTTTCAAATCCCTGCATTATTACTTTATTATCTTTTCATATTTTGTTTGAAAAACCCGATAATTCAAATTTTGATTGCACAAAAAATAATGAATTATTACATTCTCATCTATAATGAGAAGGTATTAGTTTTATGCGAAAATAATTAAAAGTAAAAAAGTAAATAAATAAATAAAAGAGTGTTCACAATATCAAAATTACAGTTGTCGATGCGTTGACCTTTGATTTTAAAAGGCCCGTGCACGAATGTGGGAGATATGCAACGATCAAGCGCGAATTGCGAGAACCATCAGTCGTGTACCTTAGGGGTACTCAAACTCTCAAGCGAAGCTCTTCTAAAAAAAAAAAGAATTTAAAATCACAAAATTACAGTGGTGAATGTTTTTTGTTTTAATTTTAAAATATTTGCGCAAGAATGTTAAAGAAATAAAGATACCGAGCGCGTAGCGGGAGATCAATACATCATCGAGCGCGAAGCGCGAGAACCAACAATAGCGCGCCGTTGGCGCGCTCACACTCGCAAGGGAAGCGACCTACGCTCAAAGCGTGCGATCAGAATGTTCCCGCGCAGCGGGCAGATTTTTTTCAATTACAGCTCATAAAATTTCTGAAAAAATTGTCGAGCCATATTTATAAAAAAGTTATTTATTTTTTGTTATTTCACAATAAAAATTCATTTTTAAAAATAGAAATTTTGTAGATTTTGTGGGAATTTATCCAATATTCGATCGATAAGATTCGCTCATAATCATCGAATTTAGCTTACGCCATAATAATATTTTAGCGCAAGATAGTAAGTACGTACTTGTCATACGTAAATTTAGTTTCGATTCGTAATATTAGTATGGAAAAACGGTATAGGACTTATGGTATCACCTTAAGTATTGTCTTAGGTATCGAAAAACGGTATGGGACTGTATAACTGTTCGGGGAGGAACAGAAATCTCATCAGAACACCTGGAACTTTTGATCAATGCAGAACTTTTGATTTATTAAGAAAATTCCAAAAATTGTTATGATAATCATCTAGGGCATTTAGAAATAAGAATTTTTCTTCTCTTGCCATTTTTTCATATCGTCCGTTAATTGGCTTACAAGGTTTATATTCGTGTGTTTTTTCGAATTTTGCAAATGCTATCTCTAATAATTTTTTATTTGAAGAAAAACTCATCGGAATAATTGTTTGACTTTTTAAATACTATGGTATAGAGAATTCTTGAATAAAAAAAATGTTCTGAAAAATATTCAAAAGGCGCTCACTTTTTGAATTTTTATCCAAAATGGTTGGCTAAAGAACACTTGGCAAAAACTTCAAAAAGTTGATATGAACTTGGCATTTATCTTAGAATACTCAGAGTGTACCCAGAAGCCAATCTAATAGATTATTTGTTTTCAAAAGTTATCGTGCTCATGGACAGACAGACAGACATAAACACAGACATACCGAAAAACAGATAGGCATTCAGATAGAAACATTCGTAAAAACCTGTCTTTCGGATTCAGGGGGTTTCAAAACGTGGACCTTCTGACAAAAACTGGGGGGCGGTCAAATTTAACACCAATCTAATACCTTTTCTGATGAGAATGTAAAAATAACGAATTTGTGAGACCGTGAACTAACTGAAAACTTTTATTTCAGAAACCTAGGCTTTTACGCGCATTTGTTCAGCAAAACTGTTGATCTTCCACACTGAAAAGAAAATTAAAACCTAGTATTGAAAAATAATCTACACATGAGTATTAAGTCACCTTACATAATTATTTGAGAAAAATTTCATTGTTTATTTGCAGTGTGCAATTTAACATTTCTGCATCATTTTATTATCAAATCATTCCCTCATATATACCACTACCAACTGTATTTTCGAGAGATTTGACACTCTTAAACATGTATTCTGAGGTTAGCTCGGGTTTACTATGGTTTTCGGGGTCACCGAATACAAATCTGGCGTCCTTTGACTTTTATCGCGTCAGGTTCAAGGTCATTGGAAGGTCAAATCGAGAGAAAACGGTAAAAAAATCCAAAAAAATACGTTATTAGTTTTTGGAGTCGCTAATTACGAATCTGGCATCCGTTGAACTCTATAGCTTTAGGTTCAAGGTCATTTGAAGGTCATTTGAAGGTCAAATCGAGAAAAACCGGTAAAATTTTTTTTTTTTAAATATGTTATAGGTTTTTGGGGTCGCTCATTACGAACCTGGTGTCCGCTGACCTTTATCGCGTCAGGTGCAAGGTCATGACCTTATCTATCTTTTCAGTGTTTTTTCTCAATCTCATCCTGCTCCTCCTTCTACACTCTCCTCTTCTCCACACCTCCTTTCTGCTTCCATTATACCCTTTTAGCCTCT
>NC_046659.1:129701136-129727865 GCF_010883055.1 Belonocnema kinseyi | reverse complement strand
CCCCCCCCCCTTGAAACACCATCTATCTTTTCAGTGCTTTCTCTCATTCTCCATCTGCTCTTCCTTCTCCACTATCCTTTTCCACCACTTCCCTCATTGAATTTTTCTTCCCTCCTTTCACACCTTCTTTTTCCAACCCCCTCCATAATTTCTATTATTGTGGTCAAACTTACCACTAAAATTGATGATAGCCATGAGCACAAACAGTAGAGTTCGAAGACGGATCTTCATAATTCTTCTCAAATTTCGTAAAAGATGACTGATAAATTGAAATATTTCCACCTATATATATATATTCAGTGACGAAATATTCCAATGGTTGTTTGTTGTCTATGTGGTAAAAGCAACAGGAAACAGTTGAGCCCGAACATACCATCGACATCGAAACCAGCGTTTAATAGGCCTTGGTCTCATTCCTTCTGCCAACGGCCGAAAAAAAGTGAGCCATGAAGAACTATTACAAAATTTCCGTAGGACTGTAGATTTTAATTCAGAAAATGTTTTGAAAATCGAAAACGTGAAAAATATGAACTCTAAATCAAGAGATGCAATAGTTTTTCATTACTGACTTTATAATTATAGTAAGAAGGTCATGTTGTAAAATTTTAAACGTCATTGTCGCCTGTCTCCAATTAGGAAACATTACTTTCTGCTTGTTTGAACAAAGTGTAGACGAAACCTAATTATTTCATTGTTAAGTTAACAAGAATTCAATGGGCGCGAAATTAATTATACACGTTTATAAACATGAAAAAGGTTAGAAATAGAAAAATTCAATCAAACGACGTGATGACAAACCATTTTAAATAATATTTAAACAATGAGAAGGCATTCTTGAGAACTTAACCAGACCTAGTCTGTATCCAGTGCTGAAAAATTGCCTTCTTGTTGTTTGCACAAAGTTACGAAAAATCCAAATTTTTGTTATTTAGAATAGATTCATGTGCAATAAAATTAAAATTATTATTTTCAGTTTATTGGAATATTTAATCATAATGTCTTATTCATTTTTAATTTAATTAAACAAATGGCATTTGTTTAAATAATTTTTTTGGCAAACTCTTTTTTAATAACAAATATTGCTTTTTATTTAGTGAAATGTTTATCGACATAAATTAATTTATTTGTCATTTTTGGAACAAATTCCACTTGTTCAAGTTTCTTTCGATTTTTTTAAAATAAAAAAATATTAATGTTGTTCTAGTGGAATATTTGTCAATATTGTTGAATTTATTTTTAATTACATAAACCAATTTCGTCTGTTCATTAAGGTTTTTTTTCGAAAAATTCAACTAACTGGCAGTGTATCATCGTTAGTAACATAATTTTTATTTCAACGTATTTTCCAATTGTATAATAATAATTTTTAATAAGAAAAAGAATAAAAAACGTAATTAAACTAACTCCATTCGTTTAATTAATTAAAAACTAATTAATCAATATTGAATAATATTTCACAAAAGAAATATGAATAATTATTAATAAAAAAAGGATTAAAAATTTTTTAAATTCAAATTAACTTTGTTTAAATAATCCAAAATGAAGTAACCTATGTTGATAAATATTCAACAATAAGTAAAGAAGTACAAAAATTAATTAAACGAATTCCATTGGTTGAGTAACTATAAATTCATAAAGCAAAAAAGGTCGCTTTCATGAAGTATTGATATTTTTGGTTTTAAGGGTAGTTTTCAGATAGTCGTGGGGATGTGTTCGGAGTTTTAAACCAATATGTCTGAAACACGAAATTCTTCGTGTAAACTAAAGAATTTCTTGTTTCAGGTTTGGAATAAAAAAGGGGGTCTCGTTGCTCTCTAGTCTCACCTATAAAAATATTGAGGAAACATGATAATTTGACACTACGTTTTTCAACGGATCTTCAGTTTTTGAGACTATTTTAATTCGAAAGTCAAATTTTCACAATGTCTCTCGAAAAAAAGAACGAATAAAATCGAGCTCTGCAAACTTTTTTAATTTTCCAAAAGAAAGGACGGGTTCGCTAAGCAGCCACTTTGGATAAAAAATTTAAAAAGTTAGCACATTTAAAAAAATTTTAGGACCATCTTTTTGAAAATCAAAATTCTTATTAATGCTTTTTCGTAGTGCTCAGGAATCCAGCAATTCATCCTAACGACTTTTTTCGATAAATAGCAGAATTGTAGAGTTGTAGCATTTTCAACATTTTAAAAATAAATCGAAAATAAAAGTCTTAAGCTAAAAAAACACTATACGAAAAAAAGTAAAGAGTAGAAAAAGATTATTAATCACTTCTTCATAGAAAGCGTACTTTTTGCTTTGTTCATTAAAAAACATTAGAAATTAAAAAATAATTTTTTTTTTTATAAATGGGACAAGTTACAAAAAAAATGTTTTATCAAAAATTCTGCACCCGAAACGTATATACAAACATTTTTTAAATTACTTTTTGGATAGAAATCCTCGTTTTGGTTTTCATCATGAAAATGACATTAAAATAGAAATGAAATATTTGAGAAGAAATGACAAAAGGTACAAAGAAAATTTAAAAGATAATAACTATTCCCCAAAACAGAGATACAAATTTTTTATAATTTATAACATTCTTAGCATTCATGATCGAGGGAGTTATAACATTTTTCCGAAATTATAACTTTCAAAAAGGCCTACGAAAGCACATTTTTTTTGGGGTAGTCACCACGAATCCAGCCGGTCTACTAGGCCGATTTTATTCAAAGTGTTTTTTAAATGTTTGGAAAATACTTGGCTATTGTATAATCCTTATTCATGATTTTATATTATTATTTAATAACAGCTTAACACAGTATATGTTAAAAAACGGAGAAAAACAACAAAATTTTTTTCTTAATTCTTAATTTCTTATTGATCAATATTTATTAATGATAAGGTGTCATACGACAGCTACCAATGCACTCTTTAAGAATCAATTGGGTTTTTTGTTCCAAACGACCCGAATTTGAGAAATCATGACGACCGTTTTTTCACATAGCTTCTTCAGATCTCCCATATGTCAACTGGATCCTAATAAAAAATGACACAATTCAAGAAGCACACACAGACCCACACATTCGTAAAAACATGTTTTCGGATTCAGGGGGTCTTAAAACGTGAAAATTTGAGAAAAACAGAACGGGGGGGGGGTCAAATTTTACACAAATCTAATACTTTCTCTTGATTAGAATGTAAAAAAAATGTAGCAGTAGGAAAGCATAATTAAAGCCATCTCAGAACATTTATTTATTTTCTGGATTCAACAACCTAACAGTACATAATAAGAATAATTATTCAATTTTTAGGTTTTGATTTAGCAAATTATGTAATTCTTTAACAGGATGCACAATTGTCGATGGTTTTAGTGACGGGATAAGAAAAGCTCCCGTAACAGCTTTAGGTTCGTGTTGATCTCTGTACATAAGAAACATGATCTGTTTCAAACTGTCTCCCCAAGGAAACACAACCACTTCGCAGTGGTCACCTAGTTTTTGTTCATTTCCATCGCCAGTTGCAAGAAAAATTTGTAGAGGTATTTCTGATTGAGGATCTTTTTCTACTTTAAAGATGTTTTTGGCAAAAACAATAAACCACAATCCACTATTAGGTTCCATAATGTTCCGTCCTGAAAACAAATATTTGGGACTTAAAAAAATAAAAAATGAATCTCGAAATTGAAAGTTCTTTTGAAAACTAAAAATGTTGTAAATCAAAAAATAACAGTGATAGAAAGTAAATACAGTAGAACATCGCTTATCTCAGCTATTCTGGACCGGATCCAGCTTGGATAATCGGGAAACTCGGATAAAACGGGACTTTAAATAAAAAAAGGGTTAAGCATAATATACTGAAAGTATAGTTAAATAAATATTTAATTTGTACAATTTGATGTTTAAAAAAATTTTATAAATAGTTTATATCACATATGGCATGATGTATCTTTATTTAGGAGCGAGCCACAAAGTTCTCAACGTAGAGAGTATTTATATTATTATCCAATTAGAACATACGTTTAAGAAAATCTGCTGTGATTGATTAAGGCAAGTTCATATGTATAAATAATCCATAAGGCTCGTAAAATACGCACCTCTGTTGTGGTATAGCTGAGATAAGACATGCCAATTATTTTCGTTTCAACCTGGGATAATACCGAACTTGGATGAAGCGGATTCGGATAAGTGAGCTTCTACTATATATTTTTTTTTTTTTGAAATTATGACTACCTCCATAATCGTACGAAATTTTTTCATTTCATTGGAATATTCACTTTTTGCTAAATAAATCAAAAGATTTAATCATATAGTTTTATAGATTTCACAACAGATTACTCAATGGGCATAAAGTTTGGCGACGTCTTTAAGACATGGTTACGACATCTTTACGACAACTTTACGACATCCTATGTCAACGTCGTTAAGGTATCTTTACGATATCGTAAACAAGTCGTATGATCTGAAGATGTCTTTAAGATATCGCAAAGACACCGAAGAAACATGGACAAAGGATGTCGTAAAGATGTCTTGAAGATGTCGTAAAGATGTCGTAAGGACGTCGTCAAATTTTGTGCCCACTGGATAAGTAGGAAGTGAAAATATCGAAAACTCTAAACGCAATCAATCTTCTAAATTGTTTTTTTTTTAATATTATGTTAAGTGATTTGATGAATGTTTTAGGAAAATTTTAAGATATTGTTTTACATCACATATTAGGTTTAAAAATGTGCCAAAAATTTGTTTGATAATTTATCGATGGCCCCTTACTTGTTTTAAACGGTGCTCGGACTCCCATAAGTGTTTCATTTTGGTACACATACACAACTGTCGTATAGCCTCCTATTTTGGCAAGACGGCATATAAAATTATTATGTTTATAATGCTTAGCATGCGTCGGAGTTCTACTGCCCTTAAAATAAGCTTGCACTACTGTTTTTTTATCGTCAGCTAGCCACAATTCAACCATATGATCCATAAACTCGAACCACCTGTCTGGATCTCCTTCAACAGCAACCTCGCGACGTTCTCTATCTCCCGCTCGAAATGGCGCAAATGGCAGGCGCCCGGGCCCAGCAGGGCGCGTTTTCTCTACAATTTGATGCGGCTCAACACCTTCCATATTATTCATGTCTGTAAGAAGGATATTAAGATTTGCAATTATGGAATAAATATTGTGAATAAACTCTTCTATAGCGCCGATTTTGGGACTGGAAGTGGGCGGAAACTAACTCATTATAGCCCGCTCAGTTTTTGTTTGTTCACGCCTGACTGCTCGCCTGAGTGACAACCGCAGATATGCCTACCTGCGGCACGGCATCAATTTCCGGAGGGCTATAGAAGGGAGGGCATTTGAAGGGTCTTAGTATATATAGTTAATGATACTTTTTCTGTTTTTATTGTGTTCTCAGTAACTATAGTGTTATGTAATAGCCCCTATTTTCGATCTCTGGTTTTTAGCGGATCTATACATTTCGCTTCATATCCGAATGGTTTAGCCATGATAATTTTAATCAAAATAAAATAATTAAAAGCATTCTCAAAATTTGATTTTTTACATTTCAGAAACTTTAGTCAAATTTTTTTATATGTGAGCGTAAAAAATTGTTATGAATTTTAGAAGCTTTTTTAAAAATTTTTTAGTATACAAAAAAAGAATTGCAAAAAGTCCTAATAACATTTTTAACATCGATAAAATTTTTTCAAAATTTTACACGTTAAAGAATGTCAGTCAACATTTCTACTAGATATAAAATCTATGTATTTTAAAATTATTCTCATGAAATTTTTTAATTAGACAAAAGTTCAGCTAGTTGAATGATTTTAAAAAAATGCAATTTTTGTTTTTCATAGATTGGTGCGTTGAAGCGTTATATTAAGCAGGTTTTAAAGACTTACAAATTGTTTTAATGGAATTTTTCAATTGGACACAAATTATCGAGCGCGAAGTGCAAGAACAGTATTGAGAAATTACTCTTCAAAGCCGTAGGTGTGGTTGATTCATTTACGGTATTCTGCTTGCATTTATATTTTAAATTTAATTTAATTTAGTTTTTTTTATTTCTTGGTGAAGATCTTGGTTTACAACTTGTTTAACTTCCGGATTTTTTGCAGATTTCTTATCGCAGTCTGTTAAAAAAAAATTTCTTTCATATCTTTTTAGATAAGTACTTCTGTAATTTCATTATATTTTTTTATTTCCAGGAAAAGTGTTATATTTATTATTCTTTAGCGTTTAAGCTTCGTAAATGATTATATATTTTTTCAACTAAATTTTTTAATAGGAATTTAAGCATTTTAAAACTCATTTATAAGATTTTTTTGTTTCTTGCTTTTGAAATGCTTCATTTTTATTTTAGATCTTTCTATATTAATCCTAAAAATTTTTATTTTAAAAAATCTGGAAAAGGGTTTGAACTTAGGATTTTTTTTCTTCCGGGTATTATATCTTAGTATAAATTAATGCATTGAAAAATATAAATTTTCAAGAATATTATTTTACAGTTTTGATATTCTTATTGCAAGAAGGCTATTGTGTCTAACAAGCATAGAATTAATTGTCTTTATTAAGAATGAAATAAAGATACAGAGACTTAGTGCATAAATATTTTTTTTGTTTTAGTTAGAAACTTTAAAAGCTTTGTAAATACATCATAATTTTTAGAAATAAGTTCTTATATTGATCCTCATGCGGTTTTTATTAAAAAAATAGTAAAAATGATTTTTAAAAAAATTTAATTTCATACGAAGCACAAATTATCATACGACTTATTTACGATATCGTAAAGACACATGTCCCACTGGGACATCACTTTTAAAATTTCAAAATAAGACCTTATTATTTCAGCAGAGCTAAGAATGTGACACCGTCACCTTATTTCATTAAAAATTTCATTTTTTCAAGTTTTCCATTTTTCTAACCTTTCAATTATTATTTACAGTCTTGAGTTTTATTTATTTTATTTTTAGCTACCCAGTGGGAACAAAATTTGGTGACGTCCTTACGACATCGTTACGACATCTTCAAGATATCTTCACGACATCATATGTCCATGTCGTTTCGGTATCTGTGCGATATCTCAAAGACATCTTCAGATCATACGACTTGTTTGCGATATCGTAAAGACAACTTAACGACGTGGACATAGGATGTTGTAAAGTTAGCGTAAAAATGTCGTAACAGTGTCGTAAAGACGTCGTCAAAATTTGTGTATTTTTTGCATAAAAACAAGGTATTCAATTAAAATTATTTTCTTCTGACACTTGAGAATATACTTATTCAAGCTAATGCTTATTCAAGGCAAATAATTTTAACAAAGTTTGCTAATTAACTAAAATTTTCTTTAGAAAATGAGAAAGAAATGCTATCGAAAAAAAAAAATTCAAATCAAAAACAAAACTCCAATGAAAAGTAGGGCATGAAGACAATAAATATCTATTATTAATTTCAAAACCATTGATCCATCGGAATGCGATGTCTTCAGATTTTTTTGAACATTTTGTTTGAACTCTAGGAAGTTTCAACCCAAGAGCTAAAAAAAAATATTCGAACCCACTGTACGGACATCAAAACTCGAATTTTTAAATAGATTTGCTAAACAAATATTATGTAGTTAAAGTTTCGATTAAAGAGGATGAATTTCTGACGGAAAATAAAATAAAACTCACTATGTGGTCTTTGTACGAGTTGACGACACTGTTCTGTATGTTTTGCAGGAGTTGGAGGCAGAGACGTATGGCGTGCAAAATCCCCACCATATAAATGATCCATAGATTCTAAATTATTTAGTTGGCTTGCCCAATCATGTGCAGTTAAATCATCATCACTTTCAGGAGAAGGAGTGATCCATTCGTTTTCTTGTCTTCTTGGTGATTCTGTAAAAAGACTGCTGATACATACAAAATTCATCAAATCTGATTCAAACGATCTAGATGTTGATCGATGATCTACATTTCCTGCATATTAAAAAATAGTTATTACATTCTTTGATAATCCTTCCATTACTTTATCCATTAGAATTTCACCGCCTGCATTGTACACTAATTGCATTTTAACCGCCATAATTTTACTCTTATCCTGTTATAGGAATTCTGGGGTCGCTAAATTGAAATGTGGTGTCAGATTTAAAAGTTCAGAATAACAGATTCAGTATGGTGGACACAGATTATTAAAAATGCTTGAAGATTAATGAAATTTTGTATACTTAGGATTTTCGGGTCGCTGATTTCAAATCATACTTTTTACTTCTAACATCTAAAATGGTATGCATATGATTAAATCTGTGGTTTCGAATTTTCAAAATGACGAATCAGATTTAAATTCGAGGACCCCAAAAATCAGAGTAACACAAATTTTATCCTTTTCCGAAAACTGTTAATAATTCATACATGCCAGATTAGATTCTTTATTATAAATTTTAATTATCCAACATCAGATTTGAAGTCAGCGTCCCCAGAAGCCCACGTTCCACCGATCTTATCCAGATCCAAAAAATTTTTGTCCAATGCATTAGGTCCCTTGTTTTCCCTTCAGCAATTAAGTCAATTTTAATTTAAAAAATCGAACATCACACTTGAAATGAAATGTCCTAAAAACCTAACCATCCAATAATTTGCTATTGTTTTAAACTAAAATTAGCTCAAATGTAATCCAAGAGTTAAACAATATTAATGGCTTTGTATACTTTTAGAGTATTTGGTTAATTTTCCATCGTATTGTCGACTGCGATTGTTTAAAATATGGGATTTTTTCTCAGGCGTGCATAAAAATAACTTAAAACAGACAATAAATTTACTTCTAAATCGGAAAAGATTATTAGAAGTAAACTTTGTTTCACGAAATTTAATATCAAAATTGATAGTGCGTAAAAAGTCAACTGAAAGAGCGAGTGAAGAAATTTCATGAATTCATAAATCCGTTCCTTCTGTCTTTATAGCTTTTTTCAAACATGGTTGACCCTGCGTAAAGTACATTTCTAAGATTTTTGTATTCTAATCTTGCATCTTTGCAGTACTCCGTTTTATCATTTCGACGAGACATAACAATTTGGATGATCTATATGCTATGTAATAAATTCCCAGTGGGCACAAAGTTTGGCTACGTCTTGACGACATCGTTACGACATCTTTACGATAACTTTACGACATCCTATCTCCATGTCGTTAAGGTGTCTTTACCATATCGTAAATAAGTCGTATGGTCTGACGATGTCTTTACGATATCGCAAAGACGCCGAAATGACATAGACCTAGGATTTCGTAAAGATGTCGTAAATATGTCGTAACGATTTCGTTACCCGTACACTACTATGGAAATCTCAAATTTAACAAATTCCAATACATTTTTAAGAAACTTTATTTTCCAAAATCAAATTTTGGTTTTTAAGAAACGGGGCCTTCAGATTCATTTTTAAATAATTTATTGGTTTCAAGTTTCAAACAGTGTTATATAAACCGAGTTTCGATTAGACTGGTTAATTAGATAGAATATTAATTTAGAGGCCTGATCCCAGTGGTTTTTTTATCTTTGTACGACAGAGGTACAAAGATAAAAAAAAAACCACTGGTATCAGGCCTCTAAAATAATATTATATATAATTTATTGGTGGCTAAGAAATAAAATTCAGATTTTCTTCGGAGTCCATAAGACTCCTTGTTAGTTAAAAAAATTATAATATACTAACGTGGAATTCTCGAACTTGAACCTGGGTTGCTACTACTTGCAAAAGAATGGTGGTGTTCTTCGGGCCATGTTGATATTGGATGGAATTGTGACATCTGATGATCTCCACCTAAAGACATAACGAATAGATTCTTCATAGTTTTTTGTCAAAAAACCTGAAAGTTTAAAATCGAAAACCCCAGAACTCCCCTCGTAACACATGTAGAAAAATTATTTCAAAATTTTACAGCATGATCAGTACAAATATGGACAACATGACTGAATCCTAGGTATACTACAAAGAAATCGGTATATTTAACTAAATTTCTTGTAAGATCTACAAAAAAATTATGTTAAATGCATTTGCACTACTCGTGTTTAAAATAAAACAATTTTTTTTCTTAATGTAAGTTTCAGACAAACGTGTGAAAAATTATTAATTTTCACCATCATATTGGATCAACCGTTTGATCCAATCCCGTACAATTTATACGCCTAGCAAAAGGGTAATATCAAAGTTATCAAACGTGACCGACAAATTAACATAAAAATCTCAAATTAAACAAATTTCTATGAATATTATGTTACTTGTCGATTCAGAGGGGGTATCCGGAGTGATGTCCCTTTTTGACTCAGCGTATACGACTTATGGCCCTTTCCTGAATGTCGCTTTGAGAGATGGAGAGAGAATACTCATAAAGACATATGGAATTGAAAAATATACGACAATATTACAATAATTTTACAAGAATTTGACTGGCTTACATTAAAGCACAGATAGGAAGTGCAACTATGTGGCCTCCTTTTCAGCGTTACTGAATATCCATTTAATACATTGTCATTTGTAGTATATAAGCGATCTAGAAAATATCCGTCAACAAGATTCGATGTCAAGCTTTATGCACTACCAGCAAACATATCGAAAGGAAAATTTACATTTTCCTACGGCACAATGCGCCTCTTAAACAGCTTAAAAATCCGCAAGGATCTTACTCTATCCCCACTGTGAGGAAGGAAACAACCGAACGTCCGCTCACGGCAACATAATTCATCTCTTCATAAAAACTAATTTGATCCTTTTTGAATAGGATATAATATACAAAAGATACCAAGTGATACCAATACCAACGCTTCTTTGTTAGTTTAAAAAATTATAAGATACTGACGTGGAATTCTCGAACTTGAACCTGCAATGCTACCACTAGCAAAAGAATGGCCCACTTCTACGGGCCATGTTGACGTTTGATGAAATTGTAACATCTGATGACCTCCATCTAAAAAATACGGAAATCTGTATTATCAAAACATTCGATCAAGTGAACTCTTCAAATAACAAAAAATACTTGACGTCATTATTGATAAAATCAAAAATAAATTAAAAAAATTATATTCTTCTGAAAAAACAATCTTCTAAAATCGCTCCTCTGATAATCAAAGCATATAATTTCCGATTACCACAAAATAATGCTTCGATGTCAAAAGACACTTTTAAAGTGCAAGTTAAAATAAACCATTTAATTATACTCCTTAAAAATAAATGATTGATTTTATATTTAAAAACAGGTACACTATTTTCTTCAAAAAAATTAATTGCCTATAATTTTTAATAATTGTATGTAATCTACAGTTATTATCTGTTGTGTATAATTTATTTAAACATTTATTTGTTTTAAATAATTGCACTAACGTCCAAAAATCCTACTGTGGACGCGACGCATACTTAGTGCGTGAGGATACCAGAATTAGGAGAAATAATTTTTAATAAAATTTTTTTTTCAATTTACATTTGTTCGATTGCAAATCAAAACTTATATTCAAAATATTACTCCCAGAAGTATATTTCATATCGCCTACAAAAATTCATAAGTAAAAAAGTGATTCTAGTAATTTTATTGTAGAATAGAGAACGAATGTCGCAATTCTTTCGAATCTTCTAACTTATTTTCAATTTTTCATTTGGTATGAGATAATACTTAATTCGAATAAACAAACATTATCTTCGAAACTCTTGTGTTGTGATCGAAATATGCCCCAAAATGCAAAATACCAGCTCTACGTAAAATTCATGCTTGACATGATATTTTTTGGAATATTCTTATTAAGATATGAAGCCTATAGTGCGACACCCTTGTTTATTCTCAGGACAGTGCGCCGAATCTGGCCACCTTTACCGAGTTTTTTTTGAAGATCTCGGTGGATTTCGTTGTTTTTAACGTTCTTAAAAAACTCTCTCAGGTCTCAGGCGTACCAATCAGACAGTAAATTATGTCCGTCTTAGTTATAGCCAAAGTGATCCTCACCCACTCTTCTATTTGGCAGCTTCGCTAGGGGGCCACAGAAGGAGAATGCGGCCAGACTAGTGTAGGGTGGACTCCAAAAATAGATTCTACACTCAACAAATATTCCTATTGGTACATTTCTGACTTAGTTTAATATTTCAAATATTTCCTCTAAAAAATGTTCTGCATTCCTATGACGTCGTTCTAAAATTCTCAATTCAAATTTCCTGTTCTTCGGGACTCTTTTTTATTAGTTAGCCATTGACACAAAGGATAGCTTACAGGCACCGTGATGGTAGATGACATTCCTGTAGCATATACTCATAGATAGCCATCAATAATTAAGTTGACCAATAGTATAAGCTGGATCAATTTCATTTGTTAAAATTTACATGTCATTATTAAATTGCATTTTTTATTTTTTTTTTCAATTTCCCAATGAAATTTAAAAAATCAAAGATAAAAGAGAATATCCTGGGGAAGACGATTATCGGCAGACCCAAAAATAATCAAATCCTTCCACAACTTTGCATAAATTTTTACAAATATTGTGATATTTATAAATTAAAAAAATTATAGAAATGCGGCTTTGTTATTTTTGTAAAAACAGTGGTTCAGGACTTAGTTAAAACACTGAAAAATCTACCGCATTTTATAAAAAGAAAAAATGCGAAATTAAGTTCCTAAAATAATATGTATTTTTTAAGTTAGCATTCAAAACTTGTCTTAAAAGTCTTTAGAGACCAACGATTAAAATTTTTTTTCTTCTAAATTTCAGTAATTCTTGTGTAAAAAAAATTATTATATACTTACGAATCTGCTCCCCATGCATTGGCAGCCCTGCTGAATTGCTGTAGTGTCCTACTTGTGGTGTATGTCCATCTGTAAAATAAAATATAAGGATTTTACGCAAGAATTTTCCTAACAAATAAAACAAATCTGTATTCGTCTTAACTAAATATAGCTCGAATGTAATATTTCAGCTAAAATTATAAATGTATCTTTTATGCATATTAAAGCCTGCAGTTGTCTTATTATCCCTTGAACACTGAATTCTGAATATCGACATTTCTTAATAACTAAAATCACAGAAGGTTTTCTATTCCGTAAATTCCATAAGTTATGTATATTCCTTGAATTCTTTGAATTCCTTGAATATTGTCTATCAACTATAGAAGCATTTTGACGTAGAAAATCTGAAAGAAAAACTGAAACCAATATCCATAATGTCTTTTTCGTGCACGTCACTCTCCACGCTTGTTTAAAATAGTTACAAACTGTTTTAAATGATCGTAGCAAAGCAGTTTCAAATAATTTTAGAAATTTTTTAAATTGGAAATACCAAAAACATAGCACTGATTGACACTCGCTTGTCGATCCAAAAATTGTCTCAACGTTCGGGTGCATCCGGATGTATTCAGTCTGCGTCTATGACGGGCTTGCTAACGAATGCGTGCTTATCTACAATAATTAAATGTTTAAATTGCTAACAACTAATATTAACTCTAAATTTTGAAATAATTGATCACAAAGAAGACTTATAAAGTGAAAGTTGAAAAAAGCATTTGATGTAAATCCCTCAAACTAAATATCTCACTTAAGTTTAAAGAAAGAAGTAATTTGTTAATCAGAAATATAAACTGAAAATATTTGTTGATTTTTTATGCACTACACAGCTATAATTTCTTTAAAAATATTCATTTATGCGATTAAAATAAGTGCACCAACCGCAACCACTCCTTCTGTCGACGCGATTATGTGTTCTTCACGGTTTCAAAAAAATAAAAAGGTTTATAATACATAAATACAACTTTTTATTGATAATAGGATTTCATATACATTATTTCAACGATTTCATATTTTTTTTAGGATTTCAAATCTATTGATCTATTGATTAATTTTATTAAATGACATTAACTTTTTTAAATCAAAGTGCAATCACCTCTGAAAAATTTTAAGGGAATACTTTTCATCTAATAATTTGATTCTGCTACCATCAGCTTGGTTGTTTTGCAATCGGAATATGCCACAAAAATGCAAAATATCAGATTTATGAAAACTTCATGCTAAAGATATTTTCTGAAATATCCTCGAAATTATTTACTCCGCCACTCGGCAGCCTCCCTAGAAGCTTGCGGAAGGATAATATGGTCAGGCCAGGGTAGGATGTACTCAGTGATACCTCTGGGATCATTAGTTAGATGCACAAATTCGAAGCGCAAGGAGATGGCTAAGAATTTGCAAATCTTTTTAAAATTTACTTAAATCCACAGTTCACGGTAGGTTCACGGATCGAACCCTGGTCATCCTGCACAGAAGCTTAACGCGCTATCGTCTGAGCCAACGAGGCTCTTTGGGATGAATGATACAGTTGATGAATTTCAAGAATAATATTTCTAACTCAACGAATGATAAAAATAGTATTTTGTTTTAAGGACATTTTGCAATTTTCCAAACATTGTTTGCACAAGAGGAGTTACGAAAAGTGTCAGGGATGAGACCTGCATTATTCGATTATATGATTTTACAGAAAAAATCGTTATCTCGAAACTATTTGAGATATAGGTTAATAGAATTTAGATACTTTTCTCTGGTAAATACCACTATCTGAATACATATGAAGAAGTAGGATAAGTAAAAGACAAAGTTTAATACAGAGATGACTGTGCCAACTCAACAGGAGCGTACTGAATTTTCTTCCAGGTTTAGACGGTGAGCCCTCCAACACTGAAACGACATTCGAGGAGCAGCGCCCTCTAAGCTGTAGGACTGTTCCTCGATAAATATTGAGGAGCAGCGCCACGAAAATTTGATTACTCACCACGCAACTGGAGGGATCCATGAGATTGGAACCACGTTTGAAACAGTGCCCTATATAATCCCAGTGGGCACAAAGTTTAGCGACGTTTTTACGACATCGTTACGACATCTTTACGACAAATTTACGATATCCTATGTCCATGTCGTTAAGGTGTCTTTACGATATCGAAAATAAGTCGTTTAATCTGACGATGTCGTTACGATATCGCAAATACACCGAAACGACATGGACATAGGATGTCGCAAAGTTGTCATAAAGATGTCGTAACGATGTAGTAAAGATGTCGTCAAATTTTTTGCCCACTGGAATAAACGTCCCAGGATTGGGAGACCCTTTTTCGGTCGTGTTTTTAGAGATCACGATTCCCGAAATTCTTGTCATTTTGGAGCCCGAGTGTAGTCTTAAAATTAAAATTGATTTATTAAAAACTATTCGAGATAATGGGTTACCTCGTGCTTTGTTTTTTGATATTTATTTTTTGAACTTAGAATGCTTGAATGCAACTTTCTTAAAAAGATCTCTTTTAGATCGCAGTATTTATATGCGTGTTAATATTCTAAATTTCCTACCTAATTAAGTATAGTTAAATATTAAATCGCTCAAAGCTCTATAGGCTTTGAGCTGCACATTCTTATCGTGAAACTTGCTCTACGCGCTTTATTTTTGATAGACATTGTGTTTTTGCTATAAATAGGATCTATGCTTTCATAATATTGTTTATGATTGAAGCAAAATATGCTACAAATCTTCTTTTAGAATTTTAACATATCTCATGTCTTCTGGCGTACTATTTGAATTTTCTATTGGTTTTTAATGATTGCGTTAAATAAATCAATTATTTCAAGTTCTTTATGAATGCTACATAGAAGCGTTGTAGGAGTTTTTATATGCTGAAAATACTCGAAAAACTTTCCCCCATATTGTACGCCGTTTATTGGCTCCAAATTAGACTTGACGATTCTGGGTATATCACTTTCAATAAATACAAACAGGACGACGAATCCTATTGATATTAAACATAATAAACAGGATAAATTGTTAATCTTTCTCAATACTGAACATGGCCAGACATAAAAGTTTTAAATATTTAAAAAACATTGTCAAACACTTTAAAAATTCTTTAACTTTTTGAATTTGTATCCAAAAAGTCTGGTTAACAAACTCGTCCTTTTTGTACTTAAGAAAAGTGTGTCAAAAATCTATATAACGAAAAATATTTCATATGTTAATCCCAAACTTTCAGATTCGTGTTTCTCGCAAATCTTTAAAAATTGTTTGTTCCTAAATTAATATCACAGGTAATATTACAGTCAAGTTTAGAGCACTATTTCTTATAAAAGGGGCGCTGGGAAAAATTTAAAAAAGTTCACGAGTATGAGGAAAACTTTTGTGACCAAGTTGCAGCTGAGAAATTTGAAAAATAATAAAAATTGTTGCTGAAAAGTACAGGAATGTGCAAATATATTATCTTAAGTTCTACATTACTGCGTAGTTCAGATTCAAAGGCATATGCCTATCATTTTCTAGCTAAATGAAGGTCTACAAATTAATTTGGTGACTATCTCTTATGTCCTTCAACTCTTGGTCTAAGTGGAATCTTTTCCCGCTCTAAGGTAGATTTAAGGGTCGAACCTTAAGCTTTTCATCACATATAATAGGAGGCGGCCCTGCGGACTTTAGCTACAAAATCATTAGTCAAATAACATTGCGTCTCACAAGGAACATTTAAGACAATGAATTTTTTTCCATTTCCATTGACAAAAACGCAGACGGGCTACCAAAATTATTTTTTCATCCTTAGGAAAAGGTGCAGTGATGCGTGAAATTTGTAAAATTGATTTCAGAGACGTACCAATGATGATTTTTCGATTGAAGTTTAAAAGCATGCAGTGTATCTAACTCTCCT
The DNA here is from genome assembly GCF_010883055.1 of Belonocnema kinseyi. Classification (NCBI taxonomy): domain Eukaryota; kingdom Metazoa; phylum Arthropoda; class Insecta; order Hymenoptera; family Cynipidae; genus Belonocnema; species Belonocnema kinseyi. The sequence goes on along the minus strand of NC_046659.1, from coordinate 129,711,220 downwards.
TGTTGGACATTGTCTTAACTAATGATTACTAAGGTAAAGTCCGCAAGGCCACCACTTACTTACTTAATGTGTATGGGTCATTTTCGAGAAAAATGTACGAAAGTTTGGAACGTGCAAATTAGAAGTTAGCAGGTGAAAATTAATCCAAGAATATTCTTTAAGAAATCTGTATTTTTTATTTAAAAACAGTTAGTAATATCACTTTTTTCCATTCTTTCGAAAACCGATTTCAAAAACAGATATTTCTTTTTCCTGGACCGTTATGTATTTCCAAAATTTACAGAATTACGTATTTTTTTTGTCTGTAAAAACAGTGTTATGGGGTTCACTTTAAAAATGGAAATAACTGCAGAATGTTAGCTAACGCAAAAAAATCGAAATTAATTTCCTATAAGAATATGTATTTTGTAAGTTAAAATGTGAAACTCGTTTTAAATTTCTCCAACGACTACGATTTTGTTTTTTTTTCCTAAACACGGAATTTTTTTTTTAATTCGAAAAAAGATTAGTTACATACATATGTGCCCTCTTTGTATTGGAAGCCCTGTTGAATCGGTTTCGAGTCTTGGCCGTGGTCCTCGTCGTGATGTATCTGCAGCTATAAAATATAATGAAGGGATTTTTATTCAAGAAATTTTTTAACGAATCCCAAAATTGTGCACTGGTTCAAACTAAAGATAGTTCGAATATAAGAACAAAGTCAGTTAATATTGAACTGTGTGCAAAACATGCTGAAAATATAGGATTTTTTCTTAAGCGTACATAACAATAACTTGAAATAAAAACAAAATTATTTCTGAATTAGACAAAAATATTTCAAACAAATTTTTTCTCCTGAAATTTAGTGTCAAAACTGATAGTGTGTGTTGTTCCGGTTATATCAGCTTATATCTAGCTTAGACATATTTAGGAATTACAGTGTGTCATACGCAAATTTGAAATTGCTAAAGGTATTAATTTATTTCAAACAAAAAAAAAGTTTTTTCTACCCTAAAAGATAACTCTTTAACAAATTACAGGAATTTTCAAGAAAATAATTAAATTTATATCATAATGGTTAAATATTCAACCTAAAAAGACAAATTACCAACAAAAAAGTTTCATAGTTTATATTTTAATAAAAAAGGAATGAAATTTATACAACATAAGAAAATAATTTTGAAACCAAAAAGACGAATTTCCAATAAATAAAAATTTTTACCCGAAAAATAAATAAAAGTTTATCTAAATTAGTGAACCTTCAAACCAGAAGATAAATTTTCTTTATAGAAAGTTGAATTCTCTAGTGAGTAGTTGCATTTTTATCAGAAAATATGATAATTATCTCAAAGCAGAAGAATTTCTTATTACAAAAAAGTTGATTTTTTATCCAAAAAAGATTCCACTCAGCTCAGTAACATCAAAAATTGAATTTTTTTTAACAAAACACAGTTTCTACGAAGAAAAAAATGAATTTAAATCAAAAAAGACGAATTTTTTAAACCAAAAAAGATGAACTTTTAACAAAATAGTTCAATCCTCTAAAATAGTTTCATTTTTATCCAAAAAACATCAATTTGGTACTAAAACAGATGAATTTGTAATAAAAAAAAAAAACATTTTTTTATAAGTGGATCTTTCATCCAGGAAATACTTCACTTGTTTTTTCAACACAAAAATATAAATTTTAAACAAAAAGTAAATTTCCTACGAAATATTTAAGTGTTAAAGAAAATAGTATGATAGTTAAATTTCTAACCGAACAGTTACATTTTTATAAAAAAAAGGTTTAATTTCTGCTAAAGCAGGTAAACTTTAAAATAAAAAAGACAAACTTTCAAAAAAAGAGTCTAATTTTCAACCGAAAAGTTAACGAAAAAATACAATTTTGTTAACTTAACTGAAAAATAAAAATTGATGTATGGACCATAATTAGTGGGTCAGATTAAGATTTTTTTTATTTATATTTGATTTCGGAATTTAAAAGCAACTCTGAAACACAAAAATATTGAGCAAAATTCACAAATCCAGCAGAACATTATCAAATTTATCGACAGTTACTGGTAAAGTACCATAAATATTTCTAATTTAACAAATTTCCACAAATTTTGCAAATCTTACAAATGAGCACTAATTTTTACAATTTTTTATATATTTCTAAAAAGGAATTTTTTTTTAAGAAACGGAATTTTTAGATTTCTTATGAATCACCATAAAAATCTTATTTAAAAAAATTTTCATGAATTTTATGTTTCAATCAATTTCATGAGATGTAACTGTCCTTTTATATTATATTCGTTTGTTAAATTCTCTTTGATCATAATGCAATTATGTTGAAAAAAATTGCATTTTTAGTTGATGAGTAATTGAAAAGAAATGTCTTTTAGCTATAAATTTTATTATTTGGTTGAAAATTTAACATTTTCCATAAAAATAGATAAAAAAATAGATGTATGAATATTGTATATTTCTATTGAAAAATGCAACAGTTTTGTTCTAAATTAAACTACCTCCCAGAAAATTTATATTTGTGTACAATTTCTATTTTTCTGTTGAAAATCAATTAATATATTCTTTAGATGAAAACTCAACACTTTTTGATTAAAAATATGTCTGCTTTATTAAAAAATTCACCCGTTTTAGTACAATTTTCATATTTATTAAACAAAAATAAAACTGTCTGGTTGAAAATTTATCGATCTTCTTGAAAAGTCCTACTTTTTGGAAAAAATCTGTTTTAGAAGAAATTGCATCTTTCTTAAATAAAAATGCAGCTGTTCGGTTGAAACTTTCAAACCTTTTCTTTTAAGTTTGTCTTTTGGATTTTTAAATTCTATTAACTATTTCTTACAAAATTTAGATTGTGTTTAAGTAAAAATATGTTGTGGTTGAACGAGAAGTGAAATCTTTCCTGGATACAAATTCAACTTAAAAAAATTTTTAGTTAAAAATTAAAGTTTTTAGAACAATTTTATTTATTTATTTATTTTATAAAAAAGCAATGTCTAGTTAAAAATTTTGTTTTGTAACAAATTTAACTATTTCGTAAAAAAATTTACTTTTTGTTTAAAATTTATAATTTGGTGTTGAAAAATGAATTGAATGAATGAATGAATTTCATCTTTATTGAATAAAAATGCAATTATATGGTAGAAATCATATTGAAAATTTCAATATACTTTCTAAGAATATGTTCTTTTAAGTAAAATTTTAACTTTTTTCAATGGTCTCTAACGCCAACGGCGTTCAGCCAGAACAAGTTCTTGGCGGTTGGGTAATTAAATTTGGAACTTTTAAAGTAAATTCCATCGATTTTTTGTTATTTCAAAAAATTATAATATGCTAACCTGGATGACTATAAATGGGTTGAACATAGCCGCTGAATTTTCCTTGCGTCGCAGCGTGATCTTGTATTGCAGCGTGACCCCATGGCTGTTGACCTCCATGTGGCGGCTGTTCACTTCCATCTGCAATATATAGTATAGGAATTTTTATTTAAGACTTTTTTTAAATTACCCTAAAAATTTGCTATTGTTCAAAAATAAAGAAAAATACCACCATGAAATCGATCTTATGAAGCCGAAACAACATCGAATTCGGATTCAGCGACCCTAAAACCATCTAAGAGTAAAGGTTTAATCCAATTTCATGATATTTTTATTTTTGACCTTAGAATGACCTTCATCCCAAAATTATGGGGAAACACGACCCCGGATTCAAATTCAGCGACCCCAGAATCGTCTCAAAGTAGAGTTTTTCTCCGATCCACTGTCTTTCTACAATCCAATGAGTTGCTTTATTTTGACCTTCACTTGACCTTCATCCTGTCCTGATTGGGGCAAACTGACCCGTAGTTCAGATGCAGCAACCCTTAAGATATCTGAGAGTAGAGTGTTTCTCCGATCCAATAGTTTTATCCATATTGACCTTGAATTTACCTTGATCCTGACCTGATGGGGTTAAACTGACCTCGGATGCGGGTTTAGAGACCTCAACAATGTATGAGTATGGTTGTTCAGGCCCGTTAGATCGGTCATTGATCAAGATTTACTGCCATTCGCAAAACAAAAATCTAAAATAATGGTGGTCCAAAAATTCATGCAATTTTTTTCATGCTGGATTTCGTGCGCTTCGTGATCAGTCCTTTTGCTTTTCCAGCATTAGTTTATGTTCTGTTTCTAATTTTGATTTACTTCTATTATAAGCTATCCTTAAAAACGTATTATTTCAATCAACTTATAGTATCACAATTCATAATTTGCGTTGAAATTAAAACATGTGTTTTCATTGCCTTGATTTATGATTGAAAAAAGTGTGCATAATAAAAAAATAATTTTTGTATTGCACTTTTTATTGCAAGCTGCGTCCTTTACCATAAATGTCATTCTTTATTTTTTATGATATTCCTTATTCTTGTAACCAAAAATACGCATCCGAACGTAAAGTGCTTCGCAACAAATTTCTAGATATAATTCATGCGAAATATTTTCCGAAATAAAATGTTATTGTAACTTTTCTCGAATTTCAAAAAAGGTATTATTTTTATTTTTAATATTTTTGGTTAAAAAAAGTGTATAAAGATCCATTGTATTTCTTTTATGGTTAAAATTGTGTGTCCTTTAATTTTTATTTTTTTGAGTTTTTTAACAAACAAAAATTTATTTTGAATTCTATTTTTACAAATAAACCAAAAACGGTAAAAAATTCATTTTTGACAGATTTTTCGCTCCATTTTGTGAAATATTTTTTATCGTACCTCTCATTGTTCAAAAACAATTTATTTCTTTTAATTGTGCATGCTTTTTTTCACAATTAAAACAAAAATCATGCTCGCCTGCAAAATAAGAAGTGTCGATTTTTCATTATTTTGTGTGCGATCAAAATTTGAATTTCTGATATTTTGAGAGAATTCAAAAATTTTTTATGATAATATTTTCAATCATTTCAAAACAACTATTCATTCATATTGTGTATACATTTTCATTTGCATTTTTCAATTTTGTAAACGCAGTAACTAAACTTTGTATCCAAAACGGCTGGCTGAAGAACTTGACCTTCTTTTCCCGATATTTTAAGAGCATACAAAAAGTCAACCTAATCTATTAATTGTTTCGAGAAATATTGTGCTAAAAGTCTGAAAACCTAGAGGCACACGTAAACACCGCCAAAGTGGGGCAATGGTCGTAGGGGCTAAAGTGCGAACCACTTGGTGGTTCGGAACCCACCTTAAACTGTAGATCCCCCTCCCACTACCAAGTAAGTGTGCGGGGGTGTATGAAGGAATAGCAAAAAAGGTGAAAGCAAAATGTTCAACCCTTAGGAGAAACATTAGAAGCTTCCTTTCTATTCCATTCTATTCTACTTACACACAGTCAAATAGATCCGTCCGCAAAAACCTGTTTTTCGGGTTGAAATAGTCTCAAAACATGGACATAAAAAAACTGACAATTTGACACAACTACAATGCCTTTTCGAATGTGAATGTATAAAGCAATTTCAATTTTTTATATTTTTCCATAAAAAAGCAAGTGTCGGCTTGGCCACACTCTCTACTACTTAAATGTACATTTTTATCGATAAAATTAATTTACTATGAAATTCTTCAATTTTCTGCGAAAATAATTAAATCTACATACTTAAAGTAACTTAAACAGAACAGGTGACTTCTTAAGCGAAAAATACAAGTTTTCAACTGGAAAATATAAATTTTTCACAAGAAAGTTTATTAAAAACAAAACTCTTAATTTCAGATTTTAGATTTCGGTTTTCAACCAAAAAAACGACACATATTCAATAGATCAGTTAAAATCACTATTAACCGAATAAGTACTGAATTAATCAGACTAACTTTTAAACGTTCAGTTCAATTTGCAACGAAATTCAATATATTTTCAACCAATTAGTTAAATGTTGAACCTTTGAGATGGATATTTAACTCACCACATGAATATCCATCCCAAAGTCACTGTGAATTAAACGCAGTTTAATTCACAGTGCAGAATATCAATTCCCTACACAAAAATACAAACTAAAAAAAAAGAAATAAATTTTGATCCATATTGTTAAACTTTAAACTAAAGACAATCAATTTTACATAAATAATGATAAAGTTAACATTTTCAGTAAAAAATAAAGGTAAATAATAAAATAAGGATTTCTGATTAAAATAACTAAATCTAAATTTTCTACCAAAAAAGATGAATTATCATTAGAAAATTTAATAATAAATTTTGAACTACACAAAAGCAATGAATTTCCAACCAACACTCTACAACTCCTTCCCTTCCTATTAGTCTTTTTATAGAATTTGCCCTTCTTTTTTTGCAACACTCTCTGTTCACATTTCCTTACTTCCCTTTCCTACCTTATTTACTATGCCCTTCTCTTCGTTTCGTTTTCTTTCTTCCTTACAAAATTTCTACCCCCGTCCCCCTCTTCTATTAACGCCATTAATCATCACTACACTCCTACATCGCTTTAACATCCCTGTCTTCTTACTCAGTCCACTTATTCTGATTTCCATAACTTTTTCACCATCCTTTCTCACCCCTCTCTTGCTTTTACTTCATCCCCTTTCTCCTTTACCTCCTTCCACGTTTTACCCATAGCCGAGGAAAAAAATACGGCACACAGGCTCATCTCGGCTCATTTCGGTCATGTATCTCGGGTTTGGGGAAAAAGCCAAATGGAAAATTAAAAATTTTAAATATATGAACTTTCTCAAAATTGTGCTTCGATATGCAGTTACTAGGAAATCCGAAAACGTACCTAAAGTAGTAATACATTTCAATTTATTATAATTTTACGATAAAAAAGAAATTTTTAACCTACAAACAGTCTCGGTTCCAGTTTGGAATGCTAAACCAAAGACATAAAAAACGGCGTGTTGAAATGCGGATTCGAAATATGGTCAGGAGTAGACAGTGAATCACATGGTGAACAAGAAGTAGGTCTGATTTTGAATGAAAGAGCAAAGCATCATCTCGGAGACCATGGTTACGTATCTCCCAGACTGGTATAGGCTAGAATCAAAGTAGGAATCAGAAGACTATTTATCATCGCATGCTGCGCGCCAGTTGATAGTGATCCTAGAGAAGTAAAATACGCCTACTGGGACACTTTAATTGGCACAATAAACATTTGCTAACATAGGGAAAGAATAATTCTACTAGGAGACACGGGCGGATGGGGGGGCATCCAAAATACACCTAGTCTAAAGGAAATAGCCGCAGTATAATTGACTTTGTTGTTGCGGATGAAGGACTAAGAGAGTTAGTCAAAGATACAAGTGTCATGCGGGGTCCTGAATGCAATACTTATGATTACCTTCTGATCTCAAAAATTAATTTAGGTCAATGATGGAAAAAAAGAGAACCAAGAAAGCAAAGCAAACGCGAAATAAAATTGAAAACCTACAGAAACCTACAGGAATAGATAGGGCAACATGGGAGGACCGTATAAAAAACAAAAATATAGAGGGCGTCTGGACAATGTTACGGGATAACCTTGTGAGATGTACGATCGAAGTGTGTGGTACCGCAGTTGTAGAAGGAATGTCTGGTGATGCGTGGTGGAATGATGAAATGCAGGCTGCCCAAAAAGCAAAGAGAGAAGCGTACAAGAGAACTTTGAACATCGCAGGTCTAAACAATGAGGAAATAAATAAACGTAGAAATGATTATAAACACGAAAACAGGATACTCAAACGATTAGTTGAGGAATGTAAGGATACAATTAGAGCAGAAGAAGAGATGAAAATACAAAACGACGTCGTAGGAAGCAAGAAACTACTTAAGAAAAAAATGAAAGGAAAAAAAAGTACAGAAATAGGCAATGTGAGAAATAGTAGGTGGGAAATGGTATATGATGCAGACGGAATACTAGGCTTTCAGAGACTATTTTAGGAGACAATTCGGAGATAAAGCTATTGGACACCACAACTGCGATGTTGAACACGATGCGATAGAAAATTCAATCGATAAAGTATGTGTCACTGAGGTTAGGGATATAATTAAGAACTTAAAAAACAGTAACGCTTCCGGGGTAGACGGTATTAACGCTGAAATACTTATACACGGTGGCGAGAGCATACCACATAGACTGTGCGAATTGATAAATTTATGTTTCGAGATGGAAGACGTCCCAGACGATTAAAAAGTAGCGATTATCGTACCAATATACAAGAGAAGGGGAGATGAAAGCGACTGTAATAGTTACAGAGGGATTAGCTTATTAAGCCTTTCAAGATTTTTATTATAGTGGCCAAACTTACCACTCAAATTGATGAAAACCGCGAGAGCAGCAAGCAGAGTTTCAAGAGGGATCTTCATTCTTCTTCTCAAATTTTGTAAAAGATCATCAATAAATCTGAGTCATTTCCACCGCTATACATTCAATGTCGAAGTATTATAATAGGTTTGTGTAGTCTATGTGGTAAAAGTAGTAGAAAATCTTATCAGCCGTAAAAAAAACTATCAGCATCGAGAACAGCGCTTAATAGACCTTGGCCTCTTTCTTTCCCAATATGTCGTAGGCATTTTTGGTTAAAGAATTATTCGGTTTTCAAATCGTTTGGTTTGCAGTGGTGCTGCAGGGTCTCGTAATGTAAACAATTAAAGGCGTTCGAACCGATACTTGTGTAATTTTTTAATTGGGGAAAAATATTTTGAAAATTGTTTTTCTAATAGAGAAACTAAGTTAAACTAATATGTTTAACGGAAATAAGGAAGAATATTTGTTGCTACACGTTAAAATAATTTTTTTTCCCTGCTAAAGTGCTTGAAACGTTTGCGAGTCTTTGATCAGCTTTAAAAAAAACAAGCTTCTTCTTGAATAATAATCGGTCCAGATACTGAATTGACTCTCTTCTTTGCTTGCCTGAACCATTCAAAAAGAGCAGTATCCACAGACTCGTGACTATTTATATAAAAACAGTGCACGTCAAAAGTGCCTGAGAAATTGACGAGCACTTATAGAATTCAAGAATGGCTTACTCGATATTCATAAAAACATGGCATATTAGAATCACACGTTGATTGACACTGAACTTTTTTTTCACCCATAAAGACATATTTTTGTTTTTTAATATATGAGCTTATTACATTTTAAAAAGATTGGTGAAATGCGATTTCTTAACATTTATTTTTATCTATCACAATATTCCCTTAGAATAACCCTGTAAAATTGCAATTTTTTAAATCATTTTCTAATTTTTATCTAATTTTCAAGTATCAGATAATAATGGATACAATTTAACAAACATTATTGTTTAAACAAAAAATTATTGTAGTTTATAACTATCTTCTTTATTTATGCTAGAAAGTTGCTGTTTTTTGTAAATATTTTACTTTTTATCAACTTTTTACATTTGCATTAATTATTACCTCACTCTAAGTACGACGTGGATTGAAAATTTTAGGAAAAATCGCAACTGTCCAGAATTATCAAACGAAAAGACAGTTATAATTGCAAAATGTTGACGACATGTTGAATATTTCAGAAAAAGTTTCAACTTTGTAGCATTATTCAGACATTTAAGCTTTCGAAAAATTAAAACCGAATGTTTAGAGAATTATTTTTATCAACTTGATTTAATTATCACTAAACTTTAATTGAAATGTTGAAAATAAGTTGAGTAATTCCAAAACGCACCACTTCCGAAACTTATTCTAAGTTAATATTCCTAAAAATATGAATCGTTTGAATAATTTATATTAACAACTAATTATTACTATGTAGAAGGTAGTATTTTATGTATTATACACAATATGTATTTTAAAACACCGCAAGAAAATAATAATTAGCTCAAAAATCTCGCGAGCCCAATTTTCAATTACGGTATTTTTTGGGATCCTGTAAAACAGACTTCTGGGGCTGATATTTCAAAAATTAATTTCGTTTCGTATTAAAACAAATAACAATGAGAAGTAGAAAAATTGATAACAAATTTTTTATTATTTCTCAAAAACTTAGAGAGATGCCATTTCTTTATTTAAAGAGCTTTTAGTGGATTTTTTAAAAATCGAACTTAAGCATTTGTTTTAAAAAATATATATAATAATAAAGAAACATTTTCATATCTAAAAAAAACAAAATAATAGAAGTT
>NC_046659.1:129685974-129701036 GCF_010883055.1 Belonocnema kinseyi | reverse complement strand
ACGCGTCCTCGAGTTGTGGATAGAGGGTCCCTGTACCAGGGGTTTCTGCTGAATATGGTTACAAAAATAAATAGGCACTCGCGGACCATTGTCCAGGGGTGGTCCTGAAGGAATTAACTCCCAATCGGAGGTGTGAAAACCGTGCCAAAAGCTTAATGGCACCTGTGTGAGGTGTCTAGAACTGTGACTCTGGGATCCCGGGCGACATCTCAGAGTACGCAGCCTTATCCTTGCATGCGGGGCTCTACAAGAATGGGCGACCCTCGTTCCCTAGCTTCTCATGGAAACAACAATGACAACACCATAGTTATAGTAAGTGCGGTTCAAAACAACAGAACGCGCAGGGCTTCCGACAATGGGTCGGCCAACAATGCCGACCAATCTAGAGCTGGGGGAGCCAATGAAAATGAATTCAATGCGATGGATCGGCGGAATCTCGGGACCTTTAGGTAAACGCAGCTGAGACCTAGCACGGGCAGGCGTCTCATAGAGGAAGAGCGATGCTTTTTGACCCGGAGAAACATCAACACCAAGATTTCTCTCAAGCCAAAACAAAACCAACGGTTGATCATAAGAGTAAAAGACGAATACACTAACTTGCCATAAAGAGAGGCTGGGAAAGACGGTACGCGTCCCGCATTCAGTGTGTGATTGAGTACATCACATATGGCAGGAAAGTTTACCGCCGAGGTTCGAAAGTTCGCGCGCAATCTCCGGACCCGTAACCACACACTTAACAAGTCAAAGCTGCTAACAATCGGGCAGCATATTGTTGAGAGAATACGGATACTATCTGACGGTAAGAGAAGTCTAGAGCGGAGGGAGAGGTGGGTCAGAGAAAATCATCAGTTTCTGTCTGACCCATCTCGACACTTCCAAGACCCTCTAGTTACTGTCGAACACCCACCCAAACCAGAGGAAATCGAAATATTTTGGGGCGAAGTCTACGAAGTGCAGCATAGACTGAACGAAGACTCAGATAATATAAATAGCTTCAAGCAGCTGTGTGATGCCCTCATAACACCGGGTGAATAATGCCCACCCATCACGACCGAGGAGGTGAAAAAAGTATTAAGAGGGATGACGAACTATTCCGCACCGGGACCAGATTGTATCAAAACCTTCTGATGGAAGAAGTTTCCTTCAATCGATCAGCATTTGTCCCGTATTTTCACCTTATATTTAAAGTCGGAAAAGCCGATTCCGAAGTGGTTGGTGAAAGGGCGCACAATACTCCTGCCGAAAATAGGCTACTTAGCTGCCCCGAATAATTACAGGCCAATCACTTGTCCGAACACACTGTACAATAAATTTACAGCTATCCTAAATGATAGGATCGTTCGAACAATTGAACCTGTGTAGCAAGGAATGTATGAATGAAGAGGCTTAAAGAATGGCGTAGCGGCATGGCGGGAGAATCCTGTCGGGAAAGCTTGGGTTGATTATCGGAAACCTTTCGATTCGACCTTCTATAGACTTATCACCTGTCTTTCGGAAAGCTTAAAGGTTCATCCGCAAATCGTTAGGTGCATAGAGAGATTGATGCCGCTTTGGAAAACTAGATTTACTATCTTATCTGGAAAAAAACGTGTGACAACTAACTAGGTCACCTTTCAGAGAGGTGTCTTTCAGGGCGACACCATGAGCCCACTTCTCTTTTGACTTATATTATTGCCACTTTCTCTAGCACTTTGCCATTCCGACGGTTACTTGTGCGGCAAACCTGCAGATCGAAAATGCAAGGTCAATCATGTATTTTAAATGGACGATCTTAAGATATATGCTAAAAACAAAGAGCAAATACATCTATCTCTAGGTATTGTAGAATGGTATACTAAGGAAATTGGAATTAAATTTGGGTTAGATAAATGCGCTAAGGTTTATTTGAAGTGAGGAAAACTTAATGGCATCCCTGAAGATCCTGATCGCGTTGATAGAAGCGCTATACGACACCTTTGCGCTGTAGAGACTTATACATACCTGGCGTGCCACAGAGCCGCATTTAGAATATGCCATCTATAAAGGTTACTCTCCGAAGCAGATACAAACGTCTCATCCTATAGATTTGGTCTTCCGAACTGTCGGCGAGGAACAAAGTATCTGCAACGAACATGCTTGCCGTCGCGGTATACTCTATTCATTTGGAGTAGTTCCATGGACGAAGAACAATCTCAGATCCTGTGATATCGGGACAAGAAAGGTTATGTGCATGAACAAAAGCATGCATCTTAAGTCTTCTGTTGTACGATTGTACATCTCACGCCGTCAAGGTGGTCGCGGAATATAGAGTCTTGAATGTTTTCACAACAGGATTATTCTGGGTACAGTACATAGAGTCTCAAATGGAAGCGACCCTCTTCTTAAAATGGCCAGGAATCCCGAAGAAGTGGGCAAAGGCGCGTCTCTGAACAAAGCAGCGAAGGAGGCTGCTGAAACACTTGGACTTAACTTCAGTATTAGAGGTGAGCAAAATACATCAAATCTTATCTATCTCGAGTACTCACTCCTGAAAGCCCGGATTAAGAAAGCACAAGAGAAAAACTTTGAATATCGTGTGAGCTATCGTTTGCTTTCCGTAAATCGCCCGGAATGAAGTCTGGTACGGAGGGTTTCATGTTGGCATGCAAAGACGGTGTCATTTTCACCTTATCATATCGTCGCCACATTTTGAGCCAAGATATTCCCGATGATAGCTGCAGGGCGTGCCATGCATACCCCGAGCATTTAGCTCACATGCTATCTATTTGTCCTACTTATGCGGGAACAACCTACCTCGAAAGACATAATGCGGCACTAAGAGTGCTTTATTACCATCTCTGTCACTCTTACGGCATTAATCTTGATATCGCTCCTCTGAATGCTCCTGGGAAAATCGAGTCAATTGTCGAGAATGGGAAATGCAGCATATACTGGAACTTCATATTCTCGACAATTGTTTTTGTTGCACACTTGAAGTCATACATGATTCTTCTTGACTTAGAGAAGCGGACCATGTTCGTTATCGAATTTTCGGCACCAGCTCACAAAAATATCATAGCCAAGGAGAATGAAAAGAAAGCGAGGTATCGAGACCTTATAATGGAGTTGCAACGATTGTACCCGGAATATTCTGTTAAACTAATCGTCTTTATCATCAGCGCTCTTGGAGGTGCCAAGCTTTAACTCGTTGATAGCCTGAAAAGCATCCCTATGTGTCAATTATATGCTAAAACACTTGTGGGAAAAATGCAGAAGGCGGTAGTCCTTGGATCGCTCCGTGTTCTCAGGATGCACGAAACTTTTTCTGGATCGTCGTATTGATTCCGTTGCGGACTGTAAGCACGTATCTCACGGTCGTGAGACCTGGTTGTGGCCGAAATTTTACTGCAATTTCGCTGCGAGCGGGTGCAATTTTTCAGATTGGCACTCACTTCTGGCGGAATCCTACGGTTGTCCTTATGACAAATTTTAAATGTCTTTAAATGTCTTTAACATATTTAGCTACGTATTTATGTGAATACTCTAAACGCATGCCTTAATAATAAAAAGATAGTCCTATTTTGTGCCTTAGAAACAGCTGTATATTTCCTTTAATGTCAATGGTGATATGTAAGATGTAAAAAATCATGATCTTTCACAGACATTTGTACTTATAGATCCCCCACATTACGCTTTCAAGGATAAAAATGCCCTGATAACGACTATCTAGGGTAGGTTTTAGAAATTTCTGTCAATTTTGGTTTGAACTATTTTTTAAACGATTTCATGATTTATTCAGAAGAATGTATCAAATCGTTTTTAGCATAGCTGAGCAACAAAAAAAAATTTTTTGCGACCGGCACTTTTTTCGCACGACAAACCATTTGCAAGTTACAGGATTATAAACAAATAATTTTTGAACCAAATTACCATATCGATGAGATCTATGAAGAATAATCTATCTTTTCGTCACCGTTAAGAATTAGGCTAACATGATTTTGTATGAAATTTAGTAAACATTTAGAAGTGTTAGAAAAAAATTCTTTTGAAATTTTTTGTTTCGAAAGTTTTAGGAGCCTGAGAAAAATTAAAAACTTTAATAAAAAATACTGGAGCTTCGAATTCGTAGAAAATGTTAACGAAAATAATAGGTAGTTCATTCCTCCTAAAAACTTAGCTAAATGAAATTAGTCTAATTCTAAACGGTAAAGAAAAGAGAGCCTATTCTTCGTAGAACTAATCGATATTTGAACAGTGTTACCTCAGAACCTATTGTTCAGCAAAATTTAAAACTTTCACGATGTCTTTAATGAGTGTCGGTATCTTGAGAGGAAAAGGAAATCTTCTTGTTCATATTTGTTCAGTCAAGAAGGCATGTAATATTAAGAAATTTTATAGGAAATACAAATGATGAATTTTCAGTGATTTAAATGTAATTGTATAGAGACTTTTGATTTTAAAGAACTCTTGCTCGTGCTAGCAGAAGAAAAACTCTCAGCTATACGTGTTTCCGATAAATAAAAAATTGTAATTATTATATGAACTGACTGTTTTTCTACCTTAAAGTGGTTCAAATCTTAAGAATAATTGAATTTCTATTAAAAAATTTTATGTATGACAAGTAGAAAAATTAGTTACTGATGAGACATACAAGTTGAATTTCCTTCTCGTTTATATTTTTCAGTAAAGCAGGCATGTAATATTAGGGAAATTTTATAGGAAATACAAATGATAAATTTTTAATGATATAAATTTAATTGTATGGTGTCTTCTGATGATAAATAACTCATGTTCATGCTAGCAGGAGAAAAGCTCTTAGCAAGATGTGTTTCCGATAAATAAGCAATTAAAATTATTATACGAATCGACTTTCTTCTACTTCAAAACGGTGGAAATCTTAAGAATAATTAAATTTTCTCTGGAACATGTTATGTATGATAAGTAGAGAAATTAGTTATTGTTCAGACATACAAGTTGGATTTTCTTCTCGTGTATATTTTTCAGTAAAAAACGCTTGTAATATTAAGAGATTTTATAGGAAATACAGATGATAAATTTTAAAGGATTTACATTAAATTGTATGGAGTCTTCTTATGCTGAAGAACACTTACTCGTGCAAGAAGAAAAAAAGCTCTTATCAAGACGTGTTTCTAATAAATAAGAAACTGAAATTATTAAAGAAACTCACTGTTTTTCTACTTTAAAATGGTTAAAATCTTAATAATAATCAACCGTCTACTAACAAATGTAATGTTTCACAAGTAGAGAACTTAGTTTTTGATCAGACATACCAGTTAGATTTTCTTCTGGTGTATATTTTTCATCGAAAAGGTCATGTAATAGTAAGAAATTTTATATAAAATACAAAGCCTCAATTTTAAATAATTTAAATTTAATTGTATAGAGTCTTCTGATGATAAAGAACTCTTGTTCGTGCAAGCCGAAGAAAAGCTCTTAGCAAGACGTGTTCCCGATAAATAAAAAATTGTTATTATTATACAAACTGACTGTTTTTCTACTTTAAGATGGTTGAAATCTTAGGAATAATTCAATTTTCACTGGAAATTTCATTAATTCTGTGAATTTTACGAATCCTGTGTCTTTCATGTATTTCTTCATTTTTGTGAATTTCATGAATTGTTTGAATTCACGAAATTCCTCGAATTTCATGAATTCCGCGACATCTGTGGATTTTATCATTTCCGTGAATTCCATAGATTTCTTAAGTTCCTTCAATTCCACGAATTCCGTTAATACTACGAATTTCACGAATACTTTGTATTTAATGAATTCCGTTAATTCTATGAATTTCACAAATCCTTTGAATTTAATTAATTTCGTGAACTTCGTGAATTCTACAAATTTCACGAATTTTACGAATTGTATGAATTTCGTGAATTTTTTGAATATCGCCATTTTCACAAAAAAGAAGACTAACACATCCTTCCGGGTGTTTTACTGCCGACTGCTGATGCCATACTTCAAACCCCTAGTTCTGAATGCTTGGATGGCACCTGGCCATGGATCAAAGAAAGGGACCAGCGGTCAGCAGTAAAAAAAACTTGCCCCCTCTGCTTTCTGTCACTTGTTTTCTAACAAAAAAAAATGTCTAAAAATATCGCGATTTTCACAAAAAAGAAGATTAACTCATCGTTCCGGGAGATTGAAAATAAATACAGAGCCTATCAATTAGAGTTTGCAGTTTGAATCGCTTTAATATCTGTATTAGAACTGAAGATAACATAGTTGCACATTTTTGTGCTTTAAAGCAAAAATTTTTATAATTTTTTTAATTTCTCAACTGCAGTTGGTTCACAATAGTTTTCCTCATACTCATGAATTTTTTAAATTTTTTCCATTGCTCCTTGTATAAGAAATAATGCTCTAAACTTGAATATTCTGAAATGTACCCAGAAATCCTTACTTGTTTTTACATTTTTCAGTCTAATAAGCACAAAATTTTTTTTACATAAACGTCTTCAAGCTCATTAACGTAGAACACTTTCAGTTTTTAAATGACGGTGTTTTGTTGCGCTAGCATTTTTTTTGACTGAGTTGTTAAGCTTCAAAGGCAGATGCCTATATTTTTCTCGCCGATAGTAGATTTCGATTTGGGTGTTCTAAGAAATATCAAGCAGCAGGAAAGCATAATTGAACACATAAGTGAACATTTATTTACTTTCTCTGTTTTACAACCTAGAAGTACATAATAAGGATAATTATTGAATTTTCAAGTTGTTATTCAGCATATTATGTAGATCTTTAACAGGATGCACCATTGTTGATGCATCTAGCTTCGGGAGAAGAAATGCTCCTGTAACATCGTGAGGTGGGTGCAGATCTCTATACATAAGAAATGTGATATGAGTCAACGATTCTCCCCAAGGAAATACAACCACTTCGCATGTATCGCCTGGCTTTTGTTGATTTCCATTTCCAGTTGCAAGAAACATATCTTTTGCCTCTTCGTTTGCAGGTGTTAGTGGTACTTTAAAAATGTTTTTCGCAAAAACTATAAACCACAAATTATCTTGAGGTTCCAACACGTCCCGTCCTTAGGAAAAAAGATTTGTGAATTTGAAATGAATTAAAATAAATGTCGAATTGTAAGTTATCTTTTTATATCGTTAAGTACTTTTCTTGGTAAAAATAGTGTTGTAATAAAGGTACTTTTGTCAAGAATTAAGTCAAAATAATTGATCAGTTTCATAGAATTTCAAAAGTCTGAAGATATTTTAAGACGAGGTTTTTAACATTTTTGACTATTTTACTGCCATTTATGTGATTCAAAGGAAGTTTCAAATTAGAAAATTTTCGTCTGTTTAAAAAAAATATTCATAAAAAAAAATTCTTTTTCAGACTTTTGCAATTACCACTACCTTAAAAATTATTTAGCATTTCTTCAGTTCCTTTGACTATGCAATATTTGCTAAATACACCTTTAGGATTAATGAACTTTTTTTACAGATTTAACAGAATGTCAAAGGTCAATGTAATAATTTGTATAGTTCTCGGAAAAAACTTTTGAAGCAAATAAATATTGCGTAAGCAAATAGAAATTGATTGAAAATTTAAAGAAATCTATCAAAATTGCGTAATTATTTAACAAAACGTAGCAGAGTATACCGATTTGAAAAGAAAGTTGATATCTCTGGTTAAATTTTTAGAAATTTTAAAAATAGATAATAAAGAACTGTAAATAATTACATAATGTTTTTTTTTAAATTTCATTTTTTTTCATAATTAATTGTTTAAGCAATTAACATTCACTCCAAAAATTAAAATTTGTTTAAAAAGGCAGAGGAAATATTCAAACTGTTCATTAGTAATAATTTGTAGGAAAAAGACGACTGAAATTTCTAAAAAGTAAAATAATGCGTAAAAATGAAATTTCCCCATGTTCATTAAATGAGATTTTGAAGTGTCAGGTGGCACGTATTAATATTTTTATTTTGAAAAAGACTGTAACTCGCCCTGTAAATCGAAAAGCGCTTTTTGGACCACCCTTACATGGCTTATTATTAAAGTAAATTAAAAGCGTTATCGTATTTTAAAATGTTAATTTTCTGTTAGGTGAGGTTAAGCTTGTCAAAAAATCTAGAAAATTGCATAACGTTTTAATTTTCGAGGACTTTATAATTATCTTGTGACATTTTTCATATTCCTTGAGACCGAATCCTTTTTAAATAAGGCAGGTTCGACACTTGAAGTTGTAAAATCTTTCAAGGACGAAATTAAATCTATTTTAGAGGAAATAAGGCGATATACATTTTTGCGGTTTGTGAATAAAAATTTTAGAATGTTATACATATTTGAATTTTTGGCTTTGTTTTTTGAAACAAAGAACCCAAATTTTTTATTTAAACCTATATAACTTTTGACCTGACTGAGATATTTCAGATATCTTTCCCACACTTATATTATTTGCCAATTATTTGTTGAATTTCTACTATCATGACAAAAATACCTTGTGTCTTTTATGCGAAATAAATAACTTTTATAGCCAGAAGAATTTTTTTTTATAAAATCGAATCCTCTCATTTTCCTTGCAAACAACAATAGATACAAAAAAATAGTGACAAAATATTTTCCACACTTAAGAGAGTTCTAAAAAAAGATTTTTACTCATTTATGATATCTTGCATCATTTCCGACGATTAAAAAACAATATATGTTCATATAAGGAAAAATTCCTGTGAGTTTTACGTCGACTAAAAAATTTTTATCGTTTTAAGATCTTTTTTTATAAAATCGAATTTTTAAATTTATTGCTGAAATACTTTAATTTACCAAAATAATGCAAAGAATAGAAATTGTTTGAATAAAACGTTTTTTTAACAATATATGTAAATATATTTTATATTTATCTAGAAAATTTGTAATAAAATGATTGAGCTCTTAAATTAGTTAAGAAAAATAAATGATGTTTGAGCCCATATTTTAAGATTTTTATCATCCATTTATTCAGATTTTTTGCTAGAGTCTTTAGGATCAGAAGGGGAAACCCTGTCTGTTTTAGATAATTTAATAGTTAAATCTTTTCATTAAAAAGTATCCAGATAAATTTGAAATATGAAAAATATGTAAAAATTCGATTTTATAAACAAAAATATTCTAATGATAAAAATTGTTAAGGTTACCTAAAACTCACGAGAAGTTTTCCTAAATTATAAAAAAATGGTGGGTATTTCCATAAACATGAGACTCACAACTTACTTTCCTCATAAGAGTATACCCAGTGGGCACAAATTTTGGCGACGCCTTTACGACATCGTTACGACAACTTTACGACGTCGTTACGACAACTTTTCGACATCTTTACGACATCCTATGTCCATGTCGTTTACGAGTCTTTGCGATATCGTAAAGACATCGTCAGGTCGTACGACTTATTTACGATATCGTAAAGACATCTTAACGACATGGACATAGGATGTCGTAAAATTGTCGTTAAGATGTTGAAACGATGTCGTAAAGACGTCGCCAAACTTTGTGCCCACTGGGTACAAATTTAACCTGCATTATATCTATCAGGTCAAAATTTATATAAGTTTAAATATTTTTTTTTTATGAACAAATCTGAAAATACAAATACGCATAACTACGTAAACAAATTTTTTTCCACAAGTCGCAAAAACACATATAGTATATTTCCCTCTAGAATTCAACTCTATCGTCCTTGAGAAATTCCGCAACTGAAAGGGTAGAACTTGCCTCATTTGAAATGGATTCGATCTTAAAATTTTGTTGATAGGGAGCAGGGTTGGGGTAAAGAATACAGCGAAAATTCTTTTACTTAATTCATGGATGACCGCTTACTTGTTTTAAATGGTGCTCGGACCCCCATAAGTGTTTGATTTTGGAATATATATACAACGGTCTGAAAGCCGTGCATTTTAGTAGTACGACATAGAAAATTATTTGGTTCATAATCTTTATCGTTGCGAGGAACAAAATTGCCCCTATAGTTAGCGTGTATCACTTTTGTTTTCTTTTCATCTAGCCACAAATAAATCAATGTATGCATATACGTGTACTTCAGATCTGCCCTGTCTGAAACACGCACTTTGGGACGTTCGTGATCTCCAGGGCGAAATGGCAGAAATGGCCGGGGCCCGCCACTTCGATTCTGCTGAATTTTTCCTACAATAAAAAAGATTTTTTTTTAATTTGGGAAATGATCGCGAACATGCTAACGGACTTCCCCGAACTCTTCGTTTGTGGAATAGTTAAAAATATTTATTTTGCTGAATATAATTAATTTGTGTGTATGTTGAGGTTATGTCTGTTACAATTCTCTCCGGCTTTACTTCAGGGGGGTGGACCGATTTAGATTTTTTTTTTAAGCTGATAAAATTTCAAAGAAATTTATCGAGCCTGATTTTTAATTTAGTTTTCAAGTCTTTTTATATATAAATAAATATGACGAAAAAAAGAGAATTTTTTTTTTATTAGACGTTCCCGGTGCTCTTCAATTAAAAGAAAATTGTTGTAATCGCCGAAGTTTCATATATTCACATTATATAGATATTCCTTCATGATACAATTGACAAAAAAAGAATGTATGAAAAAATCATTTGTTAAAAATATGTTTTTTATGATTTTCAATAATTCAACGTTTTTTATAATTTGACACTTCAGAAAAAAAAGCAATTCAGGTTAAAATTTTTTATTTAACACTATCCAAATAGAATTGCAGAGAATCCTTCAAAAAATTAAATGAGGCCTTGATCATTGGGATTAAATTAAAATTGTTACTGTTAATTGTAATTGTAATTTCAGTTGTTGACAAAAAAAATTTTCAAGACCATTGTTAATATTATAAACATATTTCATAAATAAATGCATCATTCAGGAATTTGACGTTAGAAAAATTCGTTTTTTTCTACGAGCATTTTTTAAATCAGGAACCTCATGAAAATTTCTGAAAAATTATTAATTTTTTCATGAATTTTATATATTTTTTTAACCAATTTAAAAAAACAAATGCATTACTTAGGCATTTGTTGACGGAAAAACTCTTTTTTTCAATGTCAGTACTTTTAATTGGGAACTTTATGATAATTTCAGTAACATTCATTATTATTTAATTAATTATATATTTTTGTTAAATAAATCTAATTAAAAATGCATTATTTGAACATTTGTCAACGTAAAAACTGTTTTTTTTTTTCAAAGTCATTCCTTCGAATTTCAGAAAAACAGTTCTTTTTTTTATTCAGTACACACAATTTAATATAGATGGCATCATTATTGCCATTAATAGCATCAATAGTTGGCATCAATACAATTAAAATAAGAAAAAACAAGTTTTTTCGTCGAGAAATGCCCGAATAATGCATTTGTTTATTAAAAATGGTTAAAAATTCATAAAATTAATGAAATAATTATGAATGTTGCTGAGATAACCATGGAGTTCTTAATTAAAAGGACTAACATAAAAAAACAATTTTTCGTCAATGAATGCCCCAAGAATGCATTTGTTTATTGAACAATAAATTTCTGAAACCCTTTAAAATCATTTTTTTGTAGCGTAAGCTTAGGTAGTAAATGAGAGTTATTAACTTACTCATTATTTTGTTTAATATAGGAAAAGACGGCATAATTTACGTATTTCGAACAAAGACAAAAATTGCATGGATGTATAGAACTGATAAAAAATAATACAAAATTAAATAACAAATACACAAATCAATTTAATCATCAAAAATTATTTTTGGAAGAGCTATAATAAATCCATGTTAAAATTAAATTCTGATAATTGAAAACAAGTAAATAAGTATGATAAGTTTGTTTATAAATTAATATAAATATATATTTAATAAGATTCTTGAGAAAATTGAAAAAAAAAGATTTTTGAATATTTCAGACGTGTCAAAAAAAAATCCAGAATATTTTTAAGGCATTTTTTTATCTATTAGGATTTAAAAAATATTAATGTAAAATTCGAGTCTTTTCAAAAGATGTTCAGGACTTGAAGAAGTTGGGAAGGAATCGAGAAATGTTTGATACATTTTCATAAATAATACCCAGTTGACACATATACCTTATCTTTTCTAAATTTCTAAAGTTCCTTACAATATTTTTAACTGACTCAAATTATTTTCAAATTTTTTTAATATAATTTAATATTTCAAAAAATTAGCTTAAAATCTTATAAATTTTCCCAGCAATGTTAAGACAAGTTTTTTGTTATCTTGAAAACTTTTGAAATAATTTTAAAGCTCCTAAAGTTTAGTTCTGAAATATATAAGAAAATATGTTTCGAAAAATGTTTTAAAGTTTAAGATTCGCTTTGAATCGCTTCACTTCTACTAAATATTTCAGGAATTTAATCGATTTTTTATTTGTTTTTATTTTGTAAACTTATGAAATCGTAACATTTTGCTTTAAAATCGTGTAAACTCGTTTTTGAAGTTTTTGGAATTTGTTTCATATGCTTAAATTCCTTTTTTAATTATATCTTAAAGTTTATTTTTCAAAATAAAAATTATTCAAAACTTTCACGTGAATACAAGGAATTTTTTTTTAACTTTGTCAGATCATCTAAACCTTCTCATCTCTAAAAATCATCACAATTTTTCCTGCATTTACATTTTATTCTGCAAACTTTTAAAAATTGCCGTAAAATCTGCTAGATTCTTCTCTGAAAATTTTTTCAATCTCTTTAAATAATATTTAAAAATTAAGTTTTCGTAATAAACAATTATTTTTATTTTTCCTACTATGCTGAAAAAATGTGTTTCATTTTCCTGAAGCTTTAAAATATTCTTAAATAATCTTCACCAGTTTCAATAATTTTTTTGTCGTTTGAAAACATCCGAATATCTCTTAAACTTTCTCAAATTTTTTCTAAAATTATGTAAAATAGCAACTAACTAGCTCAACTCAAAATGGGGCAACTGCACTTAATTTTAATTTGTTTATTTTTAAATCTTGTTGCCCTTCTTTTTTTATTTATCATATAAAAGATTTGTGTTTTTTATTATGTTTTATAACAAATTCATTTTCTTTTATATCATTTTAGAAAAATAATTTATAAAGTATTTATTTAAAAAAAGCTGGAAAAGCGGTTATTCACACTAAAAATTCTTTCAAAGTAGTCAGTCTATATTCACTTTTCTAATATGATTTTATTCTATTTTATTCATTCCCTCGAAAAAATTTAGTATTTTCACACTATTCATTTCATTCAAACTAAAAATTCTTTCAAAAGTAGTCAGTCTATATTCACTTTTTCTAATATGATTTCATTCTATTTTATTTATTCCCTCGAAAAAATTTAGTATTTTAGATTCTTTACCTTCCAAACTTCTTGCATGATTAATTTTTTTTAAATTTTTTGTTTTTTAGATATGAATTTAATATTTTAGAAACTTATTTTTGAAGATATTTTTTATTCTCTTTTTGAAAAGAAGTTTTTTTTATTTTAAAACTTTTTAGATCAATCTTGAAAATATTTATTGTCAAAGAATTTAGAGAAGGGCTTTATTTATCGTATGCATGGTAAGAATGTGTAATAAAGAGCAGGGATGAATTCCTAAACAGTGTAGTATTCAAGAAAAAAGTGTAAAATGGACAAAACATATGAAAAAAACACAAAACTTTAAAATTGAACATTTTTTGCTTTGTCGTTTAAAAAATCTCTCTTCGTTGATACATTCATCTTTTTGATTTGAAAATAGTGTCCTCAGTGTATTTTTTTAAATATTAGCAGCATAGCGTTATCAGAATGCTAATAAATTATAAACAAACTTTAAAAACTCAAAGGAAACTTTATTGATTTTAGTAAGTTTAAAATAATTTTATAAAAATACAAGTGAATTTAAAAGAATTTAATTAAATTTTCAGGAATTTACATGAGATAAAAAGATCCAAAATTTAAATAATAATTTATTAAAGTGAATAGAATTGATTTCATTTAAAAGAATTAAAGTAAATTTAAAAAAAAATTAAAAGAAGATAATAAAATTCTTGATGAATTAGTAATAATTCAAAGTGAATTTCAAATGAATTTAAGTTAATTGCAAAAAATATTTTATAATTTCTTAAAAGCATTTAAAACCTACGATAACCTCATCTTCCTATTAATAAATTCTTTGAAATCCATGCAAACATTATAAAATCCCATAAAATTGTATGCAATTTTATAATACTTTCTTAATTAAATGAAAATTCATTAAAATACCTCGAGAGATTTAAAATGCATCAAACTCATGAATACTTTAGAAAATTTCCAAAAATTCATTTAAACTTTAAAAAATATATTAAAACCTTACAGATTCTACAAAATAGTTTCATACATTCGAATGTTTGAAAAAAAATCTTTGAAAGTTTATGAAAATTTGTTTACTGCTCTCAAAATTAAGCAAAACTATGAAACCTCTCTATGAGATCAGTTACTGAAATAAATTGAAAATTCCATGTCAACTCTTAAAATAAATTAAAATTTTTTTTAATTACTTGACATTTTGTAAATCTCTTTTAAAATAACTTAAAAAATTTGAAACGCTATACAATATTTTCAAACTTTTAAAATTCCTTCAAACAAATAAAAATAATGTAAAATCAATAGTAATTGTCGAGAATATTGAAAGACTTTTAAAAGCTTTGAAAATCTCTTAAAATTTTGTACAGTTTTCTAAGAGGCCTTGTAATCCTTCAAATTATGCTAAAATATTTTTAATCTCATGAAATCAATTAAATTACTGAAGTTGAAATCTTTTGAATTACTCTAAAATATATTAAATCCTCCAAATCAAAATGGGAAATTCCTTAGCAACTCTACAAAAATCTCAAAATTTTCAAATCCTCTAAAACTCTTCGAAATTTCTTGAAATTACTGAAATCTCTTCAAAGTGCCCTGCATTCTTTTAAAATACCGTAAGATATGTCTAGTCCAAATTCCTTCACATTGAAATAAATAAAAAATCCATGGGATTCATAAAAAATTGCCTAAAAAATTTGAGTTCTTTGAAATCTATTAGAATCACTCAAAACTTTTTAAATATCTTGAAAATGCCTTCAATTCTGTAAAAATAAAATATAATATTATCATTTCTTTAAATTATTTAAATAAACTCTTAAAGTTTTCAAATCCTTGG
>NC_046659.1:129664388-129685874 GCF_010883055.1 Belonocnema kinseyi | reverse complement strand
AGATTGAAACAATTTTTATATAAAACTAAATTTATTATAAACATCTAAACTTCTTTTATGCGCATTCCCCTAACCGTTTTAATAGAATATTAAAGTTATAATAATATTTTTATGCACACACAAGTCGTACTTTATGCCATAAGATGTAAAATGTTTAGCTATAGGTTAGAAAAAGTTTCAGCAAAGCGTTTATTGTTTAATTAATTAATCATCGCCAGAAAAATCATTCTAATAATAACTTAAGGGGAAACCAAAATTTTAACGAGGAAACGGTTGGTTGGACATTTTTTAAATAAAATTATTATTATCGGTCTCTATTATTAACTTTTGATAAGAATTTGTTTCTAAAAATGATTCATTATTAAGTTAAATATTTTTAGGATTTTCTCTGAAAGAAATTTTTTTAATTTTTCTCATAAAGAAACGTGCTTTTAACGAATAATTATTTTACAAGCTACAAAAGAAAAAGCAGACTTTTTCACTTTCAAAATTTTCTTGTTTTAAAAATTACATTTACAATTAATAGATAAGAAATTGTTGAAAATTAACATTCAAATTGGCTGAGCATTAAGAATAGTATTTTTAAATTTTTTTGTTTCTAAATAACAGAAATTTATTCTTTGTTCAACACATTATTATATACTTACTTGGCTTCTTTCCTGCATCTGCTTGCTTTGTCATCCCTATTAAAGCGTTAAGTGGTCCTGCTAGTGGTGATGGAGGAACTGTAAAATATCATACTGGGATTTTCATTCAAGAATTTTTTAAGGAATCCAAACATTTTTATTTTATTAACTGCAAATACAAATCAATTATTTCAGAAATGAATGTGTAATTTAAGTATAAAAAATTAAACAATATTTGATTTGATGAAAGGATTCTAAATCCGTAAACGATTTAGGAATTTCATATTTGAACGTTAAAAATTAAACTGTTTCAATTTAAAAGTATTATTTGTTTAAAAAATGTAAAAGTCCGATTGCAACTTTATAAATTACTTTGAACCTAAAAATAAATCCATAAAAACATATTCGTAATCAACGGCTTTCATTAAATTTAAAATATTGTTTTGGTCTATAATATTTAATTATTATTTCATTCAATTACACATTTTTTAATTAAAGAGAAGAATTATTTAATATTTATCAATTTTTGATTTTTCATTGAAAATAAATAAACTCAAGCCAAAATTTTTTAATTAAACGATTTGAAACTGAATTGTTTGACATAGAAAGCCTTGAATTGTTAAAATCTCAAAGAGCTTTTAAAGTTTTAAATTATTTTTAATTTTGAAACATTATTTTCTAAAAATTTGTAGGAAAAATTGGATACAATTTAAAAGATTCTCAGAAATTCTGAAAAAAATTATAAAATAACTGAAAAACTTTAAAACAATTTCTAGATTTCTCAACATTTTGAAGCTTTTAAAGGATATTTAAACTTTTTAAAATAAAAGTAATATAACGGCTAAGATAAGAAATGTTTAGTTACCAAAAATTTGTAATTTTCAAATCTGTAATTTTTCTAGATTAAAATTGCTTAAAATAATATAATTAAAAAATTTTTTAAGTTAATTGATTGATTCTTTCATTTAGAGCACCGGAAATAATGAAGTAGACTTATTTTTTGGAATAGAATCTGAATATTTGTACCTTCCATTTTCACTTGTAAATTATTAAGTATCTTACCACAACAGTTTTGAATCTAAGAACTTAAAAACTTCAATTCTAAAACTTTAAAATCCAAGAGTTCCGGATTAAATGTCAGATGCGTGTTATTGTTAATTAAACGATTTGAAATAATTTCAAGTAATTGGATACATTATTAAACTTTAATAAATTTGAAATATTGTTATTTGAATTTGTAAATAAAATAATTAAAGAATAAGACATTTTTACTGCGGAGGATAAAAAAATCACAATTCTATTTAAGCTCTTCAAAACGAAACGATATACAATTTGAAAGCCGAAAATTGTATATCACGTTAAAATGCAAATTGTTTAAAATTGGCTAACTTTAAATAACAAGCATTAATAACAGTTAAAGGCTTTCAACATAAAAGAGATCTTATTTCATGAAATTTGAATTCAATACGTTAATACTTCAAGAAGCCATAAATAAACAAACATTTCGAGCTTTCGGATTAATTTTGAAAACGAATGAAGCTAAGACTTTTTTGACTGGAGGAAAAAATTTTATAACCAAGTTTTCTATAAGAATATGTCATTTATAATATAAAGTACGAAACTTATTCTGAACATATCCAGAGGCCAACGCCGATTAGCCAGAATAATTCATACGCTGTTAAGAAATAAAAATTTCGATTTTGTTTCTAATTCCCAACAATTTTTTTTTTTAGTTTAAAAAAATGATTTTATAGAATTTCTGAAAATAAAACCAAGGATCTAACGACAAAATTTGTACAATCGCCATAAAATGTTCCTATTCTAGTTTGAGAAAAGATCCTTTTCTTTTTTAAAATCGTTTTCCTTAAAAATAAAAAAATACGAGTAAATTTTTAGACAAAAATAAAGTAAAAATGAAAAAAGTCTTCTACAGTTGCACATGGTTGTCGATTCTTTTTATAGTTTTCATCTAAAATTTCAGTTTACCCATGAAGTAGGAAAAAATAACATCAGGTTTTGGGACATGGAAATAGTAAATGGTCAGGCTGGTTATATTATTACTAGTTGCTACAGGAAAATTTAATAGTGGTTGTGCAAATTTGTTAGCTGATTTTTTTTTATTTTCAGAAATTCTATACATTGACTTGATTATTGGACGTCAAATATGATATTAAGTTAGAATCAACCGTAATTTGAATTTATTTAAGTTTACAACATTATAATATACTAACGTGGATGTCTAAGACATGAACCTGAACTGGGCCCAGTCTTAAACAGATTGTCAAAGTCTGATGGCCATGGTGACTTTCGTTGAGATTCTGTCGTCTGATTAGCTCCATCTGTAATATATAATATAGGGATTTTTATTAAATTTTTTTAACGAAACCCCAATAATTTTAATCGACGACGTCAAAACTTCCGTCGTAACACACGTGCCAAAAACTTTTATCAATTATTAATTGATGGAGTCATATTGGATTTACGCTTGGAATTGGATTTTTGACATCAAATTTGAAATCAGCTACTCTATGGAAGCTTCTTATGTGTCCCCTAAGGGTTTACATTTTTCTTAAACCTTCTTCTCTATTCCTTTAAACATCCCCCACGCACTTACTTGGTGGTGGAAGGGGGACCAACAGTTTAAAGTGGGTTCCGAACCACCAAGAGCAACAGCTTCTAAGTACTAAGAGAAAACCTTTTTCTCTTTAGGTACCGGTCACACGACTCTCCGGAGATAAAAAACTCACTTGCTAGGCTAGTGTTTACCGCATGGGCCGCCGAGGCTCTTCCACAGTCCGAGGCAAGAATCGATTCCCGCCTCGCACTCTGAAAGAGTATCGGCGGCCCATGTGGTGAACACTCGCCTAGAAAGGGAGTTGTTCATCTTTGGATTGCCATGAGATCGGTACCTCTAGGGAAAATGGTTTTCTCTTAGTATTTAAAAGCTGTTTCTCTTGGTGGTTCGGAACCCACCTTAAACTGTAGGTCCCCTCCCAGCACCAATTAAGTATGTGGGGGTGTGTGAATGAATAGGGAAGAAGGTGCAAGAAAAATGTAAACCCTTAGGGGGCACATTAGAAGCTTGCATTCCAAATCAGCCACTCTCAAACCCTTCCTGTATCAAGCTTTGTGTGAGAATTTTGAACACACACTGAATTTTTTACAATAGCCCTGCCGAAAGTTGATTGGCTGGGAAGCTAAGAAACCCGCAAATGTACTTAAAAGGCATAATCAAAATTTGCTAGAACAATTCATACGCCGTTTAAAACGATTATTGACGTTAACATAAGTCACCGGTAGATTAGGCTCAAAATCTCAAATTAAAAAAATGTTCATAAATGTAATAAATTTCTATCAAATATTAATTAAAAATTTGTCAACTTTTCTTTTAGTATTTAAATTAATCTAAAACTTAATAATTTATTTTAGAACTAGCATTAAAAAAATTATTATGTAACATTATATTTGTTTGTTAAATTCTCTTTAGTTATAACATTACTATCTATATATTTTTAAATAACCAAAAGAATTCAATTTAGCGAAATTTATAACATTAACGCCTTCTATTTAATTTTTAATTAAATAAAAAGAAAACTCGGATTTAATGTTAAGAATTTTTGCAAATAACTTGATAAATTTAGATAGCTTATATTTACTATTCATATTTAAAAATTTCCCAAATATTTTCCAAAAACATTCATTGAATTTGTTTCGCATTTTATGCTATTTTTAAAATGGGTTTTTTCATAATAAAGTTGCTTTAACGATTTTTTCCCGGTTCACATCTGTCATTAAAATTTAAAGAATCGTACTCTTCAAGCTATAAAACTTTTCATTTAAAGATATAAAAACTTAACTGAAAATTAAAATACTAAATGCTCAACTTTTTCGAAATTTGAAACTTGCAAAATGATAGCTTGAAATCACTAAATTCAAACGCTCAATAATGGATCCGTATGAAATGGAAGCTTTTACCACATTTGAACTTTTCTAAAGTTTATAGTTCAACAAACTTAAATGATTTAATAATTAGATAAATTATTTTAACTTCATGTAATTGCGAGTAATAATTGATTAATTTTTACCTACAAAACCAAAAATTTTTAAAAATGTTTTCCAAAATTCTCACAAAATTTTTTGTTTCTAATACAAAATAAATTTTGTTTTTCGCAAAAAAACAAAATTAATTTTTTTATTGCAAATGTAAGTCTTTTATTTTTAGTGTAATTGAATCTTTTTCATTAAAAAAGTGCACTGTTTGGATTAAGAAATATTTTTTTAATTAAAAATTCATTTGCTTATTGAACTTCTTCTCGTTTGAGAATCCATGTTTTAGTTTAAAAATTAAATTATTTTGTTAAAAATTAACCTACTATGTAAAAACCTAATATTCCCTGTTAAAAATGTAAGTTTCTGTATCAAACGTTAACTATTCAGACAAAAAGTAATATGCCTTATAGAATAGTCAACAAATCTGTGAATTCCTTTTTCTGTTAAAGGTTAAACTGTTTGATTTAAAATTCATCATTTTTATTTAAAAATTAAACTGCTTAGATTAAAATTTGGATTTTTGGTAAAAAATTAATTTTCTATTTTCTAAATGTATACTTTTGGCTGTAAAATCAATTCCTTGCTTAAATATTAATCTAGTTTCTATACTATTATTCTTTCTGGTTAAAAATTTATGTTATTAATTAAATATTCAATTATATCGGTAACAAAATTAACCTATCAGTCATGTAGAAAATAAAAATATTCTATGAAAAAGTATTTTCTTTTCAATTTCACGATGCTGTTCAAGATCGCTTTTTTGGGGGGTTTAAAGGGGCAACCAGTTCGTTGAAAAACTCAACCATTTCGCTAAAAACAAATACGTTGTTAAAAACAAAAAATTTTGGTTAGGACCATCCACTTTGCTTAAAAAGTTACCTTATTTGTTAAGAATTCGTCTTTTGTTTAAATATTCTACTATTTTGTTATAAATTTGTCTTTTTTGTGACTCTGATTTTTTTTTCGTTTAAAATTTATCTTGTTTGGTTACAAATTAATCTTGTTTGCATAAAAATTCCAAATTTCTGCAAAAAATTAATTTCGTTCTTTTAAGATCCATCATTTCAGTTGAATCGAATTGTAATCCAGATAATTCGAACTAATTTAGTCTTCGAATTTTCGGAAAAAAATATCCGCTATATTGGATCCAACAGTGTACAATTGCAACTTGAATCGCCGGAGGGACAAAAAGCTTCAAGAACCCAAAACAGCATCCAAATTTCTAGTACAATTCATACGTTCAACAGAATATCATCAAAGTTATAAAAAGTTACCTATGGACTGCAGTAAAAATCTCAAACTTAACCAATTCAAATAAATAATCCCAGAGTTGATAAATCTCTAAAAACAAATTTTTTTAAACGGGTTCTTAATGTTTACTTTGAAGACAAAAAAAGCTAATGCATTTTGCTCGGATGAAAAAATCTCGTGAAATATAAAATTCTACATTTGTTTTAGTGGTCTCCAGGGTCCAATGCCGTTCAGCCACAAAAATTAATTGGCGAATAAGAAATAAAAATGAGATTTTTATAATTCCCGAAAATGTTGTGATAGCTTAAAAAATTGTAATGTACTAACGGGCAATTCCGGAACTTGAACCTGTATTGCTACTACTTGGAAAATAATGGCCTTCTTCTGCAGACCATGTAGAAATTGGATGAGATTGTGATATTTGAAGAGCTCCATCTGTAAAATTAAATATAGGGATTTTTATTAAATTTTTTTAAACGAATCCCAACAATTTTAAATCAAAGATCCAAAAATTGCTCTCGTAACACACGCAGTTGAATTGACTTTCTACTAGTGTAAAAAAATATAATAGACTAACGTGGAACTGTAGAACTTGAAGCTTGACTGCTATCACGAGCAAGAAAATCGTGGAAAACTGCATCTGTAAAATATAAAGATATTTACTGAATTGTAAAATGTACAAGACAATGGATAACGCTAAGTTCAGTATATTTCACTGAAAGCTAGGTAAAATGCATAGAAAATCAGTAGATTTAACTAAAGATCTCTTGAAATTTACTGAAGAATCATCTTCTTTGAATTTGTACTAATCGTGTTGTGAATAATACGGATCATTTTTATTATTGCAAGTTTCAGACAAACGAGTGCAAATTTAATAATTTGTACCCTCATATTGGATCAAACATTTAAAGTTGTATTTATATAAATCAAATTTGAAATTAGCACTTCCAAAATCGCCTTTAAACAAAGTTTTATGCAGCTGTATAGAGAAATCAAATTTTAGCCACCTTTTTTGGATTTTGGCACATTGCGTGGTCGCTAGAAGTACTCCAGCTGGGTGTTCTGTTTATCAAAACGCTTATCGAAGTTACCAAAAGTCACCGAAAAATTACCGTAAAAATCTCAAATTCAAAAAATTTTCTAATAATTTCACAAAGTTCTAAAAATGAATTGGTTTTTGTAGAAACGGGTTCTTTTGCATTTATTTTGAAAATGGGGAAAGCTGCAACATTGTGCACTGAGGAAAAATTTCGCACTCAATTTTCCTATTAGAATTTGTACTTTTTAATATAAAATTCGAAACTTGTTTTAAAGGTCTCCAGGGTCCAAAGCCGTTTAGCCAGAAAATTTTATTGGCGGCTGAGATAAAAAATTGTCTGTCACCCATGCTTAGAACACACAAAGCACAAATGAATCCTCTAAGAACATCAAAGTTTTAGAGAAAATTAGTCTGCGCTAAAAACTAAAATCTTATATTTGCCAATAGCCAAAACGTCTCTAAATGATAATTTCACTACCCGGGTGCATCGGATCGTTCACCACGTCGCACAGTGCGGCGAATTAGAAAATTGGGGCCCGAAATGATCTAGAGCCTAAAACTTTCATCCGAATTCATCTTTTTTTTAAAGTAAAGCTAATTAAATTCTAAAAAGGTCTGTCGAGGGCGCTTTTGCTAGAAAGGCTCTGTTTGTTTATTATTCAAGTTGCCAAATGCCAAAAGACTATAATTTTTTATAATTGAGCTGCCTGTTCTGTAGCATTGATTGATTTTACCTCAAAAAGGTAAAAAACTGATACATTTACAATTCATTTCCAAAACCTAATAACTTAGATAAAGTTCGTGCAATATGTTTAATTGACTTACGTGACACCTGCTTCCATAAGTGTTTAACCGCCTTCAATTTTTAATAATGTTTGTGTGTTGCACGACTCAACAGAAAAAAAATCGTAACGCAAATTCGCTTTGGATTAGAATTATGCATTAAAAAACTATTTTATTACAAATCGCGAAACAACCCTATTCTTTTAAAGTTCTCGTATAAGACGTACAAGACTACCTACTATCAGCGAGAAAACTATAGGCATTTGCCTTTGAAGCTTAAGAACTCGGTCAAAAAAAATGCTAGCGCAACAAAAAAACAGTCATTTAAAAGCTGTAAGTGTTCTACGTTAATGAGTTTCAAGAAGTTTATGTAAAAAAAGTGTTGTGCTTAGCAGACTAAAAAATGTAAAAAAAGTAAGGATTTTTGGGTTCATTTAAGAACAGTCAAGTTTAGAGCAATATTTCTTATACAAGCGGCATATGGAAAAAAATTGGAAAAAATTCATGAGTACAAGGAAAACTGTTGTAAACCAGTTGCAGTTGAGAAATATGAAAAATAATAAAAATTGTTGCTTAAAAGTGCAAAAATGTGGAACTATATTATCTTCAGTTCGAATAGAGATATTAAAGCGATTTAAACTACAAACTGTAATTGATAGGCTTTGTATTTATTTTCAATCTCCAAGAAGGATGTGTTAGTCTTCTTTTTCATGAAAATCGCGATATTTTTAGATATTTTTTTTTTGGTCCCTTTCTTTGACCCGTGGCCAGGTGCTATCCAAGCATTCAGAACTAGGGTCCAAAGAATGGCACCAGCAGTCGGCAGTAAAACAAAAAAGGCCCCCCCCCCCCCTGATTTCTGTCACTTGTTTTCCAACAAAAAAAAAATGCCTGTTTGAATCACTGTTTTCTTGTTGCGCTAGAATTTTTTTTGCCCGATTTGTTAAACCTCAAAGGCAGATCTATAGTTTTCTCGCCAATAGTAGTGTGCGATTCGGTGAACCCGGGTCGGCGAATCAAATTTTTTAGTTGTTTTAACAATTGGTACAATGTAAATTATTTAAAACTTATCGTAGAATAGGTGCTGAACTACCTGGTGCAAGATCCGGTGAACTCGGATCGTCGACAAATACTTATGAGTGATTTTGGTTTTGAAGACAATTTAAATATTAAAAAAGTTTTTGTAGACCATGTACTAAGTGATCTGGTGTGCAAACCAGTGCGCCCGGATCGTCATATAAACATTAGAAATTATTTTGGCTCATAGCACAGTTTAAATGTCCTTAAAGTTTTGGCAGATGACATCAAGAATAACGTGGTGAACGATTCGATGCAGCCAAGGTGCAAAGCAAGGCTTGCGCATTGCTACCATTCATCCGTGACCCATGTTAACCAGATATTTCCAAGTGTATTGCCATGCTTGGCCTTTGCGAACTTTTTTCAAATGTTGAAAAGGGAAAAAATATAAGTGAATTTTGTACTTTTTCAAGCATTTCCTAAGTTCCAATTAAAGTAAATTTTTCCTTAGAAGTCCTCTTGAAAAATCGAGAAAATTAGAGTGAATTATGACTTTCTTAAAAATTTCTCAAAGTCTAATAAAAGAAAATATTTTTCCACCAATGCTTTCTCAAAAGTAAGAAAAAGTTAGCAGATTGGGTCTATCTTCGAAAATTTTGCCAAAGTTCAATTTCAACAAAATCGCGTTTGACCGTGGGCGAATCATGTCTAAGGGGCCGTTAGCCATACTTGGGACATGGCTGAACAATGTTAAGCCATGTTTAACACATTGAACCTTATCCATACGGAACCCAACAATAGTGTAATAGTTTAAAAAATTACAATGTACTAACTTGGAGTTCCAGAACTTGAACCTAGATTGCTACCACTTGCAAAATAATGGTCTTGATCTGCGGTTCGTGATGACATTGGGTGAGATTCTGGCAGCTGAAAAGCTCCATCTGTTAGATAAAATATAGGAATTTTTAGTAAATTGATGTTAACGATCCCCCAAAATTTTAAATCGAACACCCCAGAATTCCCCTCGTAACACACTTAGCAATAGGATTTGTGAAAGTTACAATATGATCAGTATAAATATAGACGACATGACATTTTAGGAAATTTTAAAAGAAGCCCCGTTAAATGTATTTGATTTTCTGTAAATTTGACCCAACAATCAGTAAAATGTACAAAATAATAAAAACAGCCGTGTTCAGTACGTTTCACTGAAGGCTAGGTAGAATGCTACTGAATTTATCTTGTCTGAATTTGTGCTAATCGTGATGTAAATAATACTGGAAATTTTTATTGATGCAAGTTTCAGACAAACTTGTGTAAATTTAACCATGCTTGCCGTCATATTGAATGAAACATTTAAACTGGTATTTTTTCACATCAAATTTTAAATTAGCACTTCGAAAACCGCCTTAGTACCAAAGTTTATGGAGATGTGAAAAGAAATGGAATTTTAGCCACCTTTTTGGGATTTTGGCATATTGTGTGGTAGCTAGAAGTGCTTCAGCTGGGTGGACTTTTAAATCCACACAAAAAAAACGCCAGAGAGAAATTTTAGACACCCACTGTATATTTTTCAAAAGGCAAGCACAAAATATTTGAGCATAATTGATACGTTCAGCAGAACGCTAATTGAACTTATCAAAAATCACTGGCAAATTACCATAAAAAACTCAAATTCAACAACTTTTCATAAACTGTATGAATTTCCATCAATTTCACAAATTACTAAACGAAAATTTTGTTTTTGACGAAGCAGATTCATTGTATTTATTTTGCAAAAAGGATAGCTAAAATAGTTTGGCCCCAAAGGAAAAAGTTTCGCAACCAAGTTTCCTATAAGAATATGTACTTTTTAATATAAAATACGAAACTTTTTTAAAGCTCTCGAGGGTCCAACGACGTTCAGTCAGAACAATTTATTGGCGGTTAAGAAATAAAATTGAGATTTTTAAGGGTCCCAACCATTGATACTTAGTTTCAAAAATTATAATGTACTAACGTAAATTTCCAGAACTTGTACCTGGATTGCTACTACTTGCAAAATAATTGTCGCTTTGTGCAGGCCATGGTGACCTTGGATGAAATTGTGACATCTGATCACCTCCATCTGTAAGATATAATATAGAGGGTTTTTTATTAAATTTTTTTCAGCCAACGCCAAAAATTTTAAATCGAAGAACTTAAAACTCCCGCCTTAACAAATGCAACAAACGGACTTGTAAAATTTGCAATATTATTAGTACAAGCATAGACAACATGACATTTTCAAATATTAAAAAAAAAAGTTTAATGTAATTCATTGATTTTTTGTAGATTTTATTGTAACGAACAGTAAAATGTATATTTAGTAAATGCTCATCATTTAATTTAGCTGCAATGTACTATTATTCGTTATTAATGCAATTCTAAAACAGTTATAACATTCCTATCTACAAATTGTAGGTTGTTAATAGTTATAAAGAACCCAGATACAACCCCCCCTTCCCCAAAAAAAGGTATCAAACATACGAGAAGAAACGTCAAAAGAAAAATTTAAGAAAGATACAAATCTTTTGTATTGAGTTTTTTCTGTACCACAGAATATAACTCTGAATTAGTTACCACAGATTTTGAAGAAATAGATTTTCCTTTCACGCAATTTTCTTTTGAATTGAAGAATCACGAAATTTAATGATTTCGTTTTAAAAATTTAGAAAATAGGGCAATGCCAAAACTTTAAAAAATGAATATTTTAGGATTAGATCATTGGAAATTATTTATCCTTAAAAGCGTTCAAAATTAAATAATTAAAAATTGCAAACTTTTGAATTTGTACAATTAAAAATTCAAAGCGATCAAGATTTGACAATTTTATATTGAAAACTAAATTGAATCATTCAAAGTTGAAGCTTCTGAAATTCTAGAATTTAATATTGTTATTACAGAATAAAATTATAATTTGACCTTCAAGCTAATAAGGCGAATTGTTACAAAATCAAGAAATGAATTCAATTTTACTGAACAAACTTTTAATCTAAAATCAAAGCGTTTGCAATTTCAATTATTTGTGTTTAATTCAAATCACATGGAAACTAATAATTTTTAATTTGCCCATTAAGCTTTCGCAAATTCAACCAATTTTCTTCAAATTTTAAAAACATGAAAAATGCATAATTTCCTTTCAAAAACAACATATTAAATAATAAATTATTTTTTCAAAATGTCATATTTTTTAACTAATTTATTTCTATATGCCGAGGGATCGATCACTCCAATATTCCTGATACATTCACTAAATATTCCTATACATGTATAAATTCAATATTTTTGGTATTCTGCATATTCTTTCTAATCTCAGATTTTTTGATATTTCAAAATATTTTGAAATATCCCAAAATATTCACAAATATTCTGACATATTCCGCAATTTCCCCTTGCGCTCTATACGTTTTTAAAAATTAAAGTTTATAAATGAATTTCAAAAGATTTCAAGTAATTTGAAAGAAGTTTGAAAGATTCTAGAAAAATTCCAAAAAGTACAAGAATTTTCAAGGAATTGTAAAGATTAAACATTTTTTTCTATGAGTTTAAAAGATTTTTAGTCATTTTGAGGAATTTTCTGGCATTTCAATCGATTTAATATAGTTAAAAAATTTTCAAAAATTCAAAACAGTTTAAGGATCTTCACGTAATTTAAAAATATTGTTATGTATTTGAAGAGATTTTGAGGAGTTTCAAGGGATTTAATGGGAGTTATTTGATTAAAAATTATTTATGTTTATAATCGAATTCCAACGTTTTCGCATTATTTAAAAGTGCTCGACATATTTTTATAGAATTTAAGGGATTTTAAGTCATTTTTAAGAATGTTCACGGAATTTCGGTAGAATTTAAACGAGTTTAAAGATTTTAATGTAATTCTAAAATATGCATATTGTTCTTCAATTCTCTAAAGTCTGTTAAATCTTTTGAAAGCTTCGCAAATTTGTGGAAATCCTTTAAAATCTATTAAATTTCTAAAAATCTGGTCGTTTCAAAGTTTATATGAAATAAAAAATATTTGATTAATTTTCGGAAATGCCTCTAAATTTCAAAATCAGACTTTTCCTAGGATTTTATAAAATTTTTTTTATTCAATTGAAACCTTTCAAAATTGTTTCAAATCTTCTAAAGTTTGATTTGTAATCGTTTAAAAAACTGTATTATTTTAAGATCTTTTGCAGTTTTAAATTTTGTTCTGATTTCTTGCAATCTTTTAAATAATTTTTGAATTTACTCGATATTTAAAAATTTTTATTTTATAACCTCGCCAATTTGAAACATTTTTAATTTAAAAACTTCTAATAGTTTTCGAAATTTAAGAAAATCTTTCAAAATCCTTTAAAATTTATAAAAATTGTCTTAAATTCTTTAGATTCTTTCTAAAAAATTTTAGAAACCTTTCGAAATGTTTTAAAACATTTTTGAACGTTCTCTTTAAAGCAGTTTTTAAAATTGAAAAATGATTTAAATTATTTCTAGGAGACAAAGGACTTTTTTTATTTTCTAGAAATCTTACAACGTTTTCTTGAAACCTTGCATTAAAGTTATAAGAAGAAATATCACAAAATTTTGCTTTAAAACCTTTTACACTCTCTCAAAATTAAAAAAGTTTCAAATGTTTTATATTCTCTTTGAATGTTCTTTTAGAGTTTAATAAAAAGAAAATTATTAAAAATTTTCCCACGAATTTTAGGAACTTGGTTAAATTCTTAAAAATTGAAAGAATTGTCTTGAAGTTTCCATATTCTTTCTCGAAACATATTAAAATCTTCAAATTATAAAATTATTCCTATAAAATTACACATAAAAGATTTACAATTTTCCAAGAAAACTTTGAACAAATTTAATCTCCAAATCTTTTACAATTATTAAAAAGCTTGTAAATTTGTTTTCGAATTCTTCAAAATATGTTCTTCCCATAATTCCATTTTTGTTATCTCTTTGAAAAGGTAAAAATTTTGATAAATTGTTGTGTGATAGAAAAATCTTAAGAACACGTAAACAGTCATCAAAAATTACATTCAGGCAGGGTCGAAATCGATCAAGTTTTCTACACCAAAATGTTCGAAAATTTTCGAGATATTTAGTCAGAAAAGCACCCCCTCTCCTAACCCTCCCGCCGTTTATCCAAAACAATTGATTGGTGGTTAAAAACAAATTTTTTTCCAATCCCAGCGACTTTTTGTAATTTTAAACAAATTATTATATACTTACATGGAGGACCATGAATTGGTTGATCATAGCTGCCTAATTGTCTTTGCATCCCAGCGTAATTTGGTGTTTGAGAAGTTTGAAGTCTAGGTCGCTGCAAAAATGGTTGATCTTCATCTGATCGCTGATAACTTCCATCTGTAATATATAGTATAGAGATTTTTACTACAGAATTTTTTAACGAAACCTAAAGATGTACTATTAGTCCGAATTAAAGAGAGAACAAATTTAATTTTAAAGTCAGACATCATTAAAAGAAACTAAGGTTCCAAATCTCGATTATGTAAATATATTAAGAGAATCTAGTCAAATTTCTGGGCAAATTTCCAAACATTTTTAAAATCAATAAAGATATATGAAAAATCATTAAATGTGTTGAAAATAAATGAAATTTATAGTAATTTATGGTGCTTTACGGAAATTTGTGAAAAAATTCGGTAATTTATAAGTCAATGTTGGTAAGAGTTCTGCTTGGACGCCTCCTGCTGGAAAAGTGATGACGGATTTTTTCAGACGAGGTGTTGTAAAGCGGAATTTGCGAGGTCGTCGAATCAATAACAACTTTGAGTTTAGCAACCTAGTCTGTTGCACATTGAAGCAGCAAAACTGCTTAACTGAAATTTACCATTTGAGTCTTCAATTTTTGACACTAAAGCAAATT
Source organism: Belonocnema kinseyi (assembly GCF_010883055.1). Classification (NCBI taxonomy): domain Eukaryota; kingdom Metazoa; phylum Arthropoda; class Insecta; order Hymenoptera; family Cynipidae; genus Belonocnema; species Belonocnema kinseyi. Next base: position 129,671,215 of record NC_046659.1, on the reverse strand, counting down.
TAAAAGCTGTGTTTCGAAAAACAAATCTACTTACTATGATTAAGTCATGTTATACAATTTATTGAAAAAAATGCATTTGTTTATCCACAATATAATTCTTTGATAAAAAATTCCAATTTTTCCGATCTGCCGCTTAATTTCAGAAAAAAATTGTCTTCTAAAATAATTTTTGTCACAAGCTTAATTGTGATAGTGAATCAACTAAATTGATTAGTAACTGATATATCTGTTGTTGTAAATAATTTTTGGACAAAAACTATGTGCTGCTCATTACACAGTCCTACAAAAAAGATCAGCAGCCCGAGCACAACAACCATACCTATAGGTTATTGAGTTTCCTGAATCCAAATCCGGGGTTAGTTTGCCTTCATCAGGTCAGTATCGAGGTCAAGTGGACGCCAAAATGAAGGCAAATATTGGGTCAAAGAAAACATCTGCACTTGAAATTTTTGAGGTAGCTGAATCCGAATCCTGGGTCATTTTGACTCAACGGATTAGTATCAAGGTCAAGTGAAGGTCAATATGAGAAACAACTATTGCATCTCTGTGAACCACTAGTTTAAGACGTTTTTTGGGTCGTTTAATCCAAAAGCTTGATCATTTTAACGTCACCACGTCGAGATGAAGGTAATCCCAGTGTAAAAATTGACAAAACCATGAAATCGAACTTATGGGGCCGAAATAACTTCAGATTTAGATTAAGCGACCCAAAAAACGTATAAGAGTAGAGGTTTTCTCCAATCCTATATTTTATATGATCTTGTTTTTGGTTCAGTATTAATTTATTTTCGGATAATTTTAGTAAAAAAAACGTGTCTTTTGTAAGTAAAAGCCATAAATCTTACTTTTTGTTCAAAAGAAATGTTTTAAAACAATGACAGACATTATTTTTGAATTAATTTTAACAAGGGGGGGGGCACAAATCTAATACCTAATCTGGGGTGAGTATAAAAACCCAGTTCACACGGCTTATATTTTTCTTTAGAAAAGAAAGGGTCAGGCTTACAACCAACGAAAGAGAAATTTTCAACTAATAAGTTAAACTTCTGACCAATATAATGCGTATTTTACAAATTAGGTCAACTTTTAAAACAACAGTTCAAATTACAACGAAGAAGATTAATTTTCTAAGCGAAAAAATAAATTTACAAAAAATACATTAGTTTGATCAAATTGATTGAATTTTAAACTAAAAACGATCCAATCTACTCTAATCCAAACCAAACCCATCCAATACAATCCAGTCCACTTTAATCCACTTTAATCCATTCAAATTTAATCCAATTCATTTCAATTCAATGCAATTAAATCAAATCCATTTAAATCAAATTCATTGCAATCCACTCTAATCCAATGAAAACCAATCCAATCATTTGCAATCCAATTTAGTTAAATTAATTCCACTCCATTCTACTCTAATTCTCTCTAATCCAGTTTATTCTAATTCAATCTACTTCATTCCACCTTCATCCTATCCATTCCTATCCAATCAACTTGAATCCTATTTACTCCAAAGAAATCCACTCCGATCCACTTTTATCCTATCCAACCCACTCAAATTCAGTTCATTTTAATCCAATCATTAAAAATCCTATGCACTCTACTACAATCTATTCAAAGAAAATTCACTGTAATCCAATTTACAACAATATAATTGATTCCAATCCATTCTAATCTCATGTGATTAAATACGAACCAATCCAAATGAATTTATTTATTTATTATTTATTTATTTTAATCCAACCCAATCTACTCCATCCATTCCACTTCAATCTGTCATATTCTAGTTTGATCTAATTCAATCCACTCAAGTCCACTTTAATTAAATTCACTCTAATTCAATCTATTTTAATTATTTAAAATCCGTTCCAATCCTATTCATTAGAGATACACTAAATTCAGTCAATCCTACTCCAACCCAATCCACTCTAATAAATCCAAATCTAATCCAATCCACTTTAATCCAATACAATGTAATCCAATTCATTGCAATCAAATCCATTTTAATCCATTCTAATATACTTTAAACCAATTCAATCTTTTTCAATAAAAAAAATTAATAAAATTTATTCCACTGCATACCACTCCAATCTAATCCACTCCAATCCAGTTCAAATCCAGGTAATTACAATTTAATTAAAACCAATTCAGTGCACTCCACTGTATTCTATTAAAATAAAATGTATTCCAATTGAATTCACTCTTATTCAATCGAATTACCTTCATTCGAATCCAATCTACGCCAATATCATCCATTCTGATTTAGACTATTCCATTCCAATCCATCCTATTCCAATCCAATTGAGTCTGCTACACTCCAGTCCAATCCACTCTAATCCACTCCAATCCATTCAAATCTAATCCCAAAACAATACACTTTAATCCAATTAATTACAATCCAATCCAACTCAAACCAATAAATTCCATTAAAATAGATTTCAATCTATTTGAATCCAGTTTAATCTCATCCCGTCCAATCTAATTCAATCCACTCCAATCCTATTAATTCCAAAACATTTCACTTGAATCGCATTCATTCCAGAGATATTCACTTCAAAGCAATCCAACCCCCTCAAATCCAGTTAATCCAATCAAATCAAATACGATCCAATGCATTAAAATTCATACGAATTTAATTCCACTTTATGCATTTTACTCCCGTCCAATTCATTCAAATCCATTTTAATCCACACCATTCCTACTTAATTCACTCCGATCCAATCAATTTTATTCGACTCCAATGCTATTTATGCCACCCTAATCCACTTCAATAACATTTTCTTTAACTCATTTCATTCCAAATCTTTCAAATCCGCACCAATCCCATTCATTAGCAATCAACTCTACTCCGATCTACTACAATTAAATTAAATTCAATCAACTCTAGTCCCCTCTGGCACTCTTCAATCCACTTAATTATAATCCAATAAAATTGATTTGAATACACACCAATCCTATTCATTCCAAAACAATACACTTTAATCGAATCCAAACAACTGAAATCTAATTCATGTCAATCCATTTAATAACAATCCAAGGCACTCCATTCTAATATATTCATATCCAATTAGTTTAACCTTCAAACAATAACATAAATATAGTTAGCAAAGTTGTTCAAAATTCAACCATTTCGTCGAATTTTTTACAAAAAATTGAATTATCATTAAAAAATGTAACAATTAAATACTAAAATACATAAAGACGATTAATTTTCAACCAATAATAGATTATCTGAATTTTCAGCTAAAATAATTAATTTTTAACTAAAAAAAATGTTCTACAAGTAAATAAATTTTCAACTAAATAGTAAAATTTTTGATCAAAATCGATTTTTTTCATTCAGTTAACATTGAAGCTTAAACACGAGCACCAGAGGAGGTTTTTTGAAAACAGGGACAGTGTCAGTTCATGGCTGCCACATACGACCTTCTCACAGTCCCCACTCTGTCCAATCAATTTCTATACTTTCCACACTATACTACTTTTTCTCTTGACTTCACTCTCATTTCCGCATTTCCCCTCATTTCCAAGCAACCCCCTCTTTTAATGTTTTTCTTTCGTTTCCTGCCCTTTCTTTCGTACCATCCTTCTCCACCCTTCCCTCCTATCGTATTAACTCAATTCCTTCCCACCATACCTCCACGTTACTTTACCATTCCTATCTTCTTATCCACTCCACTTCTCCTGATTTCCCTCACTTTATGGCCTCACTCTATACCCAATATACACTTCAACCAGGAAAAAAATACCACGGCCAGACTCACTCTCGACCGAAACTATAAAAAAGGTTTAAATTTCTTTTGCAATTAAAAACAAAACTATATAACTATTAATTATAAAAAAAAAACAATGTAAACAATATACATTATGCTTACTAGAAACACTTCAAAAACTTAACAAACATAACAGGTCCCACGACGCCTTTTGAAATTAAATGTTTTTTTTCTATAGATTTTTATAAATTTCGTAAAAATGTTTAAATAATAAATGTTCTCTTATTATTTTGAAGAAAAAATGCTCTACAACTTTTCTATTTCCAATTTGTAAAGAAAATTTTTCTATGGATTAAATTTTTTAAATAATTTGTAAAAGCCGAATTTTGTTAAAAATGAATATATTTTAAGATTGTTCACTTATTTCTAAAACAATGGAACAGAATTGCAGAAAATGTGTTTTTGGAAAAGCAAAGCCTTGATTTATTAAAATTCGACCATTTATAAAAGAATTAGGAAAAAGCGACAGTAAGATGAAGAATAACTAACAAAAACAACTAATAAAATAATTACTTTTCGTAACTCTGAAACATTATTCAATAAAAATAATGATTTTTTCATAAGAAGCAACTCATAATATCTTTTCAATTTTTAAATCGTAGAAAACATTTTTTCCCTCAGACATTTTTTTCAAAGCATAGAAACCTCCCAACTTTCCCACCATTCCCTGTTTTTCAATAACTTCAAACTATTGTTTTTAAAATCTCCTTTTTTTCCCATTATATCCCTTAACCCTTTTCACTTTCCTTTTCACTCTTCCATCTCTTTTCCTCCTTTTACTGCTTTTTCTCGAAGCCCTCCTGCCCCTACTTTCCCATCAACCTTCTTTGCCACATCCCTCATTAACTATTTTTCCCCTCCTTTCACACTATCCCTCTCTAACCCCTTTTAAGATTTGTATTATGGTGGTCGATCTTACCACTAAAACTGATGAAAACCACGAGGGCAAGAAACAGAGTTCCAAGAAGGATTTTCATTCTTCTTGTAGGATTTCGTGCAAGATAACTGATAAATCTGCATCAGCTCCACCGCTTTATATAATCGAAAAATTCATTGGAATGGTGAAACATTCCAATGGGTGAGTGTAGTTTACTTCTTTAAATTAATAGACAATACTATAAGCGGTAAAACCCATCGAAATCAAAAACAGCGCTTAATAGACCTTGGCCTCTTTTCTTCTACTTACACCAGAAAAAAATTTTCAATCAATGTTTGACTAGTAATTCTAAAAGATACGTGAATCTTTAAATGTGCTGAATATATGAAACAACAGAAGTTTTGAAAATCTATCAAAGGGAAAAATTAATTATTATTAATATTATTATTTAAAAAGGGAAAATCTCGCTATAGACTAAGTTTTTCACCTTTCCATACGAAAGTAAAAATCCAGCCACTTTATTAATTTAAATATAAATAATAATAAATAATAAAAATAATAATAATAAATATAAATTTAAATTCTACAGAAGAATTTTGGAACTAAAAAGAATATTCTTCAATAAAAGAAGAATCTTCAAATCAAGGAAAAAATAAAACTTAAATCAAATTGTTGAATTTTTAACTAAAATTACAAATTTCATGAGTGAAAAGTGAGGATATTTCTTAATTCAATAATATAAAAAAAAACGAATTGCTTAATAAAAAGGTATTAATCTATTTACGACTATATATAACAATTTTTCAAGGTATAAACATAAAAAAGATAGAAATTAAAGTTTATTCAAACGACGCCATAATGATACATTTTAGACTCTATTTAAAAAATGAGAAGCGAAAATTGAGGAATTTTTAACGTGACCTAGTCTGCATCTGGCACCAAAAGATTGCCTTCTTTAACGAACGTAAAAGGTTTGATTTAGTGTCAAAGATTATAAAAAAAAATTTTAATTGCTTTTGGTATTTTGAGGGTCTATATTTATAAGATTTTTAAAAAAATAACAATAAACGGAGGGAATCTTTCATTTGACCAGAAGATTTTTTTCTTTAAGGAAACTATGGCCATTTTGTTAAATCGTAATTTTTTCTTAACGCTGTAAACCGCAAATGGTTAATAAAAAGATAATTTTAACCTATATACATTTTAAAACCAAAAATAGAATAATCACAAAATTACAAGTTCTAACAAAAAGAGTGAAATTAAATTTTGTAGGACTTTTTAAAATTTTTTTCAATTAATTAAATAAAGATAAAAAGTTCTATCGATATATAGTTGAAACATATTTGAAAAGCTGCAAGTGATAGTTAACATTTTTTTCCGCATCTCACGTGGATTGACTAAAAATTAGAATTTTCTATTTGGAAAAAATGGATTTAAATTTATTTAAATTTTTTGATTATTTGGGAGTTTAGACACCATCCAGTTTTTCTCACATTATATATTGTTTTTATTAATGTATGCCCCTGCCTTAGCAACGGTTTATAACTGGGTAAATGAATTTAAGCGTGGTCGTACATCAATAAGTGACGAACCACGTTCAGGAGAGCCCGTAGAAGCAAGTACTCCCGAAATCATCAATAAAATCCACGATATGGTGTAGAAGGATAGAAGATTAAAAGTGCGTGAGTTAGCTGAAGCCACAAGGATATCTATTGGTGCAGTTGTTTCAATTCTACATGAAAAATTAGGCATGAAAAAGCTATCGGCAAGATGGGTGCCGCGTTTGCTCTCAGCTGAGAATAAACGCAATAGAGTGGTCGCCTCTGAGGCTCTTTTGGCGCGCATAAGTCGGAATCGTGAGGAATTTTTTCGTCGATTTGTGACTGTGGATGAAACATGGATACACCATTACACTCCTGAGACAAAGGAACAATCCAAACAGTGGATTTCCACAGGAGAACCAGCTCCAAAGAAGGCAAAGACCGTAAAGTCAGCTGGTAAGGTTATGGCTACAGTTTTTTGGGATGCATGTGGAATTATACTTATTGACTACTTGGGAAAGGGTAAAACAATCACTGGTGAATATTATGCATCATTATTAGAGCAGCTGGAAGAAGAAATTTAAAAAAAACGACCACATTTGGCGAGAAAAAAAATTCTCTTTCATCACGACAACG
>NC_046659.1:129657740-129664288 GCF_010883055.1 Belonocnema kinseyi | reverse complement strand
CATTGCCTCTGTAAGTGCTTATTTTGAGGAACTTCCGAAAACGCACTTTTCTGAAGGATTAAAAAAACTTGAAAAGCGATTGACCAAGTGTATGGAGCTCCACGGAGATTATGTTGAAAAATAAAAAAAAATTTACCCAAAAAAAATTGTTTTTATACTTCATTCTAAGGACTTATTGAACTACCCTCGTATCATTATAAACTGATTGTATTTTTTCGGCGAAAATTACAAAAAATTTTCTACGATTTCTATTTTGGAATTTTTAATTAGAAAGTGTTAAATTTTCAGTTAAAAATATTACTATTAGCAAAAGACCTAACTTTCAATAGTAACAAAAGTTGAATGTAAAAACTAGTTACATTTTCAAACAAAGTGACTAATCTTTCAAATAAAATTCTAAAAATTTAATGGGGATAGTTGAAATTTTAACCAAAACTATGAATTTTTAATGAATATTTAAATATAATAATTGATTTTTTTGCCAAAAAGATCAATTTCTACCAAAAAATACGATTTGGCATCTAACAAAGATAATGTTTTAACCACAAATTTAATAAAATAATGTTTAAAAAAAATTAAAGTTCAATCGAAGAGATGATTTAATTATATAAAATTAAGGAGTATGTAACCAAAAAGTGCAATTTTTAACAAAATACGTGAATTTTCAACGAAATAGTCGACTCCTCAATTAAAAAAGACCAATTTACATACAAATTGTTTAACTTTGAACTAGAAATGATCAATCTTCCACTAAAAATAGAACAATATAATTTTCAGTAGAAGAAATTAATTTTATACCAAGATTATGAATTTTCAACTAATAATGATAAATCTCCAACTGATATCGTTAAATTTTATGCCAAAAAGATTAATTTTCTACCAAAAAGAAAAAAAAACGAATTTTCCTCAAAGTGAAAATGAATTTTAAATTGAATCGAGAAATATTTAACCAAACAAATTCTGACTTGAAAAAAAGGATTTTTTAAAATTCCTTTCTTCTAAATCCGATTTATAATTGGTTCGAAAATTTCCGTTCCATGTACAAAATTCCCTGTTCCACGTAAAATTATAGTTCTTCACCAAAGCTCTTTGTCCTCAAATAAAATCCATAATTAATTTTTTAAATTCCCTGTTTCAAGTCAGGTAAATAAGGAGTAAGCGAATAACACGTGATAAATACATGTTTTTATTGAAAAAAATTACGCTCGCAAATTTGAGCGAGCCTAGGACGCGCGACTATTGGTTCTCGCGCTTCGCGCTCGATAATGCATTTACCTCGCGCTTAGCGCTCGATAATGTATTTACCTCGCGCTACGCGCTCGGTCTTTCTGCATAGACTTTTTAAAACTAAAGGTGAAAATATCGACAACAGTAATTTGGAGATTGTTACTTCTCTTTTTTTAAAGCTCCTTCGGCTTTAACGAACACATTCTTATCACGTATCTCGTACTTCGAATTCGAGTTGATTTCTGAAATTTTATATCATTCCCATAAATGTATATTATTCTAATTCTTAACTTGCATTTGTATTAAAAAAGATAGAGTTTCACTGTCCCGTTTAAAATGAAAAATTGTAACTTTTGGATTTTCCATTATTTATCATGTTGTAAAAATTAATTTTTGATTTATCAAGAAAATTAAAAAAGTTGTTACGGTAATCTCCTAGGGCATTTAGAAATCAAACGTTTTCTTTTTTTGCCAGTTTTTAGTATCGTCCGTTAGTTGGCGTAAAAGGTTCATTTTCGTGTGTTTTTTTGAAATTTGTAAATGCTATAACCCTAATAATTTTTAATTTGATAAAAAAAGTGATTAGAGAGATAGTTCCACTTTTTAAATACTATGAATGACCGTACAGAGAAATCTTGAATTTTTAAAAAATGGTGTCAAAAATATTCGAAAGGCGCTCTTTTATTGAATTTAGTTTTGGTGAATCGGCTCTGTTACACGCCGCAAAGACAAGCCTCGCTCAAAGCCGAAAATACACGAGGACGAACCCGACCTCGCCCGACTGGACGATTCGCTTTCAGTGGCTAACTAGCTATTCAGAGTTTTTCGGTAAACTGAATTTCCACTGAATTTTACAGCCCGTCCAGGCCGTCAAGAGAATAAAATAAGGTTCATGGCAACGGTTTAAACGATTGCTATGCGATAAATTATTTCCTAAAATTTTTTAAAAGTATGTAAAATATTTTTTAGACTCTTACAATTTTTCTATATTAGATAATTTTAGAAAAATAAAGTCACATAATTCTTTTAAGGCCTTCTTGTGCAATTTTGTTGCCCATTTTTTCTAAAGTTTATTTTGGTTTAAATAATGTACTTAAAAATTCCACTATGTTTAAAAGATTTTCAGAAATTTTAAACGATTAAAAAATAATTAAAACTTGTAAAGATTTTTGTAAGGTTTGACGAAAATTAAAAACATTTAAGTTCCTAGGAATAATTAAAATATTTTTTTTCCGAAAAATTAATTATTTAAGAACATTTTAACACATGACAAAAGATTTTTAAATTTATCAAAGAAGAATCTGAATTATTTCAAAGGCACCTTTTTTAATTTTTCAGAATTGAGCAACAATTAGGAAAAGAACGTGAGTAGAAAAAATTTTTGTTTAATATTCATGTGTAAATTTCAAACGATGTTTTATTTTGAATAACCAACATTGAAAGAAAATTTCGAAAGTTTTTTAGAAATATAAAAAGATTTCCTACGATTTTTCGCGAAGAGTTTTAAAGATTTTAGAGCGAAATTTTCAAGTCCGTTAGATTATCACATTATTTAATATACAAAAAGTCGAGTAAATTCAGGGGAAATTAAGTAAAATTCAAAAGATTCAAACCTACTTCAAACTTTAGAAGTTTATTAGAAATACATATTTTTGTAGCTGTCAACAATAAACTTTAGGAGCTTTAGGCGAATCTGAAAATGTCAAGAGCATGAACAAATTATTTTCAAATGCTTGCGAAAATTGATGAATCGCAAATAGCACTTACGTAAGGTAACTTCCATATTTGTATGATGCGGGTAAGTCCAAAAAAATGTTACGGTCTGTGTCACATTGCGTGGGGAGGGGCAACGTAAATAACTAATTAACTTATTTTGAGAATATTTTTAAATTTATTCTGCCGTAGGGTCACACATGGTACAAAAAAACGAGTGAAATTTGCAATAAAAACGGTTGTTTATACATTAATTAAAAAATGGACAATATTTATTATTTTGTAAAATTTCCAAAATATTATTTAAATATGATACATATTAACTTTTATTAAGAATATTCTTTTAAATAGTTGGTAATCTTTTTAAATTTACATATTTTTTACCATTTCAAATGGAAAAGTTAAATTTTTTTCCATTAATTAAGGTTGTTTAATTGATAATTGACGAATCTCTTTTTCGCAAACAAGAAGTATGATAGTTATTTCCTTATCGACTTTCTTAATTTTTTATTTACTTAATGTACACACACACGTATGTATATTATGCCTGAATCAATTTTATATGTACTTTGAATAAGAAAATTTCAATTGCATGAAACTTAATTCAAGTGAACGATATGAAGGCACATCTTTTTTTCCGTTTACAAAAATTTGTAGGTTGTTCATTTTTTTTTAATAATTAGAAAAAAATATATTTTTAAAAATAAAGAAATTTCCTTTCTTTACTTCAACTCGTGCTAACTTAGCACATTTTCGGAATTTTTAGATTCTATTATTACTAATTCAACTACGTATCTACATTTTTTGAAAATTGTATTTGAAAGAAAAACCTAAATACTTTAATGAACATAGATGATGATATTTTATATATTTTTATAATTTTATTTCTGAAATCTATTTCATCATGCTAAATACTGTAAAAAAATATCGTGAAATTAGAAAAATTACCAACAACTTACAAGAATTTAAAAAATAAAAGTCAATGTGTATCATATTCAGATAATATAATAGAAAATTTATTAAAGTATTAATATTGTTCATTTTTTAAATTTATGTATACAGAGTGCTACCGTTTTTATTCGAAATTTCACATTGGTTTTTTGTACCATGTTTGATCCTACGGCATAATCAAACAAAAAATATTACAAAAATATCTTCATTGGTTACTAAAATCCCCCCCCCCTCCCTTTGCAATGTGACAGACCGTAACATTTCTTTTTGGCCCTCCCCTCATCGCCGTTACGTCAGATTTTTTATGTTACGTTTGAAAACATAAAAGACGTTTCCTAAATAAAAAAGGGTTTTTAAGATGAAGTATTATCTTAAATAAATGAAATAACTTTTTCAACAATAAAGGCTTTTTTAGTATTTTTGTAGTCATACAAATATTGAAGTTACTTAACCTAAATACGACTTGCAATTTCCAAATTTAAAACTTTTTTCACTTCTATAACAAATAAATAATTATATTAATTATGGCATAACATGTAAATTTCGAATAAATATTTATTTGTTAAAAGTGTTTAAACACTTTATTTCGAGTTGAAATTCAATTCTTAGAATGAAAAACAAGAAAATAAGTATCATCTGTTTGTTTGTTTTTTTAATTTATATAAGTACAATTATTATAAGATATTCAAGGAAATTGAAAAAAGATTCTTGAATATATCAGATGTGTCGGAAAAAATTCTAGGATATTTGAAAGATGTTGTTTTAGTTTTTAGAATATTACAAAACATTATGCTGAATTCCAGTTCTTTTCGAAGACGCTTAGGAATGTTTACGAAATTTGTGAGAAATGAAGAAATATTTAATAAAGCTTCTGACATGTTTTCAAATTTCTGAAGATTCCTTATCTGTTTGACTCGTTTTAAATTCCTGAAAATATTTTAAACCTAAAATTTTTCAACACTCTTTACAAGTTTTAATTGTTATTTAATCGTATGAAATTTCTGAACGTCTCTTAAACTCACGCAAATTTGAAAGTACATTATTTAAACCAACATGAACTTTAAAAAAATGTGAAACAGAATTGCACAAGAAGGCCTTAAAAGAATTATGTGCCTTAATTTTTCTGAAATTATCGAATATAGAAAAATTTTCCACATTCTCCTAAAACTCCTAAAGTTTATTATGAATAGCTTCAAAAATTTGTTTTTCTAATAATCTTCTAAAGTTTAAATTATATTTGAATCTCTTGAATTCTACTTAATTTTTCCTGAATTCACTCGACTTTTTATATTTAAAAAAATCTGATAATCTGAAACACTCTTTTCAAAAATTTTTAGAAAATCGTTTGATATTTCTAAAAAACGTTCGCAATTTCCTTTTAAAGATGGTTATTCAAAATAAAACATAGTTTGAGGTTTGTACAGGAATATTGAAAAAATTCTTTTTTCTAATCACGTCCTTTTCCTGATTGTTGCTTAATTCTGGAAAATTAAAAAAAGGCATATTTGAAATTAATCAGATTCTTCTTTGATAAATTTTAAAATCTTTTGTCATGTGTTAAAATGTTCTTAAATAATTAATTTTACGGAATAAAAAATTCTTTTAATTATTCCTAGGAACCTAAATTTGTAAAAATTTCGTCAAACCTTACAAAAGTCTTTATAAGTTTTAATTATTTTTTAATCGTTTAAAATTTCTGAACGTCTTTTAAACTTACTCGTCTTTTAAGTACATTATTTAAACCAACATAAACTTTTTAAAAAATGTGCAACAAAATTCCACAAGAAGGCCTTCAAGAATTATGTGCCCTAATTTTTCTAAAATTATCTAATATGGAAAAATGGTAAAAGTCTAAAAAATATTTTACACACTTTTAAAAAATTTTAAGAAACAATTGATCGCAAACCAATAGTTTGAAACGTTGCCATGAACCTTCTTGTATTCTCTTGACGGCCTGGACGCCCTGCAAAATTCAGTGGAAATTCAGTTTACCGTAAAACTCCTAATAGCTAGTTAGCCATTGAAAGCGAATCGTCCAGTCGGGCGAGGTCGGGTTCGTCCTCGTGCATTTTCGGCTTTGAGCGAGGCTTGTCTTTGCAGCGTGTAACAGAGCCGATTCACCGACACGCGACGTTTGTCCACTTCTTACTTGCTACTTTTTACAGCCGTAAAATTGTACCCATTTTTTAGGCAATTTTCTATAGCTGCTTCTTACTCACTAACGAGATATTTTCACTTTTTATTGTCAGCCGCTCGTTTTTCATGAATAATTTTTTGATTGTTCTGTTTTTATTTTTAATCATAAAAAATAGCTTTATAGCATAAGCAATTATATTTTTTGAAACCACGCACACGAGACGCAAAAGAAATTAAGACAAAAGTTGTGATAAGGATGTGTCCACGCAGCGGGCACATTTTTTTTACTGTTAATGACGTTTTTCATGAATAAAGCCAAAACTATGCATCCTGTTAAAAAGGGGTTGATAACAAATTCTTAGACCTTTTTCGAATGCACAATTTGCGTGTATTCATCTTTTACCATATTTTGCACAGTTTGGCCGAAAAATGTCATTTTTGGATTTTTACTTATGTTATCGTGTTCAAAGACAGACAGACAGACAGACAGACAGACAGACAGACAGACAGACAGACAGACA
>NC_046659.1:129652210-129657640 GCF_010883055.1 Belonocnema kinseyi | reverse complement strand
TACATACATACATACATACATACATACATACATACATACATACATACATACATACATACATACATACATACATACATACATACATACATACATACATACATCGATACATACATACATACATAAATACATACATACACATTTCTATAAACCTGTTTTTCGGATTCAGGGGGTTTCAAAACGTGGACATTTGACAGAAACTGAGGGGGGGGGGAGTGAAATTTTACACAAATCTAATACCTTCTCTGATAAGAATGTAATAATTGATTCTGTATGTTTAGAATATCGCCAATTTGATCATCAAACTTAGGTCCGCGAAAAAAATCTCACATATCAACAAAATTGCAAAAGGTTTTTCTTATGATAAAAAAAAAATTTCAAAAATTCTCTCATAGTGTTTCTCTCATATTTACAAAATTTCAGGATCGGACTCCAGGAAAGTCACATGTTTTAAATAGTGTAACAAGCTCTCTTTTTAAATAATAGATAGCAAGCTGTCAATTCTCAGTTTTTCACGCATTAAATGATAGTTGTCCCGAAAATTTCATTTTCAAAATTTCCTGAGTTTTCCTTAACTAATTTTTTATTTTTCTTGCTCATTAATATTCAAATACCAGCATGTCAATCGCGTATTATTTTTAACATAGAATCTTTAAATAACGAAATGAAACAGTAGTTCAGATACAAATTAAAAAATTTCATATTTAGTTATTTATTTTAAGCACGAATTTTCTTTTAAAAAATCGAATCTTTAAGCCCAAATATGACTTCAGAAAAAAGTTAATATGCCATGAAACTGATGCATTTTTACCCAACAAACATGAAATTTCAAACCAAGAAAATAAATCGTAAGAAAAATAAAAAAGGTACTTTTTGGTTAAAAATTAGTCTATTCAGAAGAAAATTAAGATATTATTTACAATTCTTATTTTGGCTCTGGAAAGGGAACTAAAATCTTCTTTAAATTCTTTATCACTTGTAGAAAAAATGTTATCTTTTTTGAGTAAAAATTCAGCTATTTGTTTGAAAATTCAACAATTTTGTTAATAATTTTGCTGTTTCAATATTTTATTTTGAAAATAGATCTGAACTCTTTTATCGAAGAAATATCAACTTGATTTTTTAATTCTTTTTAATAAATAATTCATCTGTTTTATGAGATGTGTAATCTTTTTTGAATGAAAATGCAACTATTTGGTGAAAAATACAAAAATTTGATTAAAGAGTCATCCTTTTTGGTTGAAAATTTGTCTTTTCGCATCGAAAATTCAATTTTTTTCTTAAAAACCTATTTCCCTTTCAAAAGTGTATATTTTGATCGTGAAAGGTAATCTAAAATCCTTTCCAGCAGGGAATATACCTTTTTTAAATTTTAAAACAAATCTGTTTTAATAGAAATATCGTTTTCATTTAATTAGAACTTTTTGGTTTAAAATTATTTTTCTTTCTTTAAGTATTCAAATATTTAGTTTAAAAGATTTCGCTGTATCACTCTTTTAAGAAATCATTCGTTTTCTTAAAGATTTACACTTTAAGTTGATAATTTATTTTTAGGTTGAAAATTAAACTGTTTAGTTGAAAAGCTCTTTTTATTATTTTTTTTTAAATAGAAAATGCAATTTTTCCATTTTTTAAAGGTTTATCTTTTTTAACTGAAAATTTCTCTTCTTTAGTAATACACTAATTTTCTTGGTTTGAACTTTCATGTTTGTTAGGTAAAAATGCATCAGTTTCGTGAAAAATTAATTTTCTGCTGAAAAGTATTATTATGGTTTAAAATTTTTATATTCTAGAGAAAATTGTCAGTTTAAATTGAATAATAAACTATAAGACTTTGTCATCAAGAACTTAACTATTTAGATTAAAAATGTAACTATTATATGCAAAATTTAATTATTTTGTTAGAGATTAAAGTAGTTTAATAAAAAGTCATATAATATAATAGAAAGCACATTTACTGTTTAAAAAATAATTTAAAAAGGGGCTTTTCGAATGGACAGTTAAATTTTCAACTAAAGATTAATTTTAAAATAAAAATATTAACCTTCAAGATCATTCAAGCAGCGAAGAATCATTTTTAACAAAAAAGTTGCAAAAAAAAACAGTGTTTACACAAGAAATAAAATTGTAAGAAAAAACTAAGTTTTCAATCCAAAAAGACACATTTTTAACCAAAAATATATATAATATATATAATAACCAAAAACTATTTTTTTTTTAAATTGAATCTTCTACCAGATAGTTGCATTTGTATCTAATAAAGACTAAAATTCTCTTTTAATATAATAACTTTTACTGAAAAAAGTCAATTTTTCAAATAAAGTGTTGAATTTTTATTCAAAAATGATACCAGTTGACTTTTCAAGATTTTCATCCAAGAAAGATTAGATTTCTCTTTTCAACAAAATTGTTGAATATTCAACCAAATAGTTGCAGTTTCATCAAAGAAAGGTTTAATTTCTTCTAAAACAGATGTAATTTAAAATGAAAAAGACAAACTTTCAAAAAGAGGATAAATTTTTAACCAAGAAGTATGACTTTTTAGAAAGATTGTTAAATTTGCAAAAAAACACTTGAACGTTTGAGCAACAAAGAAGGCGCATTACCTACTTAATACGGTGTAAAAGTATTAGATGCCTAGCCTAATACACTTTCTAAATAAACGAAAATAAGAAAATATTTTTCTTATATAGGACGAAAAACAAAGATATCAAAACGCTGCATCATTTTGATCCATTTGAAAAATTTTAAATTCGAAAGGTGAGTTAGGCTGCCTCAATTTCAAAATATTTCCTTCTGCTTTTTTGAACAAGGTTAGGCAACAGAATTTCTTGCAATCTTAAGAATACACGAGATCAATGACCTCCACGTTAATTCTACTTCGGTAAGGCTTTCATGCCCTACTTTTACACAGAATTCGGTTTTCGATTTATAAAATTTTTCTAATTTTATATTTGACTAATTTTTCATAGAAGATTGCGATTATTAGTCAACTTTCTAAGAATAATTTTGCTTGAAATAATAACAATTTGAATAATTATGAACTTAAATTCCTAAAGACTGTATTTTTAATTTTATAGATTTTTTTGCGATAAAAAGATACATTAAGATCTCTATAAATGAACATTTATAAAGTTCAACTTTTAAAGATTATATTAGCGCAAAGTGAGCAACAAAAAGCTAGTAGAAAATTACTAATTCGATTGGACGAGATATTCCTTAGTTCATTATTGGAGACCAACTAATCTTATAATCTAAATTAATAAATTTACTTAGAACTGTAGATAATAATTTTGAAAATTTTATAAAAATATGCAACGCGAAAAAAATGTTTGATAAAAAGATGCAACAGTGGGTCATTGTTGACTCTATTGCCACAATAATAAGGTTATATTTAAAGATTGTCAACGTCATGCAGCCCGTCTCCAATTTAAAACTTTGCTGATTTCTCATAGAAAATTGCAATTACGAGACAAACTTTGTAAAAATGATTTTCCTTGAATAAGGATCAATTTAAGGAAGGAATGGGGGATAATTCATAAATAAAAAAGATTTTTTCATTATTTTTTTTAAATATCTCGTTAAAGTGAATGTATTTAAATGTTTTTCACGTAAAAAATTATTATTTCAAAAATATTTAGTATTTTTTTGTAGAAAAATATCGTGAAATAAGCCAGCAATAGAGCATTTTCTAGTACATCTCTTGTAAAAGATGACTTGCGGTTCCAACAATGTCTCAACGTAGATTTATCGAAATTAAAAAAAGTTGCAAAATTTAGTTAACGAAAAATTTCGTCATTTTTTAAGTGAAAAACAATGTTAATATAAAAAAATTCAGACAACAAAATTTTTAGGGGGAAGGGGGTGAATTTTTATATGTAAAAGAAGTTTATCAAGTATGAGAAAGATCGGTTCAGTAGGTCTTGTGAAATCGCTGGAACGGACTTTTAAAAAGTGGTTTCGCGAAAACCTTGTTTATAATTTTAAACATTGGAAATGTGAAGAAAAAAAATGTTTTTTTAACGATTTCAGGTCTTTCTTTTTTCCATTACACTGTGCACACTTCACGAATGCAGAAAGTGTAGTGAAAACTAATGAGGCACGTTTCTATATTTTCAAGCGCTTAGCTCATGTCGCTCCATGTCTGGGGCGGGATGAGGCGGATATTGGGGCAAGATGGGTCACTTAATTAAATGATTTATATATTATTTGTATTTAGGGTATTGCTAAGTTTAAGTATTTTAAGATGAAAAAAGAGCTTACACATATCTTTTGAAAATTAAACGGAAAATTTAAAGTATTTAACTTTAAAATGATGTAATCGTTAATCGTAACCTCAGCCGTAACTTACACTACAAAAAGTAAATGGAAACACGAATTACATTCACATATCTTTTAATAATTATATTACAGAAATAAATATAGCAATTTTTTTACTTAACAATGTACATTATCTCAGTAAAAGATAAATTCTACAATACCTAAACTCCCAAATACTATACCGGTCTACTACAATTACTGTATGACACTGAATTTCATAAATATTGTGGTATTAAACAGTTTTTAAAAAATTTATATCGTATTTTAAAACCACAACAATATTTTTCTTATTTTTACAACATTTAACGAGTTTTCAAACAAATTTATTTAAGAAATACACCAAAAAGACAGCTCTATTTTTTCTGGTTGACAGCAACTCATATTATTTTATCATACCTATAACAATGCTGCTGCCATACTTTTTCTCAGAATTTTTGTCGACATGTTTAGTTTTCATACGTTTGCACCATAATTAACACCCTGCACAATCTGATAATATAAAAAATTGCATCCCAATCTACTGACTGCTACACTAAGAGGTTAGGTCAATGCACAGGAAGAAGTGGCTCATTCCGCCCCAGAACATTGGCTCATTCCGCCCCATATGACATTTTTCAGTCAAATCAAAATTTAACCTATTTCGGTTTTACACTTACATATAAATCTGTTGAAGACTTAAGGTCTAATAAATAAGCTATCCAAATACCCACTGGAAAAATATCTAATATGTGATTTTGCTTGATTCTTGAACCTTCTAGACAAATGCAAAATAGCAGAATACAAGTCTTAAAATTTTTACTCTCGTTTTTTCCAGATTTATTCAACATTAAGCAAAAAATGTTCATAAAAGAAGTTTGATAATGTTTTCCTGATATTAACACAAAGAAACATTTACAAAATAAATGATAACCTACGAGAAAATTAAGTGATTCATATTACCCCCTATGCTCATTTCGCCCCACCCTACCCTACATTAGAATTATTAGCTGTAACTCAATTATTATTATTCAGGCTCCTCATAGATAGATAGATAGATAGATAGATAGATAGATAGATAGATAGATTTTTTTTTTTTTTTTTTTTTTTTTTTTTTTTTTTTTTTTTTTTTTTTTT
>NC_046659.1:129619702-129652110 GCF_010883055.1 Belonocnema kinseyi | reverse complement strand
GATAGATAGATAGATAGATAGATAGATAGATAGATAGATAGATAGATAGATAGATAGATAGATAGATAGATAGATAGATAGATAGATAGATAGATAGATAGTCTGGGTAGTGTCGGATTTTTACCGACTAAAACCCCTCCTCCCACGTCTACCAGCGACCCTGGAACCCGCTTCCGCATTACTTCAAGGTCGTTGGTCATAGACGTACTTTGTCGAAATACGACACCTTCTTTGCATAGCCTCGCGGCTCACTCCATGCGATTTATCTTTACGGTTTTCTTTTCGCTGTAGGAGGTGGGCGTGGAGCCACCTTTTCCCTACATTCCGCTGCCTTATGGCCCTCCAGACCCTTTTGGCTTTGAGCTCTATGAGCACATCGCCAGTTCTTCTCTGCCTGATGGCTTTGACAGACACACCGTGGTCGTCAGGCTTAACGTTTGCCTGAACCTCCTTCAGCACATCCGCGTATTTTTTCCCAGCAGCAGGCTTGATGGCAGTAGCCTCTCTAGGAATTTTCCTCCTTATACGCCTTTTTGGTCGAGACTTCTTCGGGGCCGGGTTCTTCCCAGACTCTCCCGATGAGGACGGAGTTGGCTCCTTTGCCGTACCCTTGAGCCGCTGACCTTCTAAGAGACTTTGGCACTTCGCCTTCAGGTTACAAACCTGAAAACGCAGCCGCACATTCTTTTCTATCACCTCCTCCATTAGCGCCTCTTTGGAGCCATCACCGATTTTCTTTAACCAGCTTTGGAGCTCCATCAGGCGTACAATCTCCACTTTATACGCAAGAAAGCTGCTTATCTCACAGATCTCCTTTTTAGGCTTGTAGGCCACCCTTAGGAGCTTCTCACCGATCCGAATAGAACTTCTAATTGCACCCAAAAGCCTGAGCTGAGTAATTTTGCTCGTGACATAAAAAGGGAGACGAAAAGTGAGATAAGATTGGATGCCTGGTACCAATGACAAGTGTGGAAACACTTGTAGACTACCAGAACCTAGTACTCTACCATAATCTTAACACTTTAAATGGACTCAAGAATTATGTAAGATTGTCTCCTTATTCTTTTTTAAGGCTGTTGCATCTAGTCCCGGCCACAAATGAACAGAGTTGCATACGCTGAAAAACTCCCTTAATTGCAAAATCCAATTAAACTTAGCACCACAAGAAGGCTAAGCTGCTAAGGAGTTTAATTTATTTAAGCAGCGTACGGGATATCTCTGGTCCTCCATTTCCAACGCCTCACCAGTAAACTTAAAGCTTTCTTAAAAATATCATAATCTAATTTTAGTCTATCAGTTTCCAGTCGCAGGGCATAATTTGGCATAAAAGACAGAAGGTTTAAGACCCCAGTTGGCACAAATTTTGGCGATATCTTTACGACATCGTTACGACATCTTGAAAACATCTTTACGACATCCTATGTCCATGTCTTTTCGGTGTGTTTACGATATCGTAAAGACATCTTCAGATCATACGGCTTATTTACGATATCATAAAGACACCTTAACGACGTGGACATAGGATGTGTGAAGTTGTTGTGAAGATGTCGTAACGATGTCGTAAAGACGTCGCCAAACGTTGTGCCTACTGGGACCCTCTTCCGGAACTTCGATTGAAGCTTTTCGATCATTTCGGTATATCTTAAACCCCATACTGCGATATCATATTACAATACACTGAGTGTGAGACTCCGAAGAAGCGTGACCTTAGTGCACCAAGAATTAGATTTCGCAAAATAAAGAATTCTCAGCACAGCACCCATAGCAACATTTGCTGAATTCATTTTCTTGGTAGCCTCTTTTAGAAAAAGGCCCGAACTTGAGAAAATAGAACCTTAACAGAAATACTCCGCAACTAATTCAAGCTGAAACCTAGGGAAACAGAAACTGTAACTTCCCGGGCGACCTCTAAGAAATACTAAAATTTTTGATTTCGATTTATTTACTTGAAAAAATTTACTCTACAATATTCCTCAATCAGTTAATTTTAAATTGAAGATCAGCTTGAGAATTAGCGAGGATCACTATACGGTCAGCATAGGCTAGCAATATTACATTAATTAGGTGATCGATTGAAATTTCTATCACCCCGTGGTTTCTTAGGTATTCCTCTAAGTCTGAGATTACCAAGGCAAAAAGAAGAGTACTGAGAATCTCGCCCTGCAGAACCCCTAGAGTAACCTCAACTGTCGTGGTAGGGCCGGCTCCAGTACTAATAGTTACGGAAGCGTTATCATATAAACTTTTGATAATTTTTAAGATTTTTGTACTAACTCCCTTCGTAAGCAATTTTTGCTGAAGAAGAGAGTGATTAACTGACGGAAACGCTTTTTTAAAATCAATGAAAAACGCAAACACCTTACGCGTCGGAATAACAAGATGGATTCGAATTAATGCATTGAGAGTGAAAATGTGACTCTTTCAACTTTTCCCAGCCCTAAAACATACCTATTCTAAATGAAAAAATTGTAAAACCTGCCTGATTCTCCGGAAGGCGGTTTTCTACTTCAGCTCATCTAGTCAGCCTTGCGGACAGAATTCGGTTAAAAATTTTTGCAATCGAATTTATCAAAGCAATTTCTCTGTAGTTGTGAGGATCATTTCCTTTACCTTTTTTTAAAAGTATAAAGGTTTGGATGTTAGACCAGTCGGAAGGAACATTCCCTGATTCCCAAATTCTGTTGAAAAATCTGACCAGACAAGGGACCCAGTTTTCTGGGAGATATTTATAAAATTCATTAGGGATGCTGTCCTCACCAGGTGCCTTCTTACTTTTACACGAAAATAAGGTTTTTTTACCTACTCTTCCGAGATGATATAATCCAGTGAATGATGTAAATTTATGCACCACTTAATGCTAACACAAATTTGTTCAGTATACAATGAATCCGCAAAAGCTGCCAGCGTTCGAAACTTATTTCACTCACTAAAGAAGACTTTATTCTAAAGCTATTCACTGCTCTCCAGAACGTTTTAGTGTTATGGCAAGATGCAAGAGTATTCAACAGATTACACTCAAAATTCTTTCTTTTTGAAATTCGAAGCTCAGGGTAAACTTTCTTTATTTTCCTATGCTCACTAATATCTAGCTCTGAAAATTGGGATAATTAACATTTTTCTAATGAGTCTTTTAATTTACGACGCATCATATCCCATTCCTAATGGACTATTAAAGCACATTTTGCTGGGGTATCATTTTAATATTTGCCATTTAAACCCACCAAAATTGTACCCCTTCAAACAATTTATTAATGCCTCACCTCTTGGGTTGATTTCTTTGTCAAAAGCTAAACGGAAAGGAGAAACTACCACATCCTCGGGTAAAGATTCGTTAGTTTACTGATTCAGTTCCATTACATGAGAGCTAAAATCGCCCCCTCCCCAAACTCGGGATATTAAGATACACTGAGCAAATTCTATCAATCAATTTCTTCAGCAATTCGACAAGAGCCTGGCAACCTAACGACGGCTTGAAGAAACCATTACCAACAATAAATTTAAAGGCTTGGTATAGCTGAATCTCCGCTGGGTCTTCCTCTGTTACTGTCTCTAGAAGCTATACTTTCTACGGAGGTGTAATTATGAAGCCAGGCCGGGGGAGATATTACCGAAGACGTGGACCAAGTCTCAGTGAGGAATATTATATCATTATCGGTGATCGAAGAGGCAAGCTCTGAAAAATTCGTAAATCCATGCACATTCCAGAAGATGACAGAAAAGCCAAGACTTTCCCCCCACATGCGGCTGACGTCTATATTGCTCTTCGAACTCTCTAGC
Organism: Belonocnema kinseyi; assembly: GCF_010883055.1. Lineage (NCBI taxonomy): Eukaryota > Metazoa > Arthropoda > Insecta > Hymenoptera > Cynipidae > Belonocnema > Belonocnema kinseyi. The sequence goes on along the minus strand of NC_046659.1, from coordinate 129,648,333 downwards.
AACCACTAGCTAGGAAACCGGGCTCCCTGTCCTGCTCGCCTGTTTATTCGACCTTCCAGACCCCTTGCTACGAAATCTGTCAATCTGACCGTTAGAGGAGGTGGTGGATGAGGAACCAGTACGATTTTGCCTCGTTCTAGGTGCTATCTTGACTGTGGATGGAGGATCAGGAACACTGTCAATAAAACAAGTATTTCCCAAATTTAATTCCCCTTGGAGTTCTTCTATTTCAAATTCGATAGAGGTTTATTGTCGACCAGCAGCTTCTTTCCCTTAACAAAAGTCTTGATTTCAGACTCTTGAAGCTTCTCCATAGCTACCCGCAACTTCTTTCTCTCTAGTCTCTATTGCAGAAAATCACTGACTAATAAATTTGTTTATCAAATTTTTTTGCAATATTAACAATAATAATCGCAAGAAATGATTTACTTATCATTGTATTGTTTTCATCCAGATTTCTTGCAGTATATCTTAAAAAAACGTAAAATTATGGAAAATCTTAAAAAACATTAGTCAACAAATTATTTGTTTATACGTTTTTTTTGGTTTTTAATATAAAAGTGGAATATATCTTAACTAATATTACTGTTGGAAACGAAGGCGATTTTGACAATTTTCATGGCTCTAACGAGCACCGGCAACATGAATAAGAAAAATTTTCATTTTTTTCGTCATATTTGTTTATTTATACAAAAATTAAAAGCCTATTTTAAAAATCAGACTGGAAAACATTCCTAGAAATCTTATCAGCTTTTTTTCAATTTTTTGTTCAAATCGGACAATATTTTGGGACTTTCCACACTGTGTAAAATGTGAAATTCAGAAGACAATTATCATCCGAATTTAAGTTATTTTTTTCAATTAAAGCTGTTGAAATTTCTTATCAAACGATCGTGGTCGATTAAAATTTTGTAATTCAATAACAAAAATAGCATTTTTATTTTTTTATTTCTGAAGTATACCAGTTTAAAATCAATGCGTTGATTGAATCAAAAATACCATTAAAACTGAAAGCAACTAACCAAAAAATATTTCCGATATCAATGAAAACTTACAAAAAAGATTGAAATTGTTATAAACAAATAAGTGAATGAGAGTGGTTTCGTGAGGATTGGTGGTGATTTTTGATTAAATAAATAAAGTTTTTTCTATGGAATTGATCACATTTTACTTTGGAAGTAATACCTAAGTATAATATTTAACCACGAAATCAAAATGAATAATTTTTTAAACCACCTTGATTAACAAATTCACTAGTTCACTATTATCGGAGGTACAAACTAGATTTTTTTAAGCAATTTACTGTAAATTAATAACTTCTAAACTGTCATAAACATCTTAATGACAGTAAGCAATTTATTATTGTAAAAATCAATTTGTTTAAAATGTTTTTTCTCATTATGTGTATTTATAAATAAAAGACCACTTTTTCACGGAATTAACAGCCAGTTATTTAGCAATGATCTTTTACTATGAATCGATAACGTTTGATAATTGGTTAAACAAAATTAATTACAAATACATTATTTTTCTATTTTTCAGAATTTAAATTTGTTTTTATGCATTTTATGCATTATTTGGTGGTCAAATGTTAAACTTAAGTTTTATTTCCAAGTAATATCTGGTTGACTCCGTAGAAAAAACTTTATTTAATCCATCAGAAATAAATAATATGAATATTTGTTTAAGAAAATTGCTTTAAAATATCAAGTTGCTTATTAAATTCCATTTAATTAACTAAATAACTCTTTTTTTCATTGATTGCTTAAATTTAGTGCGAATAACGTGAAGAGTTGCCACTTATCCCCACAACATCATTTTCATATAATTTTTTGCTAATGACAAATTCAATAAATTTGTTAACATTTGCATTGCTAATGGACATCTTTTTGTGAAAGTTGCTTTAAGTTTTATATGTATTTTTGATTCAATCAAAGCATTTTTCAAAAAACAGTATACTATAAAAGTCCAATTTTTTAAACAATTTTTTGTTGTTAAATAAACCAAAAAAAATATAAATCGGCTATGACAGTTCGATGCGAAATTTTATAAGCTTTCGTCAAAAAAAAAAGTTAAAATTGAATAATAATTATCTTCTGAAAATCAAATTGTCCACGTAAGTTTTTTTGCCACACTGTCCGCCAGAAGAAATGATCGAAACACGCTGGCACCTTTCAATCAATTACTGAAGAGTGCAAGTGTGCTATATTCGTCGCAGGATATTTATAAAAAAAATCGAGCAGTAGAACAGCATAATTCAACATACCAGTAAACATTTATTTCTTTTCTCTGTTCAACAACCTAATAGTACACAATAAGAATTATTTTTAGTTTATCGTGTTTTTTCAATAAATTATTTATGTAGAACACCAGCAGAATTCTCAACTGCAGCTGGAGGTCTTGGCGGCAAAAGCGAAGCTCCCGTTACTACTTTACTGTCCCTATCTTTGTGCAGAAGAAACCGGATGTGAGACAATTTTTCTCCCCAAGGAAACGAAACCTCTGTCAATTTATCACCTCGTTTTTGTTCATTTCCATTTCCAGTTGCAAGAAACATTTGTTGCGGCGCTTCTTTTTTAGGATCTAACACTACCTTGAATATGTTTCTCTCATACACAATAAACCACAGTTTACTACTAGGTTCCATAATGTCCCGTTCTTGAAAAGAAAACATATTTGTGAAGTTCACAACAAATAAAAATCAATCTAGAAATTGAAAGTTCTTTTTTGAATTAAACATTTTGTAAAGCATAACATACGAGTGAAGGGAAGTAACTAGTTTCATATGATTGGTTACTTTTCTTGGTTCAAATAGTGTGACAACAATGTTACTTTTGTCAAGAAATGAGTAAACAAATTGATGAATATGAAAGAATTTTAAATATTGCAACACATTTAAAGAGAAAATGTTCGCCTATGTTAAGGTATTTCATTTAATTCAAATAAATTTTAACAAGAAAAAACTTATATATAGAAATATAAATAATAAATAAATATATAAAATAATAAAGAAATATATAAAAATATTATAATCATATTTTATATGATTTGAAAAGATTTACAAATTTTTGAAGCACTTTTCAAAATTTTGTTTTTAAATGAAATGAATTTCGAATTAAAGAAAAAAATATACATACAAACTTTGTTCACACTTTGATACCTGAATGTTACAAAAAAAAACCTCTCTTAAAGTGTTCGTATAAAACAACCACTCTTTCGTTGTTCGTCTGAAAGGATCAATCGATTTTTTGAGTTGGCCCCTTGTTTTAGTACATATATTCACACTTTAAACAGCAGATAGGCTTGATAATAATTTCTCTCTGGTTTAATATTATATTTTCAAATATGTTGAATTTGCGGATTCCAAGGAATTATCGAAATTTAATTAATTCAAAGCTTTCAAGAAATTCAAGGGTTTCACGAAATTGATAGAATTCACAAACCTGAAGGAATTTACAGGATTCATAAAAGTAACGGAATAAAGGAAATCAAGAAATTCATGGAATTCACGGAATTCAACGAATTTTAAAAATTCCTAAAGTTCTCGGCTCTCAAGGAATTCACGGAATAGGAATTCAAGGAAATTCGCTGAATTCCTAGAATTATTTGAATTCCGTAAATGCATAAATCCTACGAATTTCGTAAATTCGTAAAACCTGTGAATTCCGTTCCACGAATTCCGTGAATCCCTTGAATTTAAGAAATTCCGAAAATACCTTGCATTCCGTTATTTTCTTGAATTCCTAAAATTTCTGGGATTTCATAAATGTCGTGAATGCCGTAAATTCCGCTAATTCCTTTCATTCCATGCCTTCCTTGAATTCCATTATTTCCTTGCATTCCGTGAGTTTATTAGAGTTGTTTTGATTTCTTCAATTCCGTGAATATCGTTTATTCCGTGAATTCCGTCAATCGCTTGAATTCCGCTATTTCATAGAATTTGTTGAATTACGTTGATACTCGATGTTCCGGAAATTTTGTGAATTATTCAAGTTTCTTAAATTCCGTGAATTTGGTTAATTCCGTAAATTCTATAAATTCCGTTAATTCTTCAAATTCCTTAGCTGATGTGCATTTCTGAATTTCGTGACATTCTTGAATTCTTTGAATTGTTTTACTTCCGTGAATTTATTGAATTTCGCAAATTTGTTGAATTCAGTGATTTTCTTAAATTCTGCGAACTTATTGAATTCAGGGATTTTCTGAAATTCGGCGAATTTATTAAAATCAGTTATTTTCTTAAATTCAGTAAACTGTTTGAATTACGTGACTTTCGGGAACTCCATCAATTTCTCAAATTCCTAAAATTCCTTAAATTCCTTGAATTGTTTTAATATCGTGAATTTCGCGAATTCAACCAATGCCGAAAGTTGCTTGAATTCTCTGAATTCTTTAAATTTCTTAAATTCGTAGAATTATTGGAATTTCGTGCCTTCTCATAATTGCGTAAATTCTGTGAATTAAGTGAGTTCCTTAAATTCAGTGAATTTCTTGAATTACTTCCATTTCTCGCATTTCTACAATTTCTTGAATTCCGTGAATTCTTTGAAATCTTTGAATTTCGTGAATGCCTTTAATTTCTCGAATTCCATGAACTCATTGCTTTGCTTGAATTATGTGCAATCTTTTACTTTAGTAAATTTCTTGATTTCCGTAAATTTTGTAAATGCCGTGATTTGCTTGAATTCTGTGAATTGGTTGAATTACTCAAATTCTGCGTATTTTTCGAATTCCGCAAACTTCATTAATATTTTAATCTTGAATTGCTTGAGTTTCGCGAATTGCTTTAATTCCGTAAATTCCAAGAATTTTTTTAATTTCTTGAATTCCACGTATTCAAACAATTCGTTGAATTCCGTAGATTCTGGAAATTCCGTCAATTAAGGGTATGAAATATGTTCCTTAAAATCTGCAATTTTCGCCAATTCCTTAGATTCTATATACTTTTTAAATTCCTTAAATTCCTTGACTAATGTGCACTCTTTTAATTTCGTGAATTTTCTTGAATTCCTTGATTTTTTTAATTCTGTGAATTTATTTAATTCCACTAATTCGTTAAATTCAGTGATTTCCTTAAATTCTGCTTGACTTATCTGAATTCTGTAAATTTCATAAATTTGTAGAAATGATTGAATTGCGTGAATTGTGAAACTTCGTAAACTCTATAAATGAATACGGTTCCCTGAATTCAGTGAATTGCTAGAATTCCTTAAATTTCTTGAATTCTTTGAAATCCGTGAATGCCTTCAATTCAGTGAATTTCTACAATTACGTGAAGTCTTCATATTTTTTTATTCCGCGATACCGTGAATTTTTTAATTTTTTGAATTGTTGAAATTCCGCGAATTGCACGAATTTCATAAATTGAACGAAATTTTGTATTTCGAGAACTTCTTAAATTCCGCTGATTCAAACGATTCTGCAAATTTCTTGCATTCTTTAAATCCCGTATAGTCCGTGAATTCTGTATATTCCGCGAATTCTGTATATTCAGCGAATTCCCAAAATTCGTTGAATTCTGTGGATCCTGGTAATTCCTTGAATTAAGAGTATCAATTGCGTGTCTAACATTCCGAAATTTTCGCGAATTCCGTGGATTCTATGAAACCGTGCATTCCTTAAATTACGCGCATTCTATAAATTCCGTCATTTTTTAAATTCCGTAAATTGATTGAATCCAGTGAATTATTTGAATAAGTTGAATTCTGCAAGTTTTCTTAATTTCTGTGAATTTCTTACATTCCGTGGATTGCTCAAATTTGATGAATTGCTTGAATTCTGCGAATTCCTTTAATTCTTTAAATACATTCAATTCTGTAAGTTCTTGGAATTTGGCGAATTCTGTAAAATGAGTTCCTTAAATTACTAATCCTCTCTGCTGTTCAAGAGAGGGGATTGTGACATACAGATATCAAATTTTTGAAATGGTTATCACCTCCAAGATCATTAATCATTTTGGCAGCTTATTAAGCTATACTCACTTTGCTAAATACACCATTAGATTTAATAATCTAATTTTACAGATTTGGCGGCAGACTAAGGATGAAGTAAAAATTTTGAAAACCTAAAGCGGCTTCAATATTCTAAATTGATTTTGAAAATGTAAAGTCAAAAGACTTGACAAACGATTGAAGAGAATTCTATAATTTTGTTAAATGGAACTCATTAGTAACCCTTTTGATGATCGTATTATTTGTTTAAATGACTGAGTGACAAGTTTTTTAAAGTTAAAATTTTTTTTACACAGAAGAGAAGTGGGATAAAAAAAGATAAAAATCCTGTTACATAAATTTTGAATGGCTCTTACTTCCAGAAAACGGCGCTCGGACTGCCATAAGTGTTTCATTTTTGAAAATATATACAACCGTCATGTAGCCTCCTATTGCAGCAGGACGACATAGAAAATCCTTTAATCTATAATCCATAATGCCGGTAGGAGGTTGACTGCCCTTAAAATACGCGTGTTCTACTAAGCTTCCACCTTTAGTTAGCCACAAATAAACAGTATGATGCATAAACTGGAACCACACGTCTGAATTGCGTTTAGAAGTAAAGACGCGACGTTCGTTATCTCCGGGTCGAAATGGCCCTTTCCTATCTCCTTTGGGGCGCCCAGCATTGGGGCGCCACCCCCCGTGCTTATTTTTAGTGCCTGTGCTTAAACCATCGCCTCCCGTAGCATTTAGTTCTGTAAAAAGAAAAAAGGTAAAAACTTATGTAAAAAATTGTTGTCGGGGTTTAAAAGGGCTCTGGCTAGTTTTTCACATTTTCCTGATCGGGTACTGGCCGGGAAAATAGAGAGGGCCAGACTAGTTTTTGTCACAAATGCCTCTATCTAGAACTTTTAGCGAGATCCTTACGGGAATACCCTTCCACTGCCCGTCCATAATGTCTCTGTTTTCTTGTCCGTTCATAATTCAGCTGTGATATAAATAAAGACATGAAAATGACAACTGCAGGACCACATAAAGCTGGCATATTGTTACATTTAAAATAACATATTTCAGTGCCATCATCAAATGGTCCTGATGCAATTGTCAATTTCGTGATTTTTATAAGTTTTCATAATTTATAGAAATACGTTTTCTTTTTTATAAAAGTGTATTGTGAGGTTTATTTTAACAATAAAAAAAGTACAGTATTGTATCCAGAGAAAAAATGAAAAATAAGTTTTGTTCACAAATATGCATTTTTTAAATTAAAATTCGATACTCGTTTTAAAGCTCTTCAAGGTCCGATGATTTTGCGTATTGTCAATCGCAATCATTTTTGTAAATTTAAAAAATTATTGTGTACTTACGCATATGCTCTCTTTGCATTGACAGCCCTGCTAAATCGTTTTCGAGTGCCGGTTGTGCCCCATGTGGATCTGTGTAATATAATCGACGTGTTTGTATTCAAGAGTTCTGTTAACGAATTCCAAAAATTTATATTGGTCAAAAATTAAAGATAGCTCGACAAATGTGATCACAAAGTAAATATATTTTGAGAATCTAGACACGTAGAATTTGTTATTGAATTTTTATTGAAGGTTACTGATGAATTACTACAGATTTCTATAAATGTTCGTGAATGCCCATATATTGCAATAGATTTTCATAAATTTCTAAACATTATCATATATTTCGACGAATTTTGTGCATTTTACTAATTCCAATAAATGTTCACAGATCTCATTTTCTAAAAACCAATTTATATTTTCAGAATTGGGTTTAGGGGATTAAGGCGGGAAACGTAACGGAGTTTTGGGTAAGGTAGGATGCCTCAATAACCTGGGTAGTGCGGGTTCGGATAGGAGTCTAGACGAATGGAAAAAAAGGCAAGCGCGACTTGCAGTGAAGGGAAAGATAAAAAAGAAAGAGAGACAGCGGACGATGATTTAGAAAGGGAGAAAGATAAAAAGAAAGTTAAGATTATACGAAAAATACTAAAAAGAGATATGGGGTTACGAAGGGAGGAGGGAGGGTGTTTAGAAAATTGGAAGCTCTCATTAAGCAGTTTGAAGAAGAAACAAGAAAGAGGTTAGATGTTATGAATGGGTAGATGAATCAGCAGGGAAAAGATGTAGTGGGGGGGGGGGTCGGTGAAAAAAGTCAGAGGAAAATAGAAAGATTAAAATACAGGCTGGAGGAAGGAGAAAGACAAGATTTGGTATAAACTAGAGATAATAGAGAATAGGCAGAGAGAAAAAAGGTAAAAACTTCTGTAAAAAATTGTTATCGGGGTTTAAAAGGCCTCTGGCTAGTTTTCCACATTTTCCTGATCGGGTACTGGTCGGGAAAATAGAGAGGGCCAGACTAGTTTTTGTCACAAATGCCTCTATCTAGAACTTCTAGCGAGATCCTTACGGGAATACCCTTCCACTGCCCGTCCAGAACCTCTCTGTTTTCTGGTCCATTCATAATTCAGCTGTGATATAAATAAAGACATGAAAATGACAACTGCAGCACCACATAAAGTCGGCACATTGTTACATTTGAAATAACATTTTTCAGTGCCATCATCAAACCGTCCTGATGCAATTGTCATTCTCATATCAATAAATATATGTAACAGACGATTTTTTAACTACAGAAATTAATTAGAATATTCTAATACGAACCCATTTCAGATCAATTATTTTAGAGGTTATGTGAGAGGTACTATGACACATGATTTTGTTATTATTTTTCACTGGATTTCACATGCACAGTACAAATTTAAGTGTTTTATTTATATTCCACATATTAAATCAACTTACTCTTTATTTTAAGAGAAAGATATATTGTTAAAAGTCAACAAATGAATAATTTAATAAAAATTTACGTGGTTTTATTTACATTCAAAATACTTGTTGATAAGTGTTACACACTCGGATGCTTCAGATGGAGATCAATTTTAGTTTTCTGACACGCACATATACTGCAACGCTCTCTTCAGAAACCTAACCTTAGGTATGCTGACTAACAAGGCAACCTTAAGGTTTGGTTTTTTGTTTAAATTAATACTCTCCTCTTTCTAAAGTATATGACAAAGGTTCTTGAAGAAAAATGAAGAAGACACAATTTCGACCCATTCTCGAAAAAATTCATTTTAAAAATTAGCAACGTATGGTAATCGAGCTTTTTGCAAGTTTATTTCAAAGAATGATTAGCTCCTTGGTTAAGCGTTTGTATGATAGGCACAAGGTTGCGCATTCGATTTCCGCTTTCCGTACTTTTTTTATTGATCAAAATGCTTGTTTATTCCATTTTTTAAAAAATGTTAATGAAATTGTGCTATTTGATGATTATTCATTCCTTATTTTTAATAAAAACTCTGTTTATCGTATTTTTATGTCACTCGTTTCGTCAAATGTAAATTTTATTAAAATTCTGAATTATTCAAATAGTTTCTAGTATTTATGTTTTTACACTTATGAAAAGAAGAGCTGAAAACTGAAACTTTTCAACAATAAATAAAAAGTAAATTGTTTATTCAAAAAACATCTGGAAAAGTCGTTAATGTTATGGAAAAATCCTTAAATCACTTTTTTTTTATTTCGTGGAAAGATTTCGATTTTAATTATTGGAAAGACGACACAGGTTGCAATAAATTGCTTGAAAACAATTTTTTATACGGTGAAGCACTTTTTGAATTATACGAATAAAATTATGAAAATAATTTTTTTTCAAACGCACACACGAACTATTCAATTTTCGACTCATATATTGCGTGCGAGAAGTGTCCAATTCCGAAACCGTGGTAAAACCAATTATAAAAATAAGTTTGCTAGCTACTGCGCATGTGCTCTTTCAGTAAGATCACTTTTTCTTTCTGTAGCGCTTGCGTATTTCGAATCAGAATTACTTTCCAGGACTGTCGGAATCATAAGCTCACTTCAATATAATTTGAAGGCTTGGTTAAATGATTGTGAGTACTGAATAGTTATTGGACATACTCGAAGTAGAAAGTTACCATGAATGACTGATAAATTCCCATGAATTCCAGATAAATTACTGAAAATTTTATAAAATTTAGGAAATTTAGCCAATTTTTCATACGTTTTAGGAAATTTTGGAAATTTAGCAAATTATCTTTTATTTTCAGAAATTTTTGAAAATTCCCAATTTTTTCCAAAAAACTTGGGATAAACCAAATTTCTATAAATTGTCTGGCTCGTACAGCTAACTTCACACTCGTGTGTAACTACCTACTTTCCGCACTTGTAGCACAATATACTATTATCAAACTGCTTAAATTATTTTCCTAAATAAAAACTGATGTTTTGAGGAGCATTGAGAAAAAACTGTTCTTATCCTAAAGCCTTTCAAAATCCTTGAAAAACTCAATATTTTATTTTAAAATCTTAATAGAAATGTGGATTTTGTTAAAAATGTTTACAAATTTCTTAATTTTAAATTAACTTGAAATTTTTTCAAAATATATGAAAAACTCGGTTGAAAATTAGTGCAAGAAAATTCTAAATGTGAACAATTAATGTAGAGCACATTGATTCATTTTCACTTTAGGATTGGAAAATATCCTTTTTTTAATAATTGCGTTTAAATCATAACCGTAACCTGATATCATTACACATTTCTATTTTTCACGTTTCTCATTTTAATAGCCATTTTTTAAATTATTATTTGTAGACTTAGCTTTTATTTATTAATATCAAGCATGACTTTCCTTCTGCTACTAAATTGGGAAATATCTTAATGTTTGAATCAATAAATTTCTATTAATCTGTTGCATAAATATCTATACAATTAAAATAATCTGTTTCGGTCACTCAAACTAATACTTAGTTAAGGTGATTCTTATTCGAGGCAAATAATTTTTACAAAGTTTTCTGGGTGATTTCAATTTGCTTTGGAAAATAACGATAACATGCATATTGAATTTTTTTAAAAGAAAATAGAACTGCTTTAAGAATTAGTGCATAAGGCACTTGAATATCTATAAATAATTTTAAGAACAATAATTCACTGACAACAAAATTTCGTTTTTCTTAAGTTTGCCCAAACAATCAGAACGCATTTTTTTTTTAATTGGGACAAGTTACATCAGATTTATAGTCGTACAGTGTGACCTCGTTATTGTGGCAATAGAGTTCACTTTATCAATTTTCCTTTTTTTTTGCTTTTATAATTTTTTTTTATTCATTATACACTATCTTAAGTATATTTACTGGTATTAAGTCATTAATTACTTTCCGAAATTAAATTGGGAAATATCTCAAATAACTAAATTAATAATTGTCTATAAGTCTTTGGTGGTTTCATTTCCGCTAATCGAATATTCAAAATTACAATAGTTATAAGTCAAATTTCAATAACTTTAATTCTGTAGGGACACGTATTTAAGCCGACGCTTATTTAAGACAAATAATAATTTGTAAGTAATTGCTATCATTCATAAAACATAAAAAAATGAACAAACGAAATAGTTTGAAAATCTAGAAGCGAAATCTTATCAATTATATTTTCAACTTGAAAAATTTGAACCAGAAAATATACGTTCAAACTAAAAAGAATAATTTTCTATACAAAAAGATAATTTTTTATAAAAATACATGAAATTCCAAAAAAAATATTTAGAATTCAGGAATTTATAACCTGATAGTTAAATTATCAACCAAAGACTATAGTTTATCGCGCTATAGTCTGAGCCACAGAGGCTGTTCGAAATAAATAATATAGTTAATAGTTTTCAAGGAACGTGCTTCTACATCAACTCACTTGGCAATAGTTTAAAACCTTTTTATTTGTTAGAACCATAATTCTACTGTTAATCGTGTAACTATTTTAAATTTAATGACATAACTGACGAATCATAAGAATAACATTCCTTGTTTAGGATATTTTACAATTTTTTAAACAATGTCCATCTTGAGAAATCATTTTTATCATAAACAAAAGTTAACAATTTAAGCATAAGAATCAATATATCAACAACTGTTCGATATATCGATTTCAAACTTTTAGATTCATGTTTCCCAAATAAAATACTTTAAGAATCCATACTAAAACTTTTTGGCGACGGATATCGTAACCTCCTACAATTTTTATTTATTTGAACAATTTTTTTATCCTGTAAATCGTGAAAGTTTTTTTTTTCTAAAATTAATTTCACAGATAATGAATTTTCAAAATTTTCAGAAATGCGATTAATTAAGTTGACCCACCTTATAATCTGGATTAATTGAATTTTTATCAAATTACATACCATTATGAAATTAAATATCTTCTTAATTTTTCTTAATTTGTCAATAAAATAAAATAAAGGTGAGGTCAGACAGAAAATCGCAAGGAGGCGATCACCGGTTTTGACACGAATTATCATAGACTTCCACAAACTCTAATAAATGGCGACAAATTTCGTGATTTTTATAAGTTTTAAAAATTTATAGAAACACGTTTTCTTTTTTATAAAAGTGTATCTTGAGGTTTATTTTAACAATAAAAAAAGTATAGTATTGTATCCAGAGAAAAAATTCAAAATAAGTTTCATTAACAAATATGCATTTTTTAAATTAAAATTCGATACTCGTTTTAAAGCTCTTCAAGGCCCGACGATTTTGCATCTTGTCAATCGCAATCATTTTTGTAAATTTAAAAAATTATTGTGTGCTTACGCATGTGCTCTCTTTGCATTGACAGCCCTGCTAAATCGTTTTCTAGTGCCGGTTGTGCCCCATGTGGATCTGTGTAATATAATAGACGTGTTTCTATTCAAGAGTTCTGTTAACGAATTCCCAAAATTTATATTGTTCAAAAACTAAAGATAGCTCGACAAATGTAATCACAAAGTAAATATATTTTGAGAATCTAGAAACTTAGAATTTTTTATTGAAGGTTACTGATGAGTTACTACAGATTTCTATAAATGTTCGTGAATGCCCATATATTGCAATAGATTCTCATAAATTTCTAAACATTATCATATATTTCGACAAATTTGGCGCATTTTACTAAAAGGTGGAGAAAGGACGAAGAGAAAAAATAACTTTGTAGTTAGACATTAGTGTGTTGGCAAGGGGAGAAGAAACTAAGCGAAAAGGCGGGACAAACGAAGGGAAGAAAGAAATAAATGTATAAAAAAAGAAAGAATTTTTCTAGTAAAAGTGGAGAGTGCGTAGAGAGGAAAAAGGGGCACTTGGTATGGATAGGGAGAGGAAGGTTATAGATAAATGGGGAGAAATGGTGCTGGGACCAAGAATGAAAAGAAATAAGGAAAAAAGGCAAAAGTTTGGTGAAAGATAGCGGAAACGAAACGAAAAGAGTCTCGATAGAGAAGCAAAGGGGTTTCCGAATGGCAAAGGGGAAAAAGTCAGGAGAAAAGAAGAGGGAAGGGAAGGGAGAAACGCGAAAATAGCTTTCTGGAATATGCCAGGTTTAAAAAACAACAGTAAAGGATTTTGGAGGGAGTTATAAAAGTGCGATGTGATTATGATGAGTGAAACCTGGACAGATAAGAAGTACCAGAAGGCAATAAAAAGGCTGCTACCAAAAGGTTATGTGTGGACAATGCTGCAAGCCAGAAAAAAACACGTTAAAGGGAGAGGAATGGGAGGCATTATTTCAGTGGTGTGAAAAGAATTAGCAGCAAAAGGGAGAAGAGACGAGGATATGGAGGAAAAGGATGGAACAATGCTAAGAAGGGTTACAGTTGGAAAAGTCAAAATAGCGGTAGTTGTTGGGTACAGAAGAAGAGGGGAAAAGGAAGGCTAGATGGTAATAAGGAGGTTAATGGATGGAAAGAGGGTAGAATTGATTTTAATAGAAGGGGATTTCAATGTATGGATTAACCAACCAGGGGCAGGGATTTGGTATAAAGAAAAGGTGGTATACATAAGGAACTCCAAACATAGGGCAACGGACCGGGAGGGGTGGAAGCTTCTAGACGTGTTAGGAGCAACAGAACAGTTTATATGCAATGGCAACATGAGAGGCGATGATAGAGGGGAAATCATATGAATAGGGAAGAGTGCCACAGTAATAGACTACAGTTTGGCTAAAGAAAGAATGCGCTAGGGTCCGAGCACTTCCCTTTCATAGCTACACTAAAATATGGAATCAATAAGCGCGGCAGAGGGAGAAAGGAAACAGGGGGAGAAACGAACACGAAAATGAGAGGCTGGAATATAGATAAATTAAAGGAGTTTAAACAAAAGATAAAAAATAAGAAGGTTAGGTATAAAAAAGAGGAGGGAGTAGACTCGTTAATCGAAGGATTGAATAGGTCAACTGAGAGGGTAGAGGATGAGCTAAGTACTAAAAAAGAAAGAGTAGAGGCAAAGAGAGGATGATGGTGAGAGAAGGCTGAGATAGTAGAGAGAAAATGAAGAATGAAGGAGTATAACAGAAGAAAAGGGGAACATGATAAGATGCAGGAAAGAAAAAGAAAAAGAAGGATGGAGAAATATTAGACGGAGGTAGAAAAAGCGATTAAAGAATGTAGGATATGATATGTGATATATAGGGATAGCGGGAAAAGAAAGCACGTTAATGCAGAAATAAAAATGGAGGAATGCACGAAATAACAAGGAAAGAAGTGGATGAGGAAATAGATAGGATAAAAAGAAAAAAGACGACAGGAGAATATGGAAAGAATAACGAAGCGATTACGTATAGAGGAAAAGGAGTTACTAATGGGATGTAAAAAATCTGCAACAAGGTCTGGAAAGGAGAAAGGTGGCCAGGAGAGTGGATGACAGGACTGGTGCTACCACTTGACAAGAAAGGGGAAGGAAAGCAGGTATAGGAATACACAGGGATCACTCTCATGCCAGTCGGGTATAAAATATATGCAGAAATCTTAAGAAAAGGCTTGGAGAGTCAGAACAAAAAGAAAGTATCTTACATAATCGGGCGGGATTTAGAAAAGGGATGTGAACTATATTCGCATTGTTCGTAAATTTCAAAGCAGCGTTTGACGTATGTGAGTATGTTGGAGCGAAAGATTTGGCGGTGAACATAGATAAGATAAAGGTGATGTGTTTCAAAAGTAGAAAGAGCAAAATAAATTACGTTTGGAAGATGAATAGACAAGAAGTTGAAATTCCGGAGTTCAGTTACCTAGGTTTTGGGTTTGAGGCAGAAGGGAAAAATGAGGTGCAGGTGAGAAAAAGAATGGAATGTGTGAGTAATGTGATGGGCCAAGTATGGGGTATAGGAAAAAGAATATTGTCTTGTTTTTTTTTAAATTTATTTCAGCTCAATTAAGTTTTAGTTGATAATACCAGAACCGTTGGAGAAAAAATTCTAATTTACGATTTTAAAAAATTATAAAATTTGTTATGATAATCTTGCTGGGCTTTTAGCGTTATTCATTTTTTTAAGTAGTATAAATAGCTGAACACTAACGTAAACAATATTTTGATTTAATATTTTTTAATTTTGGAAGACTTCATCAAACATAATGATGCATTTAGGTAATTTAAAATATAATAAGGAATTTTTGAAATTTTCCAAATATACTTTCAAAATATATTAGAATTTTTTTTATAGCATCTAAATTCTCAAATAAGTTTATTAAACAGACCCGAGTTTTATCCATTGTTTTTTCTAAATCAGTAAATTAAAAAAAATCACTTAAAAAATTTTTGAAAAGAACTAACAATTTTTCATCAACCACTTTTTCGTAGGATACCTGGTTTTAATTTTATTCGAAAAAATCGAAATTGAAAATAAATAAATAAAATAATTATGAATCGTACAAAACAAAAAAGGAATTCTCTAAAATCTTCCTGATTCTTATTTGAAACTGGATTTTCCGGAATCTATTTTTTCGTATACAAATAAAACAAATTTTAAAAATTGAAACAGAACTCTGTTAAAATGTAATGCATGTAAACGCTAAAAACGGACAATAAATTAAGAACTCATTAATCTATTTTCAGTTTAAAATTGTAACATATCGTTTTTTTTCATAATTTCATTCAAATCGTAACCGTAACCTGATTTCGTTACACATTTATATTTTTCACGTTTCTCATTTTAATAATCTTTTTTCAAATTATTATTTATAGTCTTAGCTTTTATTTATTCATATCAAGGAATAAATGTATTTCTGCTACTGCATTAGGAAATGTGTTATTATTTAAATCAATAATTTTCCATTCATCTTTTGCATAAAATATCTATACAATTGAAATAATCTTCTTAGGGAAATCAAATTAATACTTGTTTAAGCTGATGCTTATTCAAGGCAAATAATTTTTACAAAGTTTGCTAGATGATTTCAATTTTCTTTGAAAAATAACGAGAACATGCAGATTGGAATTTTTTTAAACGAAACCCGAACTCCTTTAAAAATTACTGCTTAAATACCTTGATTTTTTATAAATAATTTTTTAAAATGTTTTTTGAAAAGAAAATTTTTCAGAAAAAATTTTAAAAAAGCACTTAAAAAAATTTTTGAGAAAAAGTCTTTAAATTTTTAACTTAAAAAATTTGAATCAGACAGTAGACTTTTCAACCAAAAAGAATAATTTTCTATACAAAAAGATTATACTTTAACAAAATACCTGAATTTTCATAAAAAATATTTAAAATTCAGGAATTTTTAACCTGATCATTAAATTATCAACCAAAGACTATAGTCTGCTGCAGTAAAGTCTGAGCCATAGAGGCTGTTCGAAATAAAGAATAAAGATACAAATTCTTAATAAACATGCTTCTAAATCAACACACTCAGCAATAGATTAAAGAATTTTTATTTTTCAGAACAATAATTCACCGGTTAATTGTATAACTTTTTTTTAAGCTAATGACATAACTGATGAATAATAAAAATAAAATTTCTTGTTTAGGATATTTTGCATTTTTTTGAACGATGTTTCATCATGGGGCTCTAAAAAAGGGGTTATAATTAAACCAGCATTGTTCGATTATTTAATTAACCGGAAAAAAATCAATATCTAAGAAACTTCGATATATATTTATTTAAATAATTTAGAATATTTTCTATGGCAAAAAAATCCATCTGAATGCATATGAAAAAACAAGTTAAATAAAAACCAAAGATAATAACTTTAGAATAAACAATTGATATCTTAAAAGCTATTTCTGATATTGTTTTCAAAATGTCAGATCCGCGCTTCACGAAAAAAGTCTTATCCAAATAATTTTAATCATAAACAAAAATTAACAATTTTAGCATAAAAACCAATTTATCAAAAACTGTTCGATATATCGATTTCAAACTTTTAGATTCGTGTTTCCCGAAAAAATACTTTAGGAATCCATAATAAAATTTTTTGACACGCATATCGTAACATCCTACAATTATTATTTATTTGAACAATTTTTTTATCCTGTGGATCGTGAAAGTTTTTTTTTTATGAAATTAGTGTTACAGATAATGAATTTTCATAGTGATATGGCTTTTTAAAAAAGTAAGTATTTGAGAGCGTAAAAATTTATACTAGCCTTTTGAAATTATTCCCTGAATATTTCTTAAGAAATTTATATCTTTGATACACAAAAAGTAAATTACATGTAAATATTTCTCCATTTTCTCGAAAACCGAGCTATTCCTACTTAAGCCCCCAAGAATGAAATTTTTTTTTCCCTAAAACAAACTAAACAAACTAAAAAATGGGTGAAATGATTTTTTTAAACGCATATGACTAATCTTTACACAAACATTTTTAAAAGTTGTTTGCAAAACAAAGGGTCTCACTCATAAACGTTTATACTTAAAATTTAAAGTTGATTTTTAATTAAAATATTATTACTAATAAATAAATACGACTAATTAAGTTGAAAAATTTTATGATCTGGGTTAATTGGATTTGTATCAAATTACATGCCGTTATGAAATTGAATATTTTCTTACTTTTTCTTAATTTCTGAATAAAATAAAAAAAAGGTGAGGTCAGACGGGAAACCCTAGGGGAGGCGAGCACCGGTTTTTCCAATTTTCTGTAAGTTTAAAAAATGATCATATACTTACGTATTTGCTCTCTTTGCATTGACAGCACTGCTAGATCGTTTTCGAGTCGTGGTTGTGCCCCATGTGTATCTGTATAATATAATCGAGGTGTTTGTATTCAAAAGTTTTTTTAACGAATTCCAAAAATCTATCATAATCCAAAACTAAAAATAGCCACAATGTCAAAATGTAAAAATTTTCTAAAAACAAATTGATTTTTTTAGAATCATGTTCTTCGCATTTATTTTGAAAAGAGGGAAAGCTACGAAATTTTCATCCAAAGATAAAAATATCGCAATCAATTTTCCTTTAAGCGTATGTACTTTTAATAAAAAATTCAAAAATTATTTTAACGGTTTCCAGGGACGGAGTTCCTAAAAATAAACAAAGAATCCAACGACTTAATTTGGACAATCACCATAAAGCGTTCCTATTGCAATCCGAAAAATCATTTTTTCCTGAATAAATAAAAGAAAAAGCACTTCTCTCTTTTCACAAATATAAAAAAGACGAAATAAAAATAAAAAGGCAACAAACCAAATCCCCTTTACTTCTCTGTTTAAAAAATTTTATTTATGTGTATATTTAAAAAAATGTTTTTGAAAATATTTTTGATTTCTTTCCTCTTTCTTGTTTTTATCATTATCAAACCACCAAAAAATGCATTCATAATTAGATTCGCCAATGTTTCGGCACTTACATATATAGACACCCAAGAATGAATTGAGGGTCAAAAGGCAAAATAGTCTTAAGCATACCTGAAATAGAAATTAATTCCAATCAAAATCAGCTAAATTAAAAGGACTTATGGGGAATTAAGGGGATTAAGTTGGTTGCCCCCGCATTTTCTTTCCTCTTTTTTATGTTTGTGCCGAAAGAGAAGTTCTTTTCTTTCTTAAGGAAAAATAGGAATTTTTTATGATTGCAATGGCAACCTTTTATGGTGAAATGGGATTTTAATCTCATTTGAAGTTCTTAAATTTTAATTTTTTGTTGGTGTAAAGAATTATAATATACTAACATGGACTGCTAGAAGTCGAAGCCTGATTGTCACCACTTCCAAGAAAGTCGTAATATACTACGGGACCTTTCGATGTATGATGAAATACTTGCATTTTAGGACCTCCATCTGTAAAACATAATATGGGGATTTTTAATAAAGAATTTTTCCAACGAACCCCGAAAAATTAAAATCAGAGTCCACAAAACACACCTCGTAGCACACGCAGTAAAATTACTAGTAAAAGTATCGCGTTGCTGAATTAAAAACGATTTAAAAAATGTCTTAAAAAAAGAAAATTATCTAGAAAGTGTAAGTACTACAATTACATTCTTATAATTATTTGTCAGAGTACGTGACTAAGCGATAAAGTTGGTTTCAGTGAATAGTATATTTTAGGTTAACAAAGTGTTAACCAATAAATGTCTACGCGCAAAAAATTTTTATAAATCAAAATGTCATTACTTTACTTTAAATTCTTTAATTTATCATGCCCATCTGTAAATTTATCATTATCTTCAACATAAACTTTACCTACCCTGTTCAGAACATTATACGAGATCTGTTTAAAAATAAGCGGATTCAGGCCATAAAAAAATGTACTTTATTTGGAAGTTACACGTCTGGTTCTCCTTCAAAATACTCTCCTCCCCAACGCACACACTTATCCCAACGGTCTTTCCACTTGTTGAAACAGTCCTGGTACTCTTCTTTTGTGATGGCTTTCAGCTCCTTCGTCGCATTTTCCTTAATCTCCGAAATCGTCTCAACTCTTCTTCCTTTGAGGGGTTTTTTTAGTTTAGGAGCAAGAAAAAGTCACAAGGAGCAAGGTCAGGTGAGTATGGGGGGTGGGGAAGTACAGTTATCGAGTGTTTGGCCAAAAACTCACGAGTTCTGAGTGCAGAATGAGCGCAAATTTCGCATCTTCAATTTTTCGGTCAAAATCTCGTAACAAGATCCAACTGATATTCAACACTCTTCGGCAAGCTCCCTAATGGTCAGACGTCGACTTTCGCGCACGAGGGTGTTGATTTTGTCAACGTGTGGGTCGTCAGTTGACGTTGAAGGATGCTCAGGACGCTCATCATCGTCAATCGACTGTCGGCCACCCTTTAATCATTCATGCCACTTGAAACATGCAGTACGCTTCATGGCAACATCACCGCAGGCCGTGTTGAGCATGACGAAAGTTTCAGTTGCAGATTTTCCGAATTTCACACAAAATTTCACAGCAATTCGTTGCTCTTTCAGGCTGTCCATTTTACAATCCGACAAACAAAAAGAACACTCTTTACTTAAAACCGTGTAGCTTATCAACAAATGAAGATATCTGCGACTGGAATACCGCGTTTTAAACAGCTGATCTGTACGAACTTAGCGACACCAAGCGGACTCTTCTGAGAACAATTCGAGCCGCGAAATTCAAACAGTCCGCGTATTTGTCGAACAGACCTCGTATTATCACAGACTTCCACAAAATCCAAAAGATCTTCACAAATTTGGTGATTTTTGTAAATTTCTAAAATTCATAGAAGTGTTTTTTTTGTCTATTAGTAAAAACATTGTTTTGGTGCTTGTTTAAAAAACGTAAAAACATCCGGAGAAAAAATGCGAAATTATTTTACGTGAGAATATGTATTTTTTTAATTGACAATAAAATTCGAAACTTATTGCAAAGTTCTTTAAAGACGCACGAATTTGAATTTTTTTCTCAAAATCACAGCAAAATTTTCTTTGCTCGAGAGATTATTCTATACTTACACATCTGCTCCCTATGCATTGAATGCCCTGATAAATCATTGCCGAGTCGTGGCCGTGCTCGTGGTGTATCTGCATCTGTAAAATATATGTTTTTCATTCAGGAATTTTTTCAATGAATCTCAAACATTTATATTAATCCAAACTAAAGATGATGTAAATGTAATCCTCAGCCGATAAATTAATTTCTGAATTTAAAACATTATTTATGTTCTCAATCGATTTTATTTTTAAGAATTTACGATAATTTATGTTTTCTACCGAATAAAACATAAACTTTTAGGATCAAATAATTTTCAACGCACCTTCTTAGTAACTTATGGAATATTTTGAAAAACCTGAACCTTTTATAATATTTTTTCAGAGATAAAACGCTTTAATATCTTGAAATTGCTTCTCTACCATCTGTCCACACAATTCTTAAACTTTAACAAAAAATTTTCATATGTATGTTTCTTCTTCCAAAATGGCGGACAAAAATGCAAAAATTTTCCAAAAACTGGTTTTTTCCATCACCTTTGTTTTGCTCAAAAACTTTAAAGTTTTTTCAAAAAAAGTTCCATATTTTAAAAATGTCTTGGAATTAACCATAAAACACTATGAAATTTTTTTCGATTTATCAGAGCAAATTTTGGATTTTTCAAAATATCAAAAATTTGCAAAAAAATTTTTCTAAAATTCTGAAAAAATACAAAAAAATTCTTTGACTAATTCTAAGATATTTTTATATTAGGAAAATTTCTACCAGAGCCTATAGATTTTGGGAAATAATTGATCAAACTTCATGCGACTTCTTTTCAAGCGAATTGTTTTCGCTTGAATTTTGATCAAGTATTTCCCAAAATCTATAGGCTCACCTTTTGAATTCAAAGTATCTCAAAATGTAGACTTAAAGAGCTAAGCAATCAACAATTGAAAAAATTAAGAATTTTATGTTTTGATAAAAATCATGTACGCTTTAATATTCATTAATTTTTTTAATATTTAGGAGGTCTTAAAAAATTTCAAAATAATTTTTAATTTGAAAACGTTTGAAACAACTTCTAGATTTTTCAAGATATAGAAATAAAATTGTGAAGATTTTTAATGGTTTTTAAACTATCGGAAATGAAAATAATTTAACTTTTAATTTACAAAGTGTTATGTTAAAAAAATCTTTTTTGTTTTTAAAGTTTTCAGCTTAAAATCGTTTGAAATAATAAAATTTTTTAAATTTTAAAGTTCATTAATTGATTTCTTAATACAAGACATTAAAATGTTAACGAGGATTTATATTTCTGTAACTAAATCTGTATTTTTAAAATATATAATTTATAAAAGTTAAAAGATCTAAATTTTGCACTTTATCCGTATTTCATTTAAAATTTTTCAATTGAGAAGTGCTAGTGCTTTCCATTTTATACGCGTAAATTATTCAGAATTCGAATTAGAGAATTTTCAATTAAAAACCTTTTAAAACTGCAATATAAAAAGTTTAATATTCAAAAATAAAAATTTGTTCGCTTTATTTACAGTTTATTTTTTATTTAATTTGAAAGAAAAAGTTTGTAGCTTTAGATTTTTAATTTTCTAATTTTTGTGGCGATGAAAAATGTTTGCACACCAAGAAAGAAACCGGAAAATGATGGAGAATTTTTCGTTTCAATTAAAATGGCCACCCTTATATTGTTTCGTAGATTCTTAAAAATCAGTTCTTTGATAAAGTTTGATTTTTTCGCACGAAAAAGTTCACGTTCATTATGATATTATAAAATTGAAACAGCAAAAATACAAACGAAATTTTTAAGAGCAGTTTTATTGATTCGAAAAATTCTGATTGTTAATATATGTAAAGTTTCATGTAAAGTTCATTTTTAATGAACCCCAAACATTTGAAATTGAAAAATCCAAAAATTCACATGCAACATACGCTATGAAGGGAATTATAAAACTTAAAACATAATCAGTGCATATATGGAGAACATGAACCTTTAGAAGATTTTGAAAGAAGCTTATTTGAAATGCCGAGTTCACCTAAATGTGAAAATAATTTCTTAAATTTGTTAAATGGCTAATAAGTTAATGTAACGTAAAAATTAGAAGTATTTTCGGATTGTCCTCAAACTTATATAAATATAATTTTTGTATGATTAATAAGAAAATTATACCAGATTTTTTAATGTTGAAGATGTTTCTAAAATTAATTTAGTAGTTGCAAAAAAAAAATTCTTTTTCACATGATTTTACAAAATATCAGGGAAACTTCTAGATTTTTTTAGAAATTATTCAGGAATTTTTCAAGTTTAGCTAAAATAAAACATATTTGATAAATGTTTAAAAATGCTTCCGAATTTTAAATTATATCAAATCTATTTAAAATCTCTTGAATTCCTAAAAATATTTTCATCTGACACAAGTTTATCTTCAGATTTTGAAAAATTATTCAATATAAAAACAAAAAATACCTAACAATCTTCCAAATTTCGCTTGGAATTTTAGGATAGTTTTCTTATGTATTTGAAATCTTTTAAAATTTTTGAAGTTTTTAAATTTTTTGTTGAAAATCTTTGAAATAAACTTAAGACCTTTTTCAATTTTCTCTTAAAGTTTATTTTTCAAAATAGAATATTCTGAAAAATTTTTCTGAAAATTTTAAGAAAATTTTTTTTGTTAGGTCGTTAAATATAGGTAAACCTTGTAATAATTTAATATATTTTCTAAAAGTTATTAATATTTCCTCAAAATTATTTTTTCGAAACGAAAACCATTTTAATTTTTCCTAGGAAACTAAAGAATTTTTGTCATTTTCTTAAAACCTTACAAACAAGTTCTTAAATTTTGTATTATAGCAAAATTTTGCCTTAAAACCTTTTACATTGCTTTAAAATTCCAGGGAATACTAAAAAATATTTTGTATTCATTTCAAATTTCCTCCTAGAATTCATTTTCGCATTCATCTTAACAATATTTGTTTCCTTCTGTTGAAGTCCTACGAAATTGAGTTAATGTAAATTTGTTTATTGATCTTGAAAAATTAAGGGATTTGTTTTAAAGTTTTTCATAATTGTTCTCCACACATTTTAAAATTTCCAGAACTGAAAAAATTATTTTTTTTTAAATGAAATCTTTTTGAAAGGAAGGAACATTTTGATGCAACCAATCAGGTTTTCTGAAACAATGTGTTGGATATTTTCAAGATATTCAGTAACATAGCTTTTTTAGACCATTCAGCATGAACAGTTTATTGGGCATTAAGGCCATGTTAGGGGTACAACAGCTGTCTAAGTCACCCCTAGGATCAATATTTTTTCAACCATATTGAAAAATAAAGTTTAAATAACGCGAAAACTTTTAATTGGGAAATTTTATTAAATATTAAAGGATCGATTGTGACTCTGTAAAAAGTTGCGGAAAAAAAGTTTATCGATGAAAATAATAATCATCCACCGACGCATTTAGGCTTTATAGCAGAAAATTTGACTTCTAACTTTCTCTGTTGGTAATCATGCAATATGTATTACCTTCAGACCCATAGAAGTTCGAAGTTGCCTACTCGCTGCGATAGTGCTGCTTTGACACAGCTGATAAGTATTGTAATCAGCGGGTTACGTTATAGAACCTGAAAGCAGGCAAAACGCTAAACTCCTGGGAGGATATAGAGAAAATTGTATCATCTTAGGAGCTTTAGAAGAGCGCATACTCCGAGGCCTCCCACTATACATTTTCTCATGTATCATGGGAGACGAGAGAAGAGCGAACCTTATAAAAAGGGCTGCATAAGTCGAACACTTCAGTAGAATTCTGTGGGGCAACTCGCAGAAAATATCCTTAGAAGAGGGTCTCTCTCGTCTAAGATGATCACTAATAGACTTGGGAGAAATCCCATCTCTATTTTTTTCTTAGAAAATTTAGCGGGTTTGAGGAGAGGACGAGTTAATATTCGCTCACACCCTGTCTGTAAAGTGGCTATTTTCCAGTGTTTCTCTGCGACGTTGTACTTAAAAATTCGATTTGTTCTACTTCAAGGCATCAAACGCGTTTTCAGAATTTATTTCTTGAGGCAGAGACCTCCTAAAATTTAAAGTATAAGATTTAAAAGGAAATTGCCTAAAGGCAAACAAATATAAACTGTTTTAAAAGCTATTGTAAAATTTCACTGTGACTACAGACGTCACGAGCGAGATAAATTTTTCGTACCCGGGGCCAAGAATTTGGACAGTGAAATTTTATTGACCCTGTCACTCACCTTAGCTGTTTAGGAGTGGACGACTGTAAATTCGCTCGAAACCTGTTCAGAAAATGACTGAGCCTGCTCGCGAGGTAAACAAAATAGTTTCCCAATATCTTGCCAGCCTTCGGTAGAAGCTTTTCTTACGTTTCGACCCAAAGTATCGCCTTGAGATAAATCTCTCTTTCTCGCTCTCACTCTCGCCTCGACTCAGGCTAGTTACCGCGCGTCAGGTGCTTCACCTTTTTATGATGACACCCCATTGTAATAAAAGTTAATCATCTATTGTAGGGCTTAGGATCTCTTTTCTCTAAATTTATAATATTCTCAGACAATTATCGTTAGAGCTAGCTACCGTAGTAATTACCCCTTACTAGGTCAGTAGGGCTAGTTTCGTAAGGTCGTTGACCATTTTGACAAGTGTATTGTTTATTAATGAAAAGATTCCTTCTAATGCTAGGAAATGAATATTGATACTCAGAATTTTAGATTTAAATTCAAGGAAAAACGAATAGCTTAGATAGACTTTACATTTTGAGTTTTAGAATATAAGATTACTGGAATTATATTCAGGGCAATTACCCTTTTACCAAAGAGATGTACATTTTTAGTTTTGGCAAATAAAAGATTTTGGATATAATTTTAGAATACGGATTATTTGAATAATTGACATTTATTAAAATCTCATGCCTTTACACCGTGAGTCCTCTCATTACAAATTTATTTTACAAGTAAAAAGTATCCGGGGATAGTCTCCCTCTTTTAGATAGCCGTAGGGTGAAATTAGAGCACTCACCCATTTGAATGCTACAGTTGTATCAAATCCAAAAGTTTACAGTATGTAAAACCGAATTTGTTTATTTGTATTACAAATGCAAACATTAGCTTTTGTCTTATTCGTGCATAATGTTCGTAAGCGATTTTTTTTGTTTTGCCCCACTTTGATAAATATAAACCTCATAACTAGCCCATTGAGAACTTTGAAAATTGCTTGCAGGGTTTTACAGCACAGTCTGTATTGCTTCAAAATAGTAATTGAAAAAACTTTTTTTATAATTCTAATTATTTAGGACCAGCGACATATTCCTGCATGTCTTTTATTTAGCACGCCAAATTTTTAGCACAATATCTCTTTTCGTATTGACGTAGGTTGTGAAAGAAAAATACCGATCGAACTACCAATTTTATTTTTTCGAAATTTTTTTTTTTTAATTTTTACCGGAACAAAGCAGATACATGGACTTTATTCTCCAAACTTTCAGAGCGATACCTCATTTTGTGTAGATGTAAGTTGGAAAGGAATAATTGAGGACAAGGTTTAGTTACGTGACCCGCTCGTCACATGGCCTTGCGAAATAGCATTTGGATTTTTTTCTAAACCTTAGCGATTTTTGTTTGATTCAGAAAAATTATAATATACTAACATGAACTAATATGACTTGGTTGAGCATAGCCGCCATGTAGTGCTTCCATTGCATGGTCATCTGGGGTTTCAAAATCCCGTACTCTGCGTCGATTCTTTGGTGGCTGACCTTCATTTGGTGACTGATAACTTCCATCTGTAAGATATAATATATGCATTTTCATTAAAGAATTGTCCTAAAGAATCTCAAGGATTTACTATTGGTCCAAATTAAAGAGAGGTTACATGTAATCCCAAAGTCAGTCAATATTTATAAAGAACCGAAAATTTTAAACTTCGGTTATATAAATACATTTCGGGAATTTAGGATTTCTATAATTTTGCGTAAATAACCATAACATTCTTGTTAGAGTATTATCCAACAAAGAATTTCTTGGATGGGATGCATGAATTTGACACCCCAAACACACCCCCACGAGTACCTGAAAACCACCCTTAAAACAAAAAATGTAAATTCTTCATGAAATCGACCTTTTCAGCACTGTATTCTGGTATTTTTTTTACTTAAAATTATTAGCATTGGTCTAGTGGAATGTTTATTAATTTGGTTGATTAATTTTCAATTATTTAAACGAATTGAATTTGTTAACACTTTTGTTCTCGAAAATTTCGTCCCCCCTCTCAAAATTATTAATATTAGTCTCGGGGAATATTCATTAACACTGGATCATTAATTTTCAATTGTTTGAACAAATCAAATTTGTTAAAATGTTTTTAAAATACAGTTTTCCCTAACAATTATCACCCTTGATCTAGTGGACTTTTCTGGAACATGAGTTAATTAATTTGTAATTATATAAACAAATAGAACTTGTTTAAGTAATTTCGTTTCGAATTTTTAAAATGAAAATGATTTCTGTGGATCTAATCGAATATTTATCAGTAATGATTAATAACCGATTAATAATGTATTTATTAATAATTATTTTATTAGTAATGTTTAAGTAATAATTTTCAAAAACAAAAATAAGAAAAAATTAATCAAACAGTGTTAATACATATTTCACAAGATCAATAGGCATAATTTTTAGGGCGAAAAACGATTTTTAAACTAAAATTTGAAACAAAATTCAATTTATTAAAATAATTTAGAATTAATTAATAATTGATGATTAATACTGCACTCGAACAATATTAATAACTTTAGGTGAACAAAAGAGGAGAATACAGTGCTCAAAATGTAGATTTCATGGAGAATTGACATTTTTCGTTTCAAGGGTAACTTTCAGGTACTCGTGAGTTGGAATAGAATGGGGAAATCGTTGCCCTCCAGCAAGCAAAAAAATTATGTCATGCATTTTTGGATCACCCTACTATACATAGATCGTAAGTGTTGTAAATCGTGAAGTCAACGCCCAGCCTTCTAACACATGTATTAGAGCATTTGTAAGCTGAGAATTGTGCAGAAGGAAATCATAGAATTAATTTAAGGAATTAACGGAATTCTCCGAATGCAAGGAATTACCAGAATTCCTGAAATTCACGGAATTCATAAAATTCATCGAATTAACGGCATTCACGGAATTCACGACATTCAAGGAATTCATGACATTCAATGCATTCATAAGATGTACGGAATTCAAAACAATCGCGGAATTCGGGAAATTTATTAAATTCGCAGAAGTCATGGAATTGACAGAATTGTGGGAATTTGACGAACTCGCGAAATTTGTGAAATTCCCGGCATTAATGGAATTCAAGAGATCCTAAGAATTCGAGGAATTCAATGAATTTATAAAAATGACAGAAGTCGCGGAATTCCTGTAATTAAAGGAATTAATAAAATCAATGGCATTTACGAAATTCAAGGAATTTAAGGAATTTATGGGATTCATAGAATTCATGAAATTCCGTAATTTCATTAAATTTCATTAACATATTGAATTTCATTAAGTTTCATTAACATAATGAATTCCTTGCACTTCGTGAATTTAATGAATTTCGTGAATTCCTTGAATTTCGAAAATTCACTGAATTCCAGCAATTTGTGTAATTCGTCAAATTAGTGGAATTCTCGGGATTTACAGAATCCAAAAAAAAGAAGATGATTTTCTTAAATTCTCCTTTGTAACACTATTAAGGTTCAGGAATGTGACTTGTAGTTGTAATCCAACTCCTAACATACGAGGGTAGTTCAATAAGTCCTTAGAATGAAGTATAAAAACAATTTATTTTGGGTAAATTTTTTTTTATTTTTCAACATAATCTCCTTGGAGCTCTATACACTTGGCCAACCGCTATTCAAGTTTTTTTAATCTTTCAGAAAAGTGCGTTTTCGGAAGTTCCTCAAAATAAGCACTTACAGAGGCAATGACGTCTTCGTTGTCTGGAAATCTCTGTCC
>NC_046659.1:129614989-129619602 GCF_010883055.1 Belonocnema kinseyi | reverse complement strand
TTGTAACGTGGTAACAAGATGAGAATTGAAAGCAAACTGAACGTTAAATCAAAAAGCATGAAAGAGGGAGCTCTTCTTAATATTTTGACACCAAAATCATGTTAACACGCTTTAACTTGACACACTGTAATTCATTTTAATTTTGCGATGAAAAACAAATTTTAAACCCCCTCTGCCAACCGTCCCTTATTCACTGAAGATTGATAGGAGGGACGTTATAAGAACAAACTATAACTATAACTATAACGGAGATAAATTAGTTGGTCTATGCTTAGAAAGAGTTCTGTTTATTATAAATGCTTTCTATATGTATAAAATGATCCATGTGCACACCTGGTTTAAAGGAAATAACCACAGTATAATTGACTTTGTTGTTGCGGATCAAACACCAAGAAGGTTAGTCGAAGATACAAGGGTCATGAGGGGTTCTGAATGCAACACTGATTATTATCTTCTAATCTCCAAAATTAACTTAGGTCGGAAATTGAGAAAAAAGAGAAGAAAGAAAACAAAACAAATGCGAATAAAAATTTAAAACCTACAGAAACCGAATGTGGAAATATTTCCCACATTAGATAATTGAGAGTATAGATAAGGCAACCTTACAGGCGCTCATAAACTACAAAGATATAGAGAGCGCATTCCGGGATATTATTATTAGGTGTGCGACCAAAGTGTGTGGTACCGCGGTTGTGGGAAGTATGTCTGGTGATGCGAGGTGGAATGATGAAATTCAGCTTGCCCATAATGCAAAAAAAGAAGCGTACAGGAAAACTTTAAACATCGCAGGTCTTAGCGACGATGAATAAATAGACTACAGACACAAAAAAATACTTCAACGAATAATTAAGAAAAGTAAAGATGAAATTAGAGTAGAAAAACAGAAGAAAATACAAAACGACTTTGAAGGAAGCAAGAAACTGCTTTATGAAAAAATGAAGGAAAATAAAAGTACAGAATTTGTCATCATGAGAAATATTAATGGGGAAATGCTATGTGATGCAGACGGGACACTAGACGCTTTCAAAAACTATTTTAGCAGACAAATTATATATAAAGCTATAGGACGCCACATCTGCCATGCAGAACACGATACGCTAGAAAACTCAATTGAGAAATTATGTGTCAATGAGGTTAGGGATATAATTAAGAACTTGAAAAATTGTGAGGCTGCCGAGGTAGGCCGTATTAACGCTGAGATAATAAAAGCTGAGAGATAAAAGCGACTGAAATAATTACAAAGGAATTAGCTTATTGAGTGGTTTTTGGCCAGGAAGGTAATATACGGATAAAATATACAGCTTAAGGTAAATCACAAAAAAAAGTTTGAGAGTAGGAAAAAAATTTTTCTGTGCATTTGTTGTTCTGGAAAAAGCTTTTGACAAGGTAGATAGAAATAAAAGTTGGGAAGTCCTGAAAGAGTATGGAGTCAATGGATGGCTCCTTCAAGCTGTAGAAACAATATATGCGGCTAGCAAAGCTTATTCAAGGATTCAAGCAAGGGTGCGTTATGTCTCCATAGTTATTTGTATCATTCATGGATAAGAGTGACAAGAATGGATCTTTTCGACGAAGAAGGTGTGGATCTCGAAACAGTAATGGTACATGGGTTAGCGTTTGCAGCTGATAGGTTATGACAGAGATATTCGAAGACTTCCAAAGAATGTCAAATGAACCCTAAGCGAGCATGAAGTGCATGGGCCTCAAAATTAACAAAAAAAAAAAAAACTATAGTGTTGGAAGAAATATTGAGGAAACACTATGCAATATTTTATTGAATGATGAGAGAATTGAACACATTAATAAGTTCGTATACCTTAGTGGCTTAGTGACTAGGGACTTGAAGATAGACGAGGAATAGGATAGACACATAAACGAAGATAAGAAGGTTATTTGTAGAGCAGGGCCCCTTATCAGAAATAAAAATATATCAAATAAAGCTAAAATGACAATACGTAATTCTATATTTGTACCAACTGTACTACACGGTAATATGGCAACAAATATTTCATAAGAAAAGTGCCTGAAACAAAAGACCTTGGACAAGAATGGACGCAAGTGGGGAACCTTACATAATGGCTTTGTGAGGATCTTCACTTGGGGTGATTTATAGAGAGATTGATCAGAAGCCTGGGTGGAATCAATGTTGCGGAACGAAATTGTTATTTAAGTAAATAACACGAAAATTCAGGATCAATCTAAACACTGTATATCCCATCCTTAAATTACTCCTTTCCCCACAACATGAGTCACGCCTATCCCGAAAGGCAAATGACTTAATGGTGTATTAATAATAAAGTAACTGAGATCACTGAATTCAAGGAATTCACATAAATCCCGGAATTCACTGGATCTGCCTAAGTCAATGATTTCATCGATTATATGGAATTCGCCAATTTAATAGAATTCACGTAGTTGGCAGATTGCGCTTAATTTATGGAATTTGCAATATTTGTAGAATTATGGACAAGTGTTTAAGAATGGCTCTCTTTGACGAAGAGGGTGTATATCTCGAAACAGTAAGAATACGTGGGTTAGCGTTCGCAGATGATGAGGTTGTTATGACAGAGTCTATCGAAGACTCACAAAGAATGTTGAATAAACTAGATGCAAGCATGAAGAGCTTGGGTCTTAAAATTAACGCAAATAAAACAAAAACTATGGCGTTCGAAGGAAAGAGTAAGAAAACACTATGCAATATTTTATTAAATAATGAGACAATTGAATAAGTTGATAAGTTCGTATACCTTGGTAGCTTATTTACTAGGCACAGGAAGATAGATGAGGAACTAGATAGACGCATAAGCGAAGGTAAGAAGGTTATTGTTAGAGCAGATCCCCTTACCAGACGTAAAAATATATCAAATAAAGCTAAAATGGCAATACATGATTCTATAATTGTACCGACTGTACTATATGGTAGCTAGACATGGACTTATCAAGAAAAAGATAAGAGTAAAATTAACGCAATTGACATGAAATTCATGCGCATAATATGCGGGAAAACCCTATGGACAAAGTAGGTAACGAGAAAATTCTAAAAGAATGTGGTGCAGAAGAGACGCTAGTAGATACATGGGAAAGAAATCAGTTAAGATGGTTCGGACATGTTGAGAGAATGCCAAATGAACGACTAACGAAACAAATGAATCAAGGTAAAGTAAATGGCAGCGTGCCCAGAGGTAGACCGCGGAAAGAATGGTTAGCTAGTGTGAATGAGACCCTAGTTAGAAGAGACATGAGAAGTCACAGAAACACGAAAGGCTTCATGCAAAAATGCATGGACATAAAAGAAGCTGGAGAAGTATGCCAGGACAGGAAAGTATGGCAGAAAAATTGTTAATAAAAAGAATGTCAGTAGAGTGAAAGACGCCTGAAAAAAAGACCTTGGCTACTAATTGATCCAAGTGGGGAAAATTACGTAACGACTTCGTGAGGTTCTTCGCTTGGGGTGATTGGTAGAGGGATTGGTCAGCAACCTGGGTCCGAGCAGTGTTGCGGAACGAACGTGTTATTTACTTAAATAGCACGAGAATTCTGAATCAATCTGAAAAATCTCTATCCCTGCTACACACTACTCCTTTCCCCTACCGAGTGAGTCACGCCTACCCCGAAAGGGAAATGGCTTAATGGTGTAATAATAATAGTAAAACAGTTCAAGGAATATATGTAAAGCTAGGACTGCATACAATTTACAAAATTCAAGGAAGGAACGGATTTTACAGAATTCATGGAAATGAAGGAAGGCACGAAATTTTTTTAATTTGGGAATTCATGGAATTCAAGTAATTTGAGGAATTGAAGGAATTCTATGATTTCCACTATGAATTGCGTGCATTCCTTGAGTTCCGTGAATTCTTTGGATTTCATACATTGATTGAATTCTGTGAA
This sequence comes from Belonocnema kinseyi, assembly GCF_010883055.1. Classification (NCBI taxonomy): domain Eukaryota; kingdom Metazoa; phylum Arthropoda; class Insecta; order Hymenoptera; family Cynipidae; genus Belonocnema; species Belonocnema kinseyi. The sequence continues at coordinate 129,615,711 of NC_046659.1, read as the reverse complement.
TACCTTGATTTCCGTAAATTCTTTGGATTCGGTCAATTTTGTTAATTGTGTAAATTCCGTGAATTTCCTAATTTTGGTGAATTTCTTGAATTCCAAAGATGCTGTGAATTCCACGAATTCCTTAAATTCCACGAAGTCCTTGAATTTAATAAATACGTGCTTTATATACTATATATTACAAAACATTTGTATACGTCAGAATTTTTAAAATTTTATTTTGCCAGGAACATGTATTCTTAGGAATAATTTACTTTTTTAAAATTTTTGCTTCAACAGGTTTCGAAATATCCAACCGCAAGTATTCAAAATTATAATTATCAGTTTAAATCGTAGAAAAAAATTATTTAATCTTTAATCATCATTGAAATGATATTTCTTACGATGATTGACTAATGAGTTTAATTTTTAAAAAATTACGTGACTTTGGTAATTATTATTTTAAATAAAAAAGAAGATTTATCACCTTTATGTACAAAAGAAACTTTCGTTCATGAAACTTATACGATACCACACTAAATAAAAAGTTGTTGCACTTTCAGAAGATTTTAATAACTGCCGTTTAACTATAGAAAAAAGTTATAATTTTCTCTGAATTACACAGGCCGACAAAATTTGACAACGGTCCGGAACCAGAGACCAGACCTAGTATACCCGAAGGTTTTTGCTGCGCTGAATCCGAATCCGACCTCAAAAAAATTCCATCACCCTCAGTTTTCGAGATA
>NC_046659.1:129538893-129614889 GCF_010883055.1 Belonocnema kinseyi | reverse complement strand
TCGAAAAAATCTATATATAGGTTTTTGAGGTTGCTCATTAAGAATATGAAGTCAGATTTTGAAAATTCAATATGGCTGCCATTTCGGATCCGCCATTTTGAATTCGTCAAACTTGATATTGGATTTGTAATCAGCGACCTCCAAAACCCCTTATTATACATTATCATACCGGGTATACATTATGTACCGGGTATATATCTCGAAAACTGAGGGTGATGGAATTTTTCTGAGGTCAGATTCGGATTCAGCGCAGCAAAAACCTTCGGGTATAGTAGGTCTGGTCTCTGGTTCTGAGAATTGTTGGCCTGTGTTATTTTTGAGGTAAGCCTACTTGTGATATTGAATCAACTAATTTGATTAGCAACTGATATATTTGTTTGTTATAAATAACTTTGTAGACGAAGCTATGTGCTTATAATTATTGCACAGAACAAAGACCTGCAAAATGCAGTTACAATCGATATTACTAATCATATCATTATTATAGTAAATGTTTAGTAAATAAATGAAGATTGTGCACTCGAATCAAACTTGGATTCGAATTAATGTATTGTTATGTGTAGTAGCTTGAACTTAATGATTCTAATTTTCTTAAAATCCAATAATTTACAGGCTTGTTTATTGATTGACAAATTATTATTAATATTTCCCCCAAAAATATAATTCCAAAAATAATTAATAAAAAAATCATTTTCTTCTGAGAGTAAATATGCATTTGGGACATTTGTTTAAATATAATTGTTATTTGAAATGTCTATTGTTTATTTTTCACAAGCTTTGTTTCCCTTTCAAGGCAATTGTCAATTACTTTTATTCAGAAAAATCAATTTGGTTCTTTGTAAATAATTCATTTATTGAGAATTTTTCAATTAAAATGTCTAGAACAGTAAATGTACATTTATGTTGATTTCAAGTTATAAATTGTATTATAATTTTTTCTGTTTTATAAGTGCAAATGTAATAATTTAATTTGATGATAAATTTCTTTCGGTATTGTTTATTTAGATAAAAAATTTGCAAAGCTAAACTGGCATATTTTGTCACTATTATTATTATTATTATATTATATGTACCGAATAGGCAATCTGAATTACTAACCGTGACCTTGGTGTCAATCTTCAAAGTTATTTGAAGAGAAAAGCCAGTTTTTAAAATGGAAACCCCTATTTTTTTCAACATTTAACCTTGACCTTCTGAAAAACTGACTTTCACCTTCAAATAACCTTGAAAATTTACCCCAAGATCACAGTTCTTAGTACAGAATGTCCTGAGATACTCTTTTCTAACCAATGTTTTCGTATCCGGCTTGCCAAATAAAATGAATTAATTTAAGTGATCCACCTGAAGGACTTCTAAAGAAAAGAGTTTTGTTATTGCACAATTTATTGCAAATTCTGCCCTTTTTCCATAAATTAAATTTGTTTCTCTTTAATACATTTCTTATAATTTGAACTTAAAATTTGCATCCTTGCGCAACGTGGTAACTTGTGTCGATTCTCCAAAATATTACATTTTTAATTTTATTTTAATTTTTATACAACAACAAAAAATTAAACAAATTTTGCAGAACTTTTCTCGAAAAACTTGTTTTTTTTCATTTTTGCGTTTCTTTTGTGGGTTTCCGAAAATTATTTTTTTTTACTTTCAAGGCTACATTTTACAATCAAAACGAAAGCTAACAAAAGCATCATTTGAATTTTTAACCAAATACTATAATTTTCAATCATAAGAGATTTTTTCGATTGCTTTAGTTTATTCAGAATTTTCAATATTAGATGAATCGAGTTCGAAATTCACCATTCTTCTTTACAATTAGTCACAGAATGCGAGTAAAATATTGCTTTTCAAATATCACCGCCATAAGTCTGTTTAACAGGGTCCCAAAAAACCCCCATAAGTGAAAAAATTGGTTTTTCGAGTTTTTAGCGCTACTTATGATTTTTTGCGGTTTTTTGACATAGATTGTTTCAAATACATGAAATACTACTTTATGCTGATAATTAGATGTTTATTTAAATTGTTCAAGCAATTTATTATTGTTTTTAGCAACTTTCTCTTAGAAAAGGGTTAGAAAGTCAAGGTTTTTTCTAAAATTTTCAGCTTATTTTCAAAGTTCTAGACAGAGCGAGATGATAGTCAATTAAATTTGACAAAAATGATTATTTAAACAATTTGTTCTTAATTAAGACAATATTCTCTTGGAATAATGCTACAAAGTCGTGGTTTTTTTCTGAAATTATCAACTTTTTTTCCACTTTTCACTCAAAGTGAGTAATTATTTAATTTTATTTAGCAAAAATTAATGTTTATAGCTATCTTCTTCTAGATTAGTACTACATATTTGCGGTTGTTTTTTGAAAATTTTTACTTTTTATCACTTTTCAATTAGGGTTTAGTAATAATTAATTCATGTTAACAAAATAATTGTTCAAACAATTTATTATCATTGCTAATAATATTTTCTTTGTCTAATGATAGAAACTTGCGGGTTTTTCTGAAATTTTTAACTTTTTGCCAACCTTTCGCTTGACGTGAGTGAATATTTAATTTAATTTCACAAAAATAATTATTTGAACAAATTAATATTGCTTATAGCTATATTCTTTTAGATTAGTGCTAAAAAGTTGCGGTTTTTTCTGAAATGTTCAACTTTACTTCACATTTTCAGTTGTGAACAAATAATAAATAAACATTAGAGAGAATTATATTTTAATTAGTATTGTATTGTTTAAAGTAAATTATTTTTGTGCTTTTCCCAGTGCTAAACAAATTTAATTAAAACAAAAACGCTATTATACAAAAGAGACAAAAAGAAATAATGGAATAATTAAAAGTAAAAAAGAAAGAGATTGTTTAAGATATGATTCTCTTTACTATTTATTTATTATTTGTTAACAGCTAGAAAGGTAAAGCGAAGTTAAACATTTCAGAAAAAACCACAACTTTTTAGCCTTAACTCGCATTAATAATTACTTTACTGAATAAAAAGTGGACAAAAACCTTAAGAGTTTAGGAAAAACCGCAACTTTTTGGCACTAATCTAAGAGAAGATAGCCATAAACAATAATAATTTGTTTAAACAATTATTTTTCCTGAATTAAATTAAATAATTACTCACTTCAAGTGAAAAGTGAACAAACAGTTGTAAATTTTAGGAAAAACCGCAACTTTGTAGCATTATTCTAAGAGAATATTGTTATAATTATTAACAAATTGTTCAAATAATTATTTTTGTTAACTTTAATTGATTATTACCTCGCTCTAACTGAAACTTTAAAAATAAGTTGAAAAATTCAGAAAAAACCTTGACTTTCTAACCCTTTTCACAAGACAAAGTTGCTAAAAACAATAATAAATTGTTTAAACAATTTAAGTAAAAATCTAATTATCAGTATGGGGCTTTTTTGGGACCTTGTAAAACAGACGTATGTACGATAGGCAGGCTCACGCTCGACCGAAATTATGAAATAGTATGTTATTATGCATACGATATTTTTGATAACAAATGGATTATTTCAGACGTTTCTCGAAATAAATTCATGTTTTGAGCCCATTTTAGATTTTGATTGAAGGAAGCATGATCTACGGTAATATTAAGGGTAATTCATGGGAACTTACCATAAACTGTTCTTAATTCAATTTAAATATTTCCATAAATTTCCGGGAAATAATATAAACTTTAGATCATTTATGGTAATTTTACTGGTAAATGTAGTAAATTACTATTAATTGCCTAAAATTGAATTTTAAACATTTGTATAAATCAGAAATCGGCCAAAATTCAATTTAAAAATTCTATAAATGTCTGTAAATGTACGGAAATGTTCGGTTACTTTGATAATTTGTCAGGTTTATTTGAAACATTTTTTTTAATTTCCGGAAATTTATGAAATTTTCTGGTAATTTATGGCAAATTAGGACAGATTATACAAAATTCAATTTAAAAATATCTATAAAGTTATAACCTATAAAAAATAATGTTAAGACACGGTTACTTAAATTACTTCATAGTAGTTGTACAAAAAATTTAATATCTGAAAAACTAGTTTATCCATAACTTTATAAATTCAGGTAATAATACTGATGGTGCAATTTCAAACAAAATACATTATGCTTACTAAAACTTTCAAAACATACAAAAAACATTTATTTTAATAATCCTAAAAGAATTTTTTCTTCGCATGACTATTCACAAATATTTGAAAAATATTTGAAGTTCAAAAATGCCTGATCATTCTTTTGTAGAAAAAATTCTCTGCAGCTTTACTATTTTCAATTTTGAAAGTGAATTTTTCAATGACTGAAATCGTTTAAGGAATTTTTTTAAAAGACCATAATTTTTTATATAATAAATACTATTAAAATTTCGTCAGTTATTTATAGAACAAAACAGCAGAATTGCATGGAATATTTTCTGGAAAAGTTGACCCTTTATTGATTAAAAGTGAACTATTTATAAAAAAAGTCTGGAAAAAGCGACAGCAAAAAAATAACCCCGTTAACGAAGTAATTTATAAAACAATTACTTTTCTTAAATCTGTTACCCTAAATTAATAAAAATAATGTCTAAAAACAAAACGGATAGTAAAATTTCAATTTTTAAAATCATAGCATTTTTTTTCCTTTAACAGTTGTTTCCCCAACTTTTCTTTTCAACTTTCTCAAGCTTACCACTAAAATTGATGAAAACCTCAATGAAAAGAAGTAGAGTTCCAAAGGGGATCTTCATTCTTCTTCACAAATTTCGTAAAAGATAACTGATAAAACTGAATAATTTCTACCGCTATATATACTTGAAAAATTATTTCAAATACCGAAATATTCCAAAGCCTGTAACACACGTGATAATAGATATAGAAAACCTTATCGGCCGAAACAAATTATCGCAATGAAAAACAGCGCCTGATAGACCTTGGTCTCTTTCCATCTACTAAAACCCGGAAAAATTTGTCAATCACTGTTTCCTTGATTATTCTGCAAGATATCTAAATTTCAATATGTTCTATGAGGATGAAATAATAGAATTTTGTCAAATCTATTAAATGCGGAAAAATTACAACTTAGCAGACGGTTAGAGACTATTATTATTACATTCTCATCCTAATGAGAAGGTATTGATTTTATTTAAAATTTCACTTTGACAGTTTTCATCAAATCTCCACGTTTGGAGAACCCCTGAGTACAGAAAAAAGGGTTTTTACGAAGGCGTCTGTCTGTCCGTCTGTGGCCTGTAGTCTGTATCGTGTAGGCACGATAACTTTCGAAAGATTGACCAGATTGGATTCTACTTTAACACATTTTTTTGGCCTAAAAAAAAGAACGAGTTCGGCAACCAGCTATTTTTGATACAAATTTTAAAATTGAGCTTATTTTCAAAATATTCAAGACCATTTTTTTTTTAATTTAAAAATTCTATAACCGACTATTTACAGTACTCGGATACTCGAATAATTTATTTAAATAACTTTTCTCCAGAATAGAAAAATCATCCAAGTTATAGAATTTTAAAAATCCAAGAAACCAAACAAAAATGAACACTTTAGGCCAAACGACGACAGATATAGAAAAAAGTACGGAGAGAAAAAACGTTGATTTTCAAAAGTCCTACCAGGTTATCATAGCAACTTCTTCAATTTTCTTCAACAGTTGACAATTACAATTTTGATCGGGCAAACAATAATGAAATATCACAAATTCCATTTTCCAGTCAAACTTACAAGACCGGAAAAAAATAAATCAGCTAAAATTTCGCGTCCTGAAAAGATCTACAAATTTGTCATGAATAATTTTTTTAGGATACGTAGTTTTTGTTTTAATCGTAAAAAATTAGATAAAATAAAAAAAAATTATGAAGAACGATACAAGAGACGAATAAACTAAAAGATAAAATTTCTTCAAGCAAAAAATATCTACGGGTTTATTATAAACTCTGGTTAGATAAATATATTAAAAGTAAAAAGAAAACTTTTTGGAAACAGGACACAAGATACAATAACAGTTCATTTAACAACATTTCTCGCCTGAATTATATCTGTATTAAATATTTAAAAAATTAAATTGATGGAAAAGCGAGAGAAGTTACAACACAACTGAGAAGGAATTTGTCTAATTGTTTTGGTTTAAAAATCTACTTTATTCAAGAAAAAAATGGTAACATGTAAGTCAGGATGGTAACCTTTAAAAAAATAATTTTTCTTGTGAGTGCAAAAACCGTTTAGCATTATTTTATTTTCGCAAAGCAATATAAATTTTTTCAATTTTCTCGCCTGAATCTACTCCTGTTTGACAATTGTTTGACAGAGTTCTACCATTGTTATAAACAAAATAATTTTTAGATTTGAAAAATAAACAAAACAAATGCATTCATTTCGTAAAGATTTAGGTTTTTAATAATTGCTTAGTAAAAATGTATTTATTTATTTATGACTGAATATGATAATTTTCAAAAGTTAAAACCACGGATAACGATAAAAACAGAAACTTTTAATCAAAGGATACGATGGTGAAACATTCTTAACTCCATCTAAACAATAAAATGGTCATATTGTGAAATTTGAAAGGTGTTGTAGTCTGCCTCAAATTCAAAACGTCGCCTAATTTTTTTTTAAAATAGATTAAGAAACAGAAGAATTTCTTACAATCTAAAAATTACATAAAATCAATAGCATCCAAGTTGATTATACTTTTTAAGCTTCTTCATGTGCTTTTTTCCACAGAGTTCTGTTTTGTATTTTAAGAATGTTTTCGGTTATTTTTTTTATGATTTTCAATAATAAATTGCAACTGTCCAGCCATTTTTTAAACAATTATTTGCTTTCAATAAGTAAGAATTGAAAAAAGTATGAACTTGAATGCTTAAGAAAGGTATTTTTCATTTTAAAGGTTTTTTTCCCTGATGCAAAAGATACGTTAAGGTTTCTCTAAAGAAAAATTAATAAAATTGAACAGATTACGAGTGTGATTTTATTGATTCGATTAGCGTAAAGTGAGCCACGAGAAAGTAGTATACAATTATAATACTAATTCGATTGGACAAGATATTTCCTAATTCAATATTTGAGAGCAGCTAATTGCTTGATACAAGTAAATGAATTTACTTAGTACTGTGCATAATAAATGAAAGCATGTTATAAAAATCGAAAACGTTAAAAATAGAAAAGTTAACTTAAAGACTGAATGATGTGTCATTGACTCTATTATCACAGTGATAAGGTCATACTGAAAAATTGTCAACGTCATGTAGCCTGCCTCGAATTTAAAAACATTGCTTTCTGGTTAATTGAACAAAGTTTAGAAGTAAGATAATTATTTTCAATGTTAAAATAACAAGAGATCAATTGACTCGAAATTAATTATACACATTCAGGGTCTTCAAAAGCTACTGTTCAACAGAGTTCTATTTTTGACTCTCAAAATTGATTCCGATCATACTTTTTAAAAAATTGTGAAATAAAGTTTCACTCATATAGCAAACATTGTATGAAAAGATTTTCCTGGAATTAGGATAGACTTACGTATCCAAAGGAGTTCATTTTAATTTTATTTTTCATTTTCTACGCAAAAGATATTTAATTGATTCAAGGCGTGAACGTTGATAAAATTTGATTAATTATTAGCAAAATTTTACGGATTCAGAACTGGTATATGGGTATATTATTTAATATATATGTCTTAATTCAACTGTGAAAAACAACTAATGGCTTAGTTAAAATATATTCGCTTATCTACGACTGCATTTAATGATTTTTTAAAGTTATAAACATGAAAAGTATTGAAATTATAAAAGTTTAATAAATACAAAAACCAGAACAGAATCCTGTTTTCGATTATAAACATTTTTAAAGGTTCTATGCGAAAAATTATAACGTAAGTAAATATTGTTTTTTTATTAACAAATACAAGTTTCAGTTGATTTTTCTTCTAAAAATTCCTTTTATTCGACAGGAAAATTCCTTTTTGCTTTCAACTGTTCGAACGTCGACACAGGTAATGAATAAGTTAAAAAAATTGTTTTAACAAAACACTATCAGGGTTTCCAGAAAATTTCCAAGGTATTCGTAAACAGAAGACTTTTTTTACTTTTAGTTCTCAAACAGTGAAAAAAACATGTTTGCCAGACAATTAAAATTTTCAGGAGATTGAAATATCGAATTGGAATTCAGCTGATTGGAATATCAAGACCCAATCGATATTCCAATTAGCGAGTGACCTCTTCTTGTACTTCCTTCTAATTCAGAAATTTTCTTTGCTATTCGCGCGCAACTCCCATTCTTGAAGTAGATTTTCCTCTTTGATCATTGTTTAATACTATTTTGATAAACGATTTTTTAATATCTCAGAAATTTAAATAATAAAAAAATCAATGCGAAATATTTATTTAACAGAAAATCACTTTCATAAACATTTTTGATTAAAACGAATTGATATTCACAGCACTTTTAAATAACTATTGCTTCAATTACTTCGAGATAATACTCTGCGATATATGCTCGAATCTCAGATGACGTTATTGTCAGTTTCAAAGATGTGCTGATTCTATCGCACAAAATAATACAATCAGTGTACAAGTCCGGCCGGTTTAAATTGCCTTCTAGGATATGAACAACCCTGTTGCTCGAGACATGCTCACATTCGTGATTATTCGTGATTTTTCTGAATTACCTGAATTTCCTTCAATATGCTTAATTCCTTTAATTCACTGAACTCTGAATTTAGTAAAACCTCTGAATGCCTTGAATTTACGAACGTCTTTGAGTCTCCTAATTCTTTGCATTCTCTAAATTATTTGAATTCTTTCAATTCCTTGAATTCTCTAAATTTTAGAATTCTTTGAATTTGAATAGTTCTTTGAATTTGAAGAATTCTTTGAATTCCTTGAATTTTCTGAACTTCTTCAATTCTCCTAATTCTTTGCACTCTCTAAATTCCTCTAATTCTCTGATTTTTTTGAATTCTCTGAATTCTGTGTATTATCTGAATTCCTTAAATTATCTGACTTCCTTGAATTCTCTGAATTCCATGAATTCTGACGTGTACAGTTATCATTTGAAAAAAACTGTGCACGTGTAGCGATGGTACTTGGACAGTTGTGATTGCCACATCTAACCTTTCTCCGCTTATGTCACTCAGTTGCACCTCAATGACTGTGACGTTCCTGGAGCAGAGCTAAGGGAAAAATCTCCATGAATATTCTTCCCGGGTATTTTGTGCCCTTGCTATTTTTTCGTGCAGCTTCTAACATATGGAGCCACTACTGCCCAACCGATTGATCCTTTTTCTGTATAACCAGAATTCTTGATTTAGAGCAACACTGGTTTTAATACTGACATATTCCTGGTTAGAACCCCTTTCACGATGAGTATTTGTTGCTTTGTTTGTCGAACATTCGGTCCCATGAAAATATAGGGAAATGATAGGCATGAGGCTTTCTGACTCTACGTGTCCGCCGCGACTGAAGGATGCACCAGGGTGTTTTAGGATATGCTTCCCTTGTACTATTCAGCCCAGTTACAAGGCCAGTGATCTCTAAAGAGGAAAGGGAAGCACAATTATATTTCCAAATAACTATGAACACGCGTTTCTCAGCAATAATTTCGGAATATTAGTCAAAAATAGTGCTATTTACTTTATAATAATTTGACTGCGAGTGGTGTGTCAAACGCTATGTTTTGTAATAAATGCCACGAAAATTTCAAAGTGTACGCAGAAGTACTAGAGGCGTGAGACCAGAGGTGTAGCCCTTCTGGAAACGTGAGCTGAGCCATGGTGAATGGTTCCCTGCAGCAGGAAGCCAACCAACGAAAACCGATTTAAAAGAATTAAAAAACTAGATACCACTTATAAGTATCTAAAATAACCTAATTGACGAAACTACTTTACCTGATCAACCGAGTAGGGTGCTGGATGTTTTTAGGTCTAGATGCAAGTGAGCAGAGTGAATCAATGTGCTGAGGCCCATCGCAAACTGCGCAAAATGCGTAGGCAAACTAAGTCATAGAAATTATTTCTCTTTCTTTATATTAAGATTATTTGAGCTCAACGTGGGTCGGAGCAGTGTTGCGGAACGAACGTGTTATTTACTTAAATAGCACGAGAATTCTGGATCAATCTGAAAAATCTCTATCCCTTCCACACACTACTCATTTCCCCTGCCGAGTGAGTCAAGCCTACCCCGAAAGGGAAATGGCTTAATGGTGTAATAATAAATCCATGAAAGGCGCATTTTTAAGAGGTCTATCAAGCCAGCGCCTCCGCTAGATAAAAATTGAAAGAAAAAAAAATCAAACACGTCAGAATTTTGGGCTTTTTTTGGGCTCTTGAACGCACCAACAACCAATTTCGAAAAACCACCCCCACAAAATATAAAACCACCCTCTATGTAAAAAATCAAATTCGGGAAAAAACCAGAATTTTTGGCTTATTTTGGGCTCTGAAGTGCATTAAAAAAAATTGAAAAACTACCCCCATTTTCAAAAACCACCCGCTTGCAAAAAATAAAATTTGAAAAATACAAAAGGCACTAGATTTTTGGCTCATTTTAGAGTCTCAAATATACTATACATTATATTACAAAAACCACCCCTATGTAAAAAAAAACGTCAACCTAATAATAAAAACTTAAACCTTGATGTTGGCATTTTTGAACAACCAGAAATCAGAGACTCCATTTGAACCGTAAATTTTTAGAAATATCAGAGAATATAGTAACACTATAATATTCCGAAATAGATTGGTTTACACAAAATTATGTTTGATTGTTAAAAATGGACAGTTTTTTAACGTCACGTGTTCGGGATCAAAAATCGGAGTTGGTATTTTTAAGAAGCCCAATAATCATAAACTCTACTGACACTGGAAAATTCTCAAAAATATTATTTTTTGACAAAGTCATTTATACCTGGTAGAGAAGAGTTGATTTTATAAGTTAAGGGTTGAAGCCCAAAAATCGGAGTGGATATTTTCGAGGAACCTAAAAATCAGAGACTACATTAACACTAGAAAATTCTCAAAAATATTAATTTTTGACAAAGTCATATATACGTGGTAGAGAATGGTTGATTTTATACGTTAAGGGATGAAGCCCAAAAATCAGAATGGATATTTTCGAGGAGCCCAAAAATCAGCTATTCTACTGACACTAGAAAATTCTCAAAAATACTATTTTTTGACGAAGTCGTATAAACGTGGTAGGGAAGGGTTGATTTTATAAGTTAAGGGTTGAAGCCCAAAAATCGGAGTGGATATTTTCGGGGGGGGGGGGCTAAAAATCAGAGACTACATGAACACAAGAAAATTCTCAAAAATATATGTATATATGAATTTGTCAAAAAATAATATTTTAGAGAATTTTCTAGTGTTCATGTAGTGTCTGATTTTACGGCTCCTCGAAAATATACACTGCGATTTTTGGGCGTTAACCCTTAACTTATAAAATCAACCCTTCTCAACCATGTATATATGACTTTGTCAAGAAATAATATTTTTGAGAATTTTCTAGTGTGAATGTATTCTTTGATGTTTGAACTTCTCGTAAATACCCACTATGATTATTGGGCTTTAACCCTTAACGTATAAAATCAACCCTTCTCTACCACGTATATATGACTTTGTCAAAAAATAATATTGTTGAGAATTTTTTAGTGTCAATATATTCTTTGATTTTTGGGGTCCTCGAAAATATCCACTCCGATTTTTGGGCTTCAACCCTTAACTTATAAAATCAACCCTTCTCTACCACGTTTATACGACTTTGTCAAAAAATAATATTTTTGAGAATTTTCTAGGGTCAGTAGAGTCTCTGATATTTGGGCTCCTCCAAAATATCCACTCCGATTTTTGGGCTTCAACCATTAACTTCAAAAATCAACCCTTCTCTACCATGTATATATGACTTTGTCAAAAATTAATATTTTTGAGAATTTTCCAGTGTCAGTAGAGTTTATGATTATTGGGCTTCTTAAGAATACCTACTCTGATATTTGGTCCCCAACGCTTGACGTTAAAAAACAGTCCGTTTGTAACAATCAAACATAATTTTGTGTAAACCGTTCTTTTTCGGAATATTACAGTGTTACTATAATCTCTGATATTTTTCGAATTTCACGGTTCAAATGGAGTCTCTGATTTTTGGGCTGTTCAAAAATGTCAACATCAGGGGTTAAGTTTTTATTATTAGGTTGACGTTTTTTTACACAGGGGTGGTTTTTGTAATATAATGTTAAGTGCATTTGAGACTCTAAAATGAGCCAAAAATCTAGTGCATTTTGCATTTTGCAAATTTAATTTTTTTCAAGCGGGTGGTTTTTGAAAGTGGGGGTAGTTTTTTTACTTTTTTATGCATTTTAGAGCCACAATAAGCCCATAATTCTGGTGTTTTTGTTTTTTTCCGAATTTTATTTTTTAGAGAGGGGTAGTTTTTTTATTTTGTAGGGGTGGTTTCTGGAAATTGGTTGTTGTTGCGTTTAAGAGCCCAAAAAAAGCCCAAAATTCTGACGTGTTTGATTTTTTTTTACTTTCAATTTTTATATAGTGGAGGTGCTAGCTTGATTCAAGTCAGCACCTCCACTCAAAATTTGAATTTTCACAAAAAGTAACGGAGCCCAAAAATCGGCAATATAGCCCAAAAAAGCCCAAAAGAAGCCCAAAATTCTGACATTAAAGAATTTGGGAATTTTGTTTCTGGAGGTGCTAGCTTGATACACCTATTTTTAAGAGAATAGTTGATTTATGACCAAAGCAGATTAATTCTCATACAAACAGTTGTATTTTAACAGAAAAATTTGTTATTTTTATTAAAAAAACGACTTCTATACAAACTAGTTTCTAACAATACGATTAATTTTCTACCATAAGTCTGACTTGCGACCAAACAGTTACAGTTTCAACTAAATTGTTGAATTGTAAACTAAAATACGGAATTTTGACAAAAAAAAAGTTTTTCCATTGAATTAGTTTAACTGTTAATGAAGTACTTAAATTTAAAAAAAAAATTAATTTTTAGCAAAAAATGTAATAATTGATGTTTTAATACAATAATATTTTTATTTTAAGTCAAAAAGAGTTCAATATATAAAAAATAAAATTTTGAAACAAAATAGGTAACCACGCAAACAAATCAAATTAATATTAATTTAAAAAGATTAATTTTTCGCCTTAATGTAGCTGAATTTTCAACAAAAGCGAACAAAACCGATATTAGCATATACCACTCTCTTCCAATATAAAGTAAAAATAATAAAGGATAATATATAGCTAATTGAAAAAGCTATCTCATTTTAAGAAGCTTTACTCCAACAAATTCAGAATTAGAGGCTGTTTAAAAACAAAATATTCAAAGTTGCAACTTAAATTTTTCAGTTTTTTCAAATTACGAGACATCAAGGATTTAACAATCTTTATTTAGAGGCACCTAAATATTTGGATTTCTAATTTTAACTCAGATCCCGAAAAATCAGAGTTAAGTCAATTTCTTTTGGACCGAATGATTTTTTAGCGTACATGCTGGGACAAGCTAAAGTCGAAATTTTTATTTTGAAACATTTTTAGGTTCAATTTTCTCTTATATTCCGAAAAACTTCTTTATAGTAAATTTCGTTCCAATTGGCTAATCCTTTCAACTTTCTGGTCGACATAATGCAGCCGCTATGTTTCAAAATTTGGTTTCAATCTTTAAGAATGAGAAACAGTAGGTAAACTCAGTAGAAAATTAAATGTAAATTTGTAGCTTTAACAAATTCAGTAAATTTAGGGAACAAATCCCAAAATACTTCCATTTCAAAGCATTCGAAACCTAGCGAAATAAAATTTTCTTTGAAACAGGCAGAAATTAGCCATACACGCCTGCATCCTTTAACAATTAAATTCGGCTCAGGGTGTTCTAAAAATTAAGGAAAAGGAGAGTAATAATAAGCCCATTGGTGAACATTTATTCACATTCTCTGTTCAGCAATTTACCCACAAATTATGCACAAACCCTGCAAGAAAAGCTCCCTGAATAATTTTCTCATTATCTTTGTAAATACACAATATGATATGATAAGGGAACTCAACTCGTTCACGTGTATCAGTTTTTTGATATGGCCGTCTATTTCCAGATGCAAGCTCAACAGTTTCCGGTATTGGCCCAGCTGGTCCATGTGTTACCATTAGTCTGAAGAATTTCCGGGAAAAAACAATAAACCACATATTTTCTGTCGGTTCCATAATGTCAGATTCTTGAAAAGAAAAAAAAGGTTTGTGAATCTAAAGATAATTAAAATTTAGTCACCAAATGCAGCGTTCTTTTTTAAATTAAAATTTTCGTGAAGCATATAATAACATTATTGGAAAGTTACTCATGTTATATAATTCTATTTTTAAATCAATTACTTTATTTAAGGTCAGGCTTAGCTTATCGAAAAAAACTAGAAAAATGCATGGCCAATATTAAATAATTGCAAATGTGTTTGTCCGGTGAATACTTTTTCACTTGTTTTAATTTTCAATGAGTGTAGGGTTTTTATTGCATTTCACATATTATTTAAATTAGCTCTACATGGATGAGGGAAGTGGCCAGGAATTGGCAAAAAATCTCTTGCATAAATTACAAATGGCCTCTTACGTGTATTTTTTGGTGCCCTGACTCCCATAATCGATCCATCTTGCCACAAATATACAACTATTGCGTGTACATTTTTTAATTTATCAAGACGGACTAGAAAATTATTGTCCCTGTAAAATTCAGAGCCAAAAGGACGAGTCATATCCTCAAATACCGCTTGCTCTACCACTAGTCCTTCTCGTCTTGGAACTAGCCACAGAAAAACTAGTTTCCCCATATAAAAGCCTTGATCATCGGGTTTACGCGTAAGAGGTTTTTTA
This sequence comes from Belonocnema kinseyi, assembly GCF_010883055.1. Lineage (NCBI taxonomy): Eukaryota > Metazoa > Arthropoda > Insecta > Hymenoptera > Cynipidae > Belonocnema > Belonocnema kinseyi. Next base: position 129,600,030 of record NC_046659.1, on the reverse strand, counting down.
AAAACTTCACCCGGATGAAATGCAGCTTTAATCCCCGACCCACGCGGGCGTCCCGCCCGGGGACGACGCCCACCGTGCCCTTTTGCAGAGCCTGAATTTGACTCCGGAATATCACCAGCACTTTGTTCTGTAAAAAAGAAAACAAAGAATGTTAATTACGGATACATTAAATTTTAATATGAAAATGATGAATACAGGAACAGATGTCACGTCTGAGTTCAAAGTACTTTCAAAAGAGGCAAAGGAGTTGAAAGAGTTCAGAAGAATTAAATAAATTCAGAGTTTACTCAGCATTCCGGAAATTCTCTGAATTCCAAGTATGCCATGATGAGTACTTGATGCGCTGCCAATTTTAATACAGGATTGAACCAACCACATCTTCTCACTATGGGATGGCTTTAACCCACAATATTGTGGTGAATTTCCAATAAATAAAGTTACCCAAGACGACCTTAAAAAAAAGAGGCGTTATATGAATAGCTCGCGTTCTGAGAGGGTTACCGTCCATACTTTCGAAGTGCACTTTTTTAAATTTTCTGACAAAATTCTCGTCTACAGCCCTTGCAAAAAATTTAGAATTTGTTTTAGTTTGTTTTCTATAATAAATCATTAAAATTAGCGAATGTTGTAAGTCCGCGTATACCTAGTAGACAATAGGGCGTAACATTTTATTGGCTGTTATGAAAGATTGGAACTTTTACATCTTAATCCGAGGTTTTGAAGAGATATAGTGCATCTGGTAGCCTTTTGGATATTTGCAACTTTAGCTTATCTCAAAAATGACATAGTTACAAGGATGGTTTCCGGCTATAAATAGTCTGTCCATATCAGCCTTCGATGTTATGCTCAAAAGACAAAAAATATAATATATTTCTGTTCTTCATTTACTTTCTGGATGACTTAACGCCCTTGTGGTGTACAAGGATTAACTGCTTCAGTCGTGCGGTGATGGGAGATACCCGAACCTTGCCCATCAAACCAGGTATCTTCTAATATTATAGTTTAAGCATTACGTTTTTGATTAGCATTGAACGCACAAAGCTTAAAACTCAAGAACACGTACTACGGGTTCAAAATTGAAGTTGGAGTGAAAGAGTCTTAAGTCATTCATCTTCCGTACATAAACGACAGACAGGTTTATGCAAACTCGGAGTCGAAACTGAACAGCATACTCAAAATCTTACTGCAAATCTCCTAATGAATCAGGATGTCTTGGGGGTTGCGAAAATGCAGAGAGCTGCATTTTGTCCCATGGTGAGGTAAACTCTATACTGATACTAGATGACCGTGCTCTGATCTACAATGAAAAGGGCGCTTAAGACTACTTTTTCGGGTCGCCTTAATCTAACTCTGCTTCTAAATTCAGTGCAAAGAACATCTCAAAGACAATTAACACCGAATTCACCATAAAAGTGAAGCTGTGGAGAGTATTTTTCTTCCTAGCAAGCTTGGTGGCAGAGGAATCGTTCATGCTCCACGATTGTGTAACTAAGATTACGCAATTGTAAGTGGGACGATGGTCGTGGGGGCTAAAGCGTAGGCTTTGGACCCACTCCTTCGGCTTGCGGGTTCGATTCCTGCCTCGCACTCTGGAAGAGTCTCGGTGGCCCATGCGGTGAACACTAGCCTAGCAAGGGAGTTGTTCATCTCCGGAGAGTCGTGGGACTGGTACCTCTAGCGAAAAAAGTTTTCTCTAAGTACTTAAGGCTGTTGCTCTTGGTGGTTCGGAACCCACCTTAAACTGTAGGTCCACCTTCCACCACCAAGTAAGTGTGTGGAGGATGTGTAAATGAATAGAGAAGGTGTAAGAAAAATGTAAACCCTTAGGGGACACATTAGAAGCTTCCACTCAAGATTACGCAATTGTGCGAATATTTCCAAATAGTACTGATATCTAACTCTCCGATTACATCTGTATAGTTTACCCGTATGTCTTCTTGAAACTTGATAGGCAGTGGCAAGGTAAACAGCTGCACAAACGAAATCCACAAATATGAGATCTTCCTTGCATGGATAGTGATGCTTCAAACCTTTTTGTTTTAGGTGGGTAAAACTTTCCCGGCGATGGTGGGATTTTTCATTGACATAGACGCAACCAAAATAACCAGCAAAATTTAACGAACCCCCTCTGGTCAATATTTAACCAAAATCGCCAAAAAAATTTCGATTGAAAATAGTCCCTACAAATACTTTTTCAAGACTGGTGTTTATATTCTGATATGTACAAAAATATTTTAAAAAGCTCTTAAACTACCGCTTTCACCTGAAAGGAACCACGTTTTATCTGCTTAAAACTAAAAACCGGAAAACTGTGAAACCAAAAGTAATCTGTAGATAAAAGGATTTCAGAGAATTGACGTTGTCGTATGTATAGCATTTGCAAAATTTAAAAAACAAATAGAAAATAAGAATGTTAAGTCAAACAATGCCTGCAAGGTGTGAGTGGCGTGTGAGGGTGGAAGGGTTGAGCAAGGACGTGAGGGGGGCTATGGCGCAGCTGGAAAGTATGAGGGAGAAACTGAAAGTAAGAGATCAGAGATAAAAAAAAGGTAAAAGAGCTGAGGGGGAAAGCAGAAGAATTGCAGAGGGAGGGAGTGTTGGCAAGAAAGAAAGGATAAAATGAAGAAGATGTAAAAGATATTAGGGTGTCGAGAGAAAGGGCGGAAAAAGGCTTGAGTAGATGGAGAGCAGGTCAGGAATGGAAGCAGCTGACAGAGGGGAGGGCAAGAAGCAATGTATTTTCGAGAGGGTGGAGAATATGATAAGAAAGCAAGTGGGAGAGCGTAGGAATGTTAAAGGAATGCGCTGCTACAGAGCATAGAGTGGCTTAAAGGCAAGGTAGGAAAATTTTAGGTGGAGAGGAGAAAGCAGAATGAAGTTACAGTGGTGGTATTGGCAATTTAGGTATAAAAATTGGTGGTAATGCGTAACAAAAATAGGATGAAGGACAAGAAGGTTTTTATCTATCAAAATTTGAGGAGAAAGGAAAGAGATGTGCAGAGAATGCTGTAAAACAGGGCTAGGAAGGAGAGGAGCAAAGGGAGTGCGGCAAGGGTAGGGTTTCGTAACATACAAATAGATGAGAAAATGTGGATATGGGGGGAAGAAAAGGAGGTGTTGAAGGAAGTTCAAGAGGATTTGTTTCTTGGTTAGTAGGGGGGTGGGAGTATATTAAGGTGGAGAACTGTTAAAAGTGCTGTAATGAAACGTAACAGGGGTAAAGAAAAAGGATAAGGACTTCTGAAGGTACATGCAGAAATTTGATGTGATTGGACTAATAAAGACGTGGGTGGAAAGAAAGGAATGGGTTAGAGTACATCCAAGATTGCTGCTGGAGCTGCAGGAGGCGGTCGGAGTAAATGTAAAAATAATGGCTAGTGGGGAAATTATAACAGGGTTTAGAGCTGGATTAGAAAAAGTTCATGGAGAGGGAAAAGAGGATGGAGTGAAAATAAAGGCAGTAAAGATAGGAGGGGTAACGTTTATGTTTGTAACTGTGTACAATTAGGATGGGATGGAAAGGGTTAAAGAAAGGTCAGAATACTCACTAGAAAAGAGAGATGAGAGTATGGTGGTACTGGGGAGGAGGGTTTTAATACTAGAGTTGAGGGGGGCTGTACTGAGAAGGGAAGAGCTTAAAAAATCAAAGGGTAAGATAATAAATAAAGAGATGGAGATTCTAAGAGACTGGATGAAGACCAGAGGCTGCGCGGTGGCGAATAGTACGGTAACAGGTGACTGAAAGGAAGAATACACGTATGTGAGTAAGATTGCCGTATCGGTGATAGAATGTGTGATCATTAATATGAAAATGTGGGAGCAGACAGATAATTTCGCAGTGGAAGGGAGCGTGTAAACAGACCATGAGTGATTAAGTCTGTATATAAAGACAGAGGGTGGCAGAAGGCAGGGTGGGGATGTATGGTCGTTAGGGGAGGGGGTTACATGGACAGAAGAGGCGATAGAGAAGTATCAGGAGCATTTGGGCAACGTAAGCTTTAAGGAGAAGTCGGTTGACGAGATATGGGAGGATCTGAAAGAGAAAGTAAAAGGGTTGTCGCAAAAGAAACTATTTAGGAAAAAGAAGGAAGGAATGTTGAAGCCTTGGTAGAATAGGGAATTTCTCGAGAAGCTGGTTGGAAATCCGGCATTAGATTTCACAAATTCAAGATAGCGGATCCAATATGGCCGCGAGAAAAATCAATAATTTGTCAAATTGTCATGAAAATTTCTATACAGGTTTTTTTGTCGCTAATCACGGATCTGAAATAAGAATTTTTTCATTCAAAATAGCGGATCCAATATGGCAAACAACCCTTATTTAAAAATTCCAATAAAAATGCGACAAATTATTTATTTCTTGGCGGCCATATTGAAGCCCTTATCTTGAATTTGGAAAATCTGATACCGGATTTGTAATCAGCACCTCAAAAACCCCATATATATGTATGTTAAAGAAGATAGAAATAAAAGCATTTTTTTAAATGAAAAAATAAGAGAAAAATAAAAAAAAAATATAATTTGAAGCACCATTTTGGTTGCGTCCACTTGGGGCTTAATGGGTTAAAGATTTCCAAGGCCCAAGGCCGTTCTGCGGGAAAGATTAATTGGCGGTTAAGAAGAGAAGTCTAGATTTTTTCTAAATCTTAAGAACTATTTTATAGATTAAAAAATTACAATATACTAACTTTGAATCGTAGAACTTGAACCATTACGGTAATCACTAGCAAAAAAGTCGTAGAAATCTACTGGGCGTGATGATATTCGACTCAATAGTTGCATCTCATGACCACCATCTGTAAGATATAATATCGGACCTTTTAATTAAGAAGTTTCAACGAATCCCAATAATTTGAAGTCCGCGACCCGAAAATTCCCTTCATAACACATGCGTGAAAGGATTTGTAAAATTTACAACATGACCAGCACTAATATGGACAACGCCGGGTGCAGTATGTTTCAGTGGAACGCTGGTTCAAATTAACCAACAATTGGTAGAGTTAACTTAAGTTTTCGTAAATTCTACTGAAAAGTAATATTGTCGGAATATTTAATAATCGTATCGTCACCAATGCAAATCTCTTTTCTTAATGCAAGTTCCAAACTGCAGTGTGCAAATTTAACCATTTTTCCGTTATATTGGATCAACCATTTGAACCCCTCTTTTAACAAGTTTTATGCAGCTACGATGAGAAGTGGACTTTCGGTGACTTTCATTGGATTTTGTCACCGTATGGGGTCTTGTACGTGTCGGTGGATGAGGAATTATTTTAAAATCATTTTTTCATGAATTTTAAATCCACGCGGAAAAAATTGCCTACGAGAAATTTCGGATACGCACTGCAATTTTCACAACATCGCTGCTGAATGTTGAAGAGTTTTTTTTTACTAAATATCAATACTTTTTATAATTAATAACGAGATAAAAGTAACAGAAAGTGATATCGCTCAAAAATGTAATAGGTGGAAAAATGTGTTGAATTAATTTTTAATATTTAGGGTGAAAACAATTAGTTGCAAATTTTCAAAAGAAATAAATCAAATTGTATTGGTACCAACAGAGATGTTCCTGATATAATTACTTCGGTTAAGAGGATTTCATTATAATTTATTTAAGTTTCAAAATTTGTTATATTTATTATTTAATATTTAAATTTAGCTAAAGCTTGGTGATTTATTTCCGAACAAAGCTTAACTCAAATTTTTTTCAACATTTATAAAATAATATTTAAGTGAAGAGATTATTAGCTTTGCCAAAATTACTCGTATTATAAACTTATAACAAATTTTAAAATTTATAGAAATATGTTTTTTTGTTATAAAAACAGGATGTAAAGGTTCACTGAAAAAAAGAAAAAATCCACGGTATTTTATCAAGAGAAAAAATTAGAAATTAATTTCATATAAGAATATGTAATTTCAAAGTTAAAACTGGAAGCTTGTTTCAAAGGCTTTTTAAGAACAAGGATTTTGATTTTTTTTTATAATTTACATAAATTTGGTTTTACTTCGAAAAATTATTATATACTTACGCATCTGCTCTCTTTGCATTGGCAAACCTTCTGAGTCGTTGTCGAGTTGTGGTCGTGGTGTATCTGAATCTATAAAATATATTATAGGAATTTTGCTGGGGCATTTTATAGGGATTTTCCAGGCACAATTATAGGGGGTTAGGAGCACTAAAATTTAAACTTATCAGGTGAAATTTTGTATCTATAATGAACAAAAAATTAATAGTAAATATTTATTATTTACATTCTTTCGAAAACCGAGCTATTCCAATTCAGAACCCCATTTACTTTTCGAACAATTTTCAGAAATTAAAAAAAAAGAGATTTCTTTTTTTCTTTAAACAAGTTAAGGGGATTGTACAAATCGCCAAAAATCGAAACTGCATCTTTTACAGGTATGAACTTAGAAGATCTTATTCTCACATTGATTCAAGACTTCCATGATAATTTTAAAAATATTGAGGAAATGTCACTTCTTAAAAATATAGTAAATTAACTATGTTGTCGAAAAAAATGTTCGCAAGACTTTCTTCAAAACTTGCCTACTACTAATCTTTTTCTACAAGATATTTTTTAAGCTTCAACAAAATTAATTGATAAAATAAAAAATGTTTGTGAGCAAACAACAAAATTTAGTGTCGAACAAAATTTGATTACTTTATTTTTAATTCTTGCATTTATCAACTCATGTATAACCATAGAATTATATTCAAAATCAAGCTTATATACTTTCTACTTCAAAACGAATATTATACAGAATGTCTAAAAAGTCCCGGGACGGTTGGATATTTCCTCAGGTAAAATATTTTTCAAAAAAGTGAAGGTCATTCCTGAAATAAATTTCAACAAGGAATTCAATAGTGACCTTCATTTTGACCTTGAAGTTGACCTTCATCACTGTTTAAGGTGAACTTTGTTTTTTTAAGACAAAATACTCTTTTTCACATCTTAAATCGAAAGAACGGAAAATTCTACGTTCAGGTACGCACCCGAACTTGACCATAAGATCGAACTATATCTCACCAACCACGCATCATAATTCGTAATATTCGTGTGGAAAAACGGTATCGGACTTATGGTATCGCGTTAGGTATTGACTTAGGTATTGAAAATGGGTATAGGATTGTACAACTTTTCGGGGAGGAACAGAACTCTCACCAGAACACCTGGAACCTTTAATTAAAAATTTCCTTATGATTTTACAATATTCAAAACGCTGTAACCTAGATCAATACAGAGCTCACCAATGAAGTTCAGGTTGAAATTTACTTCAGGAATTACACTGACTTCTTGGAAAACTTGATTAATTTCAAATAACCTCTAACTGACCTTGACCGTTACAATTGACCTATGACTTGGTTACGTACCTTAACGTAGAATTTTCCACTCTATCGATTGCAGATTTAAAAAAGGGGGTTTCCTTCAAGAAAATAAAGTTAGCCTGCAAAAACCATAAAGGTCAACTTCAAGGTGAAAGTGAAGGTCACTATTGAATTCTTCATTGAAATTTATTTCAGGAATTACACTGGCCTCTTGGAAAACTTTGTTAATTTCAAATAATCTTTAACTGACCTTAAGCGTTACAATTGACTTGGGTACGTACCTGAGCCTGGAATTTTCCACTTCATCGACTGCAGATGTAAAAAAGGGGGATTACATTGTAAAAAACAAAGTTGACCTACAAAAAGCCATGAAGGTCAACTTCAAGTTCAAAATAAAGGTCACCATTGAATTCCTCATTGAAATTTACTTTAAGAGTTACACTGAACTCTTGGAAAACTTTGTTAATTTCAAATAACCTCTAACTGACCTTGAACGTTACAATTGAACTATGACTTTGGTACGCATTTGAACGTGGAATTTTCCGCTCTATTGATTGCAGATGTAAAAAAGGGGATTTATATTTTTTAAAAGTTGACCTTTAAAGACCATGAAGGTCAACTTCAAGGCCAAATTAAGGTCACACTGAATTCCTCGTTGAAATTTACTTTAGCAATGACCTTCACTTTTTAAACAATATTTTACCTGAGGAAATATCAAACCGTCCCGGGACTTTTTAGGCACCCTAGTGTTTGTTTATAATGCCAGGAATATATACTTTTTCCTAGGGAAGGCGATCACCGGTTATATCATAAATTATCATAGACTTCCATAAATTCCTATACATTTCCACAGATTTGGAATATTTTTATCAATTCCTAAAGTTTATAGAAACACGTTTTTTTTTGTAAAGACGGTGTTTTCGGGTTTAATTTATAAAACGGAAAAAGCGACATCATTTTATGCAGATAAAAAATTCGAAATTAATTTTGCATGAAAATATACAATGAATAAGTTAAAATTCTGAACTTGTTTTAAAGATCTTCAAGTTCTAACGATTTTCATTTCTTTCTCGATCACTGAAATTTTATCTCACTTTGAAAAATTATTATATACTTACGCATATGCTGTTCTTGCACTGGTAACGGTGAAAAACGGTTCTTGTATTCCGGTACTGCGGGTAGTGTGGGGATAACTGCAAAATATAGTATAGGGATTTTTATTCAAGAATTTTCTAACGAATACAAAATGACATCTTATGATTGTCAATTGACACAGTGAAAATATAGGACTTTTGCTTATGCATACATAACAATAATTTGGAACAGACAATCAATTAATTTCTGAATCAAAAAAAGATAATTGCAAACAAATTTACATTCCGGAAATTTTATTTTCAACATCCTAGAGCAGAAAAAGTAAGCCGAGAAGAACTCATGAAGAAATTTATTGAAATTTTTATTTTGCGCTATATTATTTCTTCATAAATCCATTCTTATTCTTTTAAGTTTCCTGAAAGAACGGTAGAACCTACAGGGTACTGATATAAAGATTGCTACTATAATAAGAGAAGATATTTCTTTATGCATGATTATAAACTTGAGTGAGCCAAAATTAGTATTAACGTTAAAAAAAGTCTTATTTTCTGTTTGAAAATTTTGATTGTGAAAAAAGTGATAATTTTCAATTAAGAGTTTTTTTTTTAATATCAAAATTAAGTATTTTAAGTAACATTAGTTGTAAGAAATGTATGCAATTTTAGTATTCTTAAATGAGAATGCATATTGAAATAAGAGCCGCTAGTAATATCTTTAACCGGGATTCATGAATTTTAATTTGGGAATTTTGTATTTAAACTCTCAACAATTTACAGATATAAATTAAAGCTTTTAACACTTTTTAATTAAGTGCAATTCAACTGCAAGACTCAAAGCATCAGACTTTGATACGCCTCTTCAAGTTGAAAAAATGCTAAAATTTATTTTATTTTTTTTTAATTCTGGACGCTTTCGTATTGAAAACGTGGAATTTTCAAAGTTAAAATTTGTAAATTGTATAATTTCAAACCGATTTAGAATCGTATTGTAAAATAATTATTGCACAATTTTTAAAACTCGAAATAAAGTTAAGTTTTCAAAATCATTAATTAACTTATAATGAATTATTATAAAATAATTTCAATTAAAAATTTACAGTCATTTTTACTGTCATTTTTTCACAGTCATACTCATTCTCGGCTGTTTCTGGTCACAAAGAATTCTCGGTCCATATAACTCAAATTTTATTCCAAAATCAGTTTACATTAATTAAAATGTCAAATTTCGGTTCAGTAAATAATTATCTATTGAAATGTTAGGAAACATAGGATTTGTGCTCATCCATACATAAGGATGACTTGAAACAGACGGTAATTTGATTTCTAAATTTAAAAAATATTGAAAAGAAATTTTTTTCCTAAATTTTATATCCAAATTTATGGCGTGTGAAAAATCAACTTCAGAAGACTAACGAAGAAAGATAAATTCATGAATAGGTTAATTATTTCTTTTGTATTTTCTGCAAACACGGTTGACCCTGGGGAACAGGTATGTTCAAGGTTTTTCTATTTTAATGAAATTTTTTTGTAGTACACCAGTTAAAACTTTTTTCAACAAATATTTGCTATATTGGATCCATGATTTTGAGTTTGTATCCTTCGACGCCAAATTCAAAATCAGAGACACTGAAAACATCCTTATAAAAAATTTATGAAAAGTATGTATACATGTAACAACTTCGAACGCAATATTGAATACGCCGTTTTTTATTTTTTACTTTTCTCATTGCTTTAAAGTCGGCTACCCAAAAGCTCCCCTCATTTCCGATTTCAGTCAAACGTATGCAAATTTAAGAACAATTTTTTATCAAGTTTATGTAGATGTGACGTAAATCGATCTTTCGTCACTACATTATAATTACATTATTTTCCCAATAAAATTTTTCGAGTAACTTTTAGATGTACGCAGAGTAAGCTCCTATGAATGCACTTATACATACACTGTATATCTAAAAACTCAGCTACTGCGTAAGCTTCCAGGAGAACGTTTCCAAGTTTCCATAAATTCCGCAAACTTCTATGAAATATTATAAATGTTGAGAAATTTTGCAAATTTTACAAATTCTAATAAATTTATACAAATGTATCAATTTCGAAAAAAAATTGTTTTTTAAGAAACGGTTTCTTTTGATTAATTTTGAAAGCGAGGAAACATTCAACATTTTTGTCGGTGGAAAAAAATGTCTCAATCAGTTTTCATATAAAATTATACACTTTCTAATATAAAATTCAAAACTTGTTTCAAATTTTTCCAGGGGCCAAGGTCATTCAGCGAAAACAGTTTATTGGCAACTGATAAATCAAATATAGATTTTTTTGAGTTGTATCCATTTTTTGTGAGTTTAAAAAATTATAATATAGAATTTTTTCAAACAAAAAAGAACACCTCGCTTTGTGAATATTAAATATATATTTAGTAGTCTCAAAAAGTAAATTTTGCTCCGATTGCTTTTTTCTAAGTAAATACACTTTATTATTTTTCATAATTTTCGTTTGTCAAAACCTAATAAAGTGTTAAAACCTTGGAATCGTAGACAGTTGTAAAAGTTTGCGAAAAATTGTTGCAGTGAAAATAAGCGCATTTGAAGACGCATGAGTCCATATTTTTGATTTAGTATTTTTTATAACTTTAGAAGATTTACTACCTGCGTTACACTGAAGGCCTCCCCACCAGCTTAAATGTTTATCTTTCCTAATTAGCTAGAGCAAACACTGTTAGTGGAGCATTTGAGCGCATTGAATTTATGACTGATAGCTATTAAAAATTTGAAAAAATGTTATAATCTTAGAACAATCTCTCCAGCCTCCCCTCTATTATATTCACTGATAGTTCGGTTACAAGTGTGGTTCAACAGTTTTTCTTTGTGTCGCATATTAGCGCATTTGGAGATCTCAAAGTTCATGCAATTTAAAGTTTGATTTTTAAAAAGCGGTGCAATATCTTACATTGGTGATACATATGAGCTCATATGCGGGGCAATTCAGTGGGCTACAGTAAACCTGAAAATTAAGAGGGGGTGGCAGGTGTAACTGACCTATAAAATATGTATATTGCCACTTTTAAAATGTGTGCAAGAGTTCTGCTAAAATTAATATTGGTTTTGACAAGAACTCATTTGTTATCATTAAATCATTTACTGTTTTTAAGGAAATGTCTACTTGTTAGACCAATATGATAATTATCAAGGTGAGTCATTGTACTCTAAAATAATATGACTATCATGTGAATTTAGCAGAGAGCGATTTTTCGTAATTAAATCGCATAAAAGTGGCTTCCAAAATGTGTAAGTTTTTTTCTTTCATCAATTAGAATAACTCCGTTAGTTTTTATTTTCTAAAGCTCAAGTCTGTGCGAAATATAGAATAAGAGTTCTACCAACTGTTCGAAAATTCATACAAGAACCGAAGGTACGACAAACAATGGTGGGAGAGGCGATTACTAGTTTCCACCCAATAAACCACTGAAACCGAAAAAATTATTTACCCAGTACCATTTTCATCCCTCCTCCCCTTAATCTGCTAACCCCATCACCTCATGGCTTTATTCCTTATTTCTTCTATCAGTATCAACTTCAGTGAACCCACGATAACGATTTTATTTATTCTTTCAAACTTTGTTCTCTTCGAAAGATCTGGACAACGGATTTCGTCTTTGCTTCTTGCCAATGCTAACACTCTCCCTTTCAAGCAACCATTAGAAGTCTGCCATCATATTTGTATTCCATCTACATTGGTAACGTCTTTTCATTTCCTTGATATCTTGATGAAAGCGTTCTCTTTGTTCCTTACTGTAATTCCTAATATTTTCTGGGTAGTTTTAAAGATCGGAATCAATGAATTGTAGCTTGTAAGTTATTAAACAACTCTTTTTTTGTAGTTTTTGAGCAAGTCAGACGCCAATTTCTCGTAGTTCTCACTCTTGTGATTGCCTAAAAAATTCTCAACCACACCCTTAGAGCTCAACCGTGCATCTGGTTCCTCAAAATTTATTGTGGTAATTAACGTTTCAACGCTCAACATCTTACGACTTTGAGGTCCATCAAAGGCTTCTTTTTTCTATTTCGCGCTCGATAAAGCTGAGGATCGTTTGAATAAATAAGCAAATCATTTTCCTTTATTATCCAAAGCTTTTACGAATCATTGTCAAGATCTTGGGATCGCCAAAAATCTGCCATTTGTGTTTTCCTTATTTCAACCTACCCAAAACAATTTGTATGTTCACGCTTTTCAGATAAAATGAAACCTTTGTTCCTTTGGATAGCATATTTACATATTTCAGCCTTGAAGCTAGCAATTGAGCCGCATCTTTCGGCAGCCCTAGTTCTCTGATTAAAACATTCAGTTTTTCTGGAATGAATGGGCGCGGCGTCCCATATTTTTCTTTCTTCAGAACATATGCTTCCTGATCAGTGTCATCATTACTCTTACTGCAAGGACTACTTCATGATCTCTCTTATTACTTATTTCAGACATATAAGCTTTGGTTACGCTGTACACGATTGCATACAAATTTTTTTCCAAATTCCTGGAGTTGAATCCTACTTTTTAATTCAAACAAGAATAAAAATCATCTTTGCTTTTGGGCTTCAGCCAAATAGTTGGTGTAACATACTTCATTTTCGCAGCATGCCCATTATGTTGGTTTAATATTGATCGGCAAGCACAGCAGATCATTTCAAGAATCTAAAAATATTCTCCTTGGATCACCCCACACCCAGAGCAGTGCTGATATTTTAGAAGCAGGGTTTAAGTGAGGTTTTTGAAAATTTTCTTCATCTCAAAATCACCGCACACGTAGCAGTACCTATCACCGTTTCCAGTACATCCATGTATCTTTTCTCCCGAACGCGAACATGTTTTTTAATTTTTCATATTGGCCATTGATTTATCAAAAACCCACACGGTAAAACTTCCGTTCCAATTGGGGGTGAGTCTGCTGGCCTAGGGGTGATAACACCCATACCTGCCTAGGTCTAATCATGGGGACTTTTCGACTTTGACGAGGAAAACTTCAACTCGTCAGGGGACATTTTCCCGCTTTATCCTCAAACCCTACCATCCTCCTGCAGAGCAGCGCACCTTCGCTGGTTTCGTTACCTCAGAGAGTTTCAGAGTGGATCATTCCACGTATCGTCCTCAGAAGCATTGCCATCATCTCCAGTGTTCTTTAAGATAGCAGGATTTCAAATTCCAGAAAAAATGGTAGATCTTTTTACGATGGCAATCATAAAAAGTAGTAGTGGTGGTAGTAGTAGTGGTGGTGGTGGTAGTTGTAGTAGTAGTAGAAGTAGTAGTGTTAGTAGTAATATTAGTGTTTTTTAGTTCCAAAACGGTTAAAATACCACGAAAGAATTCAATTTCATAAATATTGAAAAAACTACTGGAATACAACCATCCTGATGTATCAGACGCTACTCATTCATGACTATGTTGCACAAGAAAAGCTTGCAAATTGTTCTGTTTTCCCCAAAAAGATTTTTTTTTCTGAATAAGGTTACGGGATTTTGAGGTTATTTGGTTTTATTATTCCAAGTCAAGAAGACTATGAAGCCATAAGGTTATAAGATTACCAGATTGAGGAGTGGCGGGTAAAATTGTTCTAGGTGAATAATTTTTGCCGCTTGAGTGGTTCATTGGGTGTTTTGAGGTTATGGCAAAATCCTGACATGTAGGGGTTAAACAGTTTGCATATTCGTATTTTTCAAGTTAAAATTCGAAACTTGTTTCAAAGGTCTTCAAGTGCCGACGTTTTTCATTTTTTTTTAATCACAGAATTTTTTTTTTAGTTCAGAGAATGATTATATACTTACGCATAGGCTTTATTTGCATTGACAGCCCGACTGAATCGTTGTCGAGTCGGGGCCGTGGTGTATGTATATCTGTAAAAGATAATGCAGGGATTCTTATTCAACATTTTTTAACGAATTTTAAAAATGTGCATTGGTCCAAATTATAGTTAGGTCAAATTTAATCCTGAATTCGGTTCATATTAACCAGGGTGCTAAATTTTAATAAAGTAAATTCATTTTGAAAATATAGACACACTGCTTGGTGTACTTTTAGAGTATTTTGTTATTTTGTCATCGTATTGTATATTGACATGTTTGAAAACATAGAAATGGTCCTCATACATATATAACAATAACTTGAAACGGATAATAAGTTATTTTCTGAATTCAAAAAAAAATGTATATTCCAAAAGTTTAATAATAAAACATTCTTGCCCAGAAAAAAATGTCGCAATTATTTTTCCCATAAGAATATGTTTTTAAATTTAAAATTCGAAACATATTTTAAAGGTCTGTAGGGTCCAACACCGTTCAGTGAGAACCATTTATTTGCGGCTAAAAAATACAACTTAGATTTATTTTTGAGTGTCAAAAAAATTTTTTTAGTTTAAAAATTGTACTATACGAACGAGGAACGCTAGAAGTTGAACCTTGATTGCCAGCAATTGAAAAAAAGTCATAGAATTCTGCAGGCCGCTTTGATGGTTGATGTGATAGTGGAACCTCATAACTTCCGTCTGTAAGATATAATACAGACATATATATCGATGTAACTCTGAATGCTTAAAAATGTTGTTTGAGTCACACAAATACTGAAATGTTTTACAAGAAAAGTAGTATTACCATTTTATTTCATTGTTATATAAATATATAATTTTCTCATTTTGAATGACTCCCTGCAGATTGTAATTGAAGAGGCAGAAAAGTTAACAAGTTATATTGTGGTAGCAAAATGTTAAGAGCAGAATTATTTTTTAATATTAAACAATCATTTACAATTAAAATCTTCTTGCTTACAATAATGTTTAAAAACTTTTAGGAATGAATTGTATGATAAAATAAAACTATTTATTTGTGAATTGCAACACTCAAAGTTGATGTTACAGAAGATTCATAAATCTTTATCAATAATGAGAAAGAACCAGTTTGGCTTTTTAAGTAAAATTTGAGACTTGTTTCAAAGGCTCCTAGAGGTCAACGCTGTTTATCCAGAACAATTTATTGGAAGGCAATGAATGAAATGGGGGTTTCTATTCTGAATCCCAGCGATTATTTGTTATTTGAAGAAAATTATAGTATACTTACGTGGATCACTAGAACTTGGTTCAGCATAGCCGTCAAATTGTTTTTGCATCAAAGTGTTATCTGCTGCTTTAGAATCCCGTCGTCTGCGCCGATCCTTGAGCGGTTGACCTCTATGTGGCGAGTGATCACTTCCACCTGTAAGATATAACATATTGATTTTTATTTATGAATTTCTTTAACGAAACAGAAAAATTTCACTTGTCCCAAATATAGAGTGGTGAAATATAATCCCAAAGTCAGTCTATATTAAAAAACCAAAGGTTCTAAATTTTGATTGTGCAAAAATACTTTCAGAACCTAGGCTTTCATTAATTTTCTGCAAATATCCACACATTTCTAAACTTGATATAATTTAATAGAAATGTATTAAATGTTTGCGAATTTATAATATTTATATTAATTTAAAATACTTTACGGAAGTATATGGTAATTTATTTGCAAATTATAATAACAGTTCTATTAGACGCATGCTCGACTAGAAAGAGAATTGTAATTGGTTCCTTTCAAAGAGTTTTAATGGCCTTAAAATTTGAACTTTCAGGTGGGTTCATTGTGAAAACAAGTAGTAAGATCGTCCCATGTTTGGAAACTTTCAGTTTATCAACCTAAGCTATTACGCACGCGCCCAGAAAAACTGTGCAGCCATTTCCCCAGAAATTCTATGATTGTTTACAATATCCGCGCTGATTGCAATTTATTAGCAATTTGTGATTATGGATTATAATTTTATTTGTATTACTACCAAACCTAAAAAATTAAGTGCAGAATAGCTGAAACATTTGTATTCATTTGGACCAGTTTCATCAAAGTGGAAACGTGATCGAGCATTACCTCATCCCAAAAACCTTTGTATTTTTTCTAAAAAGAAAATTCAGAAATTTGTTACGACAATATTGTAAAGCATTTAGAAAGCAACATTTTTTCTTAACTTTGTTCACACCATGCAACGAGAGGCTTTACATTTTCTTTTTGATTTGTTCCTCATAATTTTGCAAACGCTTTAACCCTTTAAATCATTTTTTTGCAATTATATCTAAGAAGGCTGCCTAGTAAAATTTGCCTTCCGTTTCGAACACTCAAAGCGCATACCAAAGAACAATCCAATCATTCAATTCTTTCAACATTTATCGGTCTGACAGTTTAAAAACCTGCAGGCGCACATACCCACTGGACAACAAATTTGCGAAAACCATGTATTTGTGGGTTCAGAAGGACTGGAAACTTGGGCATTTAACAAAAAAAAGGAGAGTGGGTGCAATTCTACACAAATCTCATAACTTCTCCTATGTGAATTTAAAAACTAAGTTCACACGGTCTTTTTTCTAAACAAAATCAAGTCTCGGCATTCTACTTCAGTTTTATCCTTGCACTGTAGTACTATTTGCCTTTCCTTCACTTCCACACCATTTCTTTCCAATCTCTTGTAAGATTTGTATCATTGTCTTTAAACTTACCACTAAAACTGATGCAAACCACGAAAGCAAGAAGCAAAGTTGTAAGAGGGACCCTCATTCTTAATGTCTAATTTCGTGAAATATGACTGAAATGGACAAATGCATGGTAGTAGTCTGCATAGTGAAAACAGCAGATGACCTTATCAGCCTAAACATACTATCCAACACAAAAACAGAAACTAATAGACGTTGGTCTTCGTCCTTCTTATAATACCGGCAAACATTTGTCAATCAATATTTGCCTATTATTTATGAAAGATATCTCAATTGGGAAAAATTAAAAGTAGGCGAGATAAATATTATTATTATTTTCAAAAATCTCGGTAAGGTTAAACTTTCTTTACCTTTTAGAACAGTCTTAGAAGTTCTCCTACATTATCATTCAAATATATTTTGCAATTTAATTTTATTTTAGAATTACTGGGATGGAAATCAATTTAATCAAATACAGTCGAGATTTAAACTTGGAAGCTGTAAAATTGAATTTTTTAGAAAGCTGTTGACTTTTAAACCAAAAAAGATGAATTTTCTAACAAGAAAGATGATTGTTAAACCTGATAGCTTAATTTAAAAACAATAATTTTAGAACAAAAAGTTTCATTTAACACACCTAAAACACTCAAATATTATTTCCAAAACTCATCCATAAACATTTTTTTCAATTTTAAAGAAAAAGATATCGAATGAATACGAATCACGTATACGATAGGTCTGAGATAGTTTTGAGCTCACTCAAAATAACAAATTATAATGTCCGCCAACTACCCGCAAAAGTAACACCTGCCCTTAGTGGAAAATATAGATATAAATATAGATATAAATATAGATATAAATTTTTGTAATTTAAAATCCACAATATATACCCTTCCACCCGAAAAAGCGAATGATATACGACGTAGGGTACAGCCGTCATTTTACGGCAAGCTCAAGTTCCATTCTCAAACATAACAAAACAAGAAAAAACCACAATTCAAAACTCAATTAAAATTAAGATATTATAATATTAACCGTAGATAAAGGCAACACAAGAGTAATAATAAATAAAGAACACTATAACCATAAAATTATGGACCTTCTGACGACACATACACAATACTTCAAAAAAACCCTAAAAAACAATAGTAAGTAAAACAAACGTCCTCCTCAAAGATTCTAAACTTGACAGTCAAACAATATGTAAACTGATACCTACTAATCCCATCTCTCCAAGACACATTAAAGTGTGCACAGTCACAAGAGCAATTTAAATCAATAAAATGCACGCCAGGCTGACTTAAGCGCTTTAGAAGATGATAGAATGGAAGTTGAAAGTCAACGTCATGGAGACGGTAGTGAAACCAGTGATCGAACAGAAAATAGTTCTAATGATTCCGATGAAAATGACGAAAAATATGACGAATATGGCGTACATAAAATAAAATTGAAGGTTACAATATTAGTCTCGCAACTAGAACTGAATCATTTGATTAGAGATCTTGAATTACCGAAGGATGGCGCTGAATTTGCCGCTTTATTTCTAAAAAGAAAAAATCTTCTAGAGCCAAAGACAAAAGTTTCATTCTATCGCGACAGGGACAAAGAATTCAGAATGTTTTTCGTTAAAGACGTAGAGACGTCTTTAGTGTACTGCACTGACGTTAACGGACTAATGAACCACTTGAAGAAAAATGTGTACAGAGACGAAGAATGGCGACTTTGCATTGAATCGTCAAAACGCAGCACTAAGGCTGTTTTACTGCATAACACGAACACTTACGCTCCTATCCGTATAGCTCACTCAACGATTATCAAAGAAAAATATAACAATGTTGAAATGCTTCTTGAAAAAGTTAATTACACGTATCACAAATGGCAAATATGTGGTGATCTCAAAATCATCATAATGATATTAGGCCAACAATCGGGTTTCACGAGAGAGCCATGCTTTATGTGCCTGTGGAATAGCAGAGATCGAGCCAATCATTACAGCAAAAAACATTGGCTTTTAAGAGACTCATTCAAACCTGGTTTTCCTAATATCATCAACTACAGCTTTGTTGATCCAGAAAAAAATTTAGTACCACCCATCCACATAAAGCTTGGGCTCATGAAGCAATTTGTCAAGGCGTTAGACAAAGATGGACAATGCTATAAGTATATATCTCTTAAATTCCCTAATGTTTCAGACGCTAAATTGAAAGAAGGAGTCTTTAATGGACCACAGATTAGAATATTGGCAAGAGATACTAATTTCGTGAGCCACATGACGAAAATTGAAATGGACGCTTGGGAAAGTTTTAAAGAAGTAAACGCAAATTTCCTCGGTAACAAAAAAAGTCCAGACTACGAGAATATTGTTGCGAAAATGATAAGAAACTACAAAAAGTTAGGCTGCTTGATGAATTTGAAACTTCACTTTCTAGATTCCCATCTGGATAAGTTTCTAGAAAATGTTGGTGATTTCAGCGAAAAACAAGGGGAACGTTTTCATCAAGACATAAAAGTGATGGAACAACGATATCAGGGTAGGTGGGACGAGGTCATGATGGCTGAATTTTGCTGGATGTTGAAAAGGGAAACGAATGTAGGTCTTAAACGTAAGCGTAACCCTTCGCATCGTTCCTTCGAAGAAAAAAGGACACGTTATAGCAGACAGAAAATAGACTGAAGTAGGTCTATAAATCAATTTAATTACAATAAAAAGCCAGATACAATGTAAACACGAAATATAGTATTAATATATCCCTTAAGGCTAAGAAATGCAGAGAAAAAAATTTTGAATAAAACTCTTATTCATTTGCATGTTTAAGTTACAGTTCTACATTTTAATTGATACAAACATTGTGAGGTTAATTGAAATGGGGTCAATCCTACTTGTAATTCTAATTTTCTTCAAATGAGTAATGTGCGTCTAAATTTTTAACCACCTGTAGTACAATGAAATGAATTTTATTGTGTTACAACGGGAACACTTAAGTTGAGTTGTGTTGCGTTAAGCAAAATTTCGTTAGGTTCTGTTAAGTGAGATTCATTTGTAGGTTAAGATCGAGTTAACCTATTAATTATAGCACACATTTAAGACTGAGAACCGTTGAACCTCTATGTAGGTTAAGCCGAAGCTGAATGAAACGGTACCGCAAACACAACGGGACAACACAATGAGTTTAATTGTGTTACGTAAAGTTAAGTTAGGTTAGGTTAGGTTAGGTTCGGTCAGGTTTTTTTAGGTAACGATAGGTTTGACCTATTCGCAGGTTAAGCCCAAGCTGATTCAAACGGTACCGCAAACACAGTGGGACAACACAATCAGTTTAATTGTGTTTCGTGAGGTTAGGTTAGGTTAGGCTAGGTTAGATTTTTTTCTAGGTTAGGCTCGAGTTGACCCATTCGATGTAGCACACATTTGCTACTGGGAAAATATGCTTTCAGAGCAACAACACAATGAGTTTAATTGTGTTACGTGAAGTTAAGTTAGGTTAGGTTAGGTCATGTTTCTTTTAGGTTAGGATAGGTTTGACCTCTTTGCAGGTTAAGTCCAAGCTGATTATAACGGTACCGCAAGCACAACGAGACAACACAATCAGTTTAATTGTGTTTCCTGAGGTTAGGTTCGGCTAGGTTAGATTTATTTCTAGGTTAGGCTCGAGTTGACCCCTTCGATGTAGCACACATTTGCTACTGGGAAAATATGCTTCCAGAGCTTCACGTGTAGTTCAATAAATTTCTGTTAATTCAGGTTTGGTGAGGTCAGGTTCTGTTGGGTAAAGTTATGTTAAATAAGTTGATATCAGGCAAGGGTTGATCCTTCACAGTTGTCGACGTGTTTTTGAAGTGAAAATTTGCATCACTGGCATTATTTTGAAATTTATTTGCCTCAGGGCATGATTTTTCGTCATTTTTAGAGGTTATGGATCAACCATGACGTGATGGGTGATTTTTGATATCGAATTTAAATTCAGCGCCCCAAAATCCATAGCAATACGTGTGTCTTATTACCAAGGTTTCACAGAGCAAATAGGAAGAATTATCAACAAACATAACATCCAAACTATATTTAAACCACCTAAAAATAGAAAAACTACTAAATAACCCTAAAGACAAAGAGGCACTCCTAAGTTCTCCAAGAGTATATAAAACCCGTTGTTCTTGTGGCAAAGTATATACTAAAGAAGCCTTGCCAAGAAAACGTAAAGGAGCAATCGAAATCTTAAACCACCCTAATAACATCAATAGGGACAAAGGATGTAATACCAATCCGATTTGGCTTTCCGTCCTTTCGGATTTAAAAAGAAAAATACTTGATTGGCCAACCAGGTTCGACCAGTCCGCACAGCGGGACACTCTAGCCAATTACATGATTGAAACCCGAATTATCTCTTTTTATTAAATATTCTCCATTATTTGAGTCAGTCTAGACTTTTATGAAAATATCGAATGCGAAAAAGTACAAATAGGTAGAAGCGACCATATGGCTCTGTAGGCGAACCGTCTGGAAAAGCTGGGACTTGAGATTAGAGACACTTATATGGAGCTCTCCTGAGTCTATCTGACACTAAGAAGCGTCACTGGCTGCTTGTAGTCGACACTAGGACAACACGCATATTCGCTATCTCTTAGATAAGAAGTATTCTATTAGCCTATACACAAAAGAGGAATGGCTCTGGGAAAAAGGAGAAGGTAGAAGCCGATGTGTCTCGCACAAGGCGTGAAAAGGGTTTTGCAAACCAAATAGGATCCTTCACCACAGTGCGGAATTTTGAGAATATTTCCGTTCTACAGTGATACAAGCACTGAAGGGCTTTAAGGAACTTAACCAATCCATCGGCAACCAACCTAGTGACTCAATGTTTGATCTCTGGACACAGTAGCATTAAAGGCAACAAGATCTCTATCAGGCCGGAAAAATTCGCAGCAAGAGAAAACTTTACTTTTTCTAAACCAGTTGCATACATTTCCAGTAACCTATTCATTCAATAATGCAATAAACACTTCCAAATACTCACGGGTTTAAATCTAAACTTTAACTGAGCGAAGAAAATACTCAAGCTCGGGAGAAACGAGACGAAGGCTCTAAAACAAATTCTTACGGACGTAGAAATTTTATCTATCCTAAACATAATGTACGTCTTACAGATAACCCCGCCTTTCGCTTAGGCGACGGGATCAGCCAAGAGTCTGAAGCTCTGGTGGTATTAATCTAAGAAACAGTGCAAATATTCAGTTGTGCTTTTAAATATACTTAGGCATTGCTATATGGCAGTCTGTTGACTGTGGGTAATTTTTTTATTCGCCTTAGTAGAGCAGTGGGTGTCCAAGTAATAATAGTTTGTATGGTTACCAAAAAAGATCCTCTAGCAAGTGGTATCGAAGGCCTAGTGGATGAAAAGAAAAAATGCATATGTAATGAATTTTGGTGAACTTCAGGTCACAAAAGTCAGCGACGCCACCAATGAAAAAAAATGTCATATAATTCATATTTTTCTATTTTTTTTCCTATTTTGTAACCAAAAAAAGTTTTTTGCTCTATACGTTTTCGAGAAAACAGAGCAGCGCTAGCTTGCTGGCAACTCAGCAGCGCCCTCAACAAAAATAATTAAAAAATCAATAAATTAAACAAAATCACTAAGTTAGATTTTTTTGCTATTTTATTAATTTACAATGAGCTATAAATCGCTTTTATGAAGTCACACCTTATTTTAAAAAACTAACGCCTATAATGAAAAAAAAGTATTCAAAAGAAGTATTGAAAAAATGATTATTCTAGATTGTGTTTCTATTTTTTTCCTTTCAAATATGATATTAAACGCTTTTGTAAAACCTACTATTATTTTAAAAAATTACCTCTGTAATGAAAAAATATATTTAAAAAAAGTATTGCAACAATGACTCGGCTAGATTTTTTTGCTTTTTTTTTGGTTTGAAAGGTGATATGAAACACTTTTGTATAATCAACCCTTATTTTAAGAAGCAACCCCCGTGTGCTACAACAACGTATTTAAAAATAAAAAAATCATGATGAAAAGCACTTGTAAACCATGAACATGATTTTTCCAAAGAATAGTTAAGGAGCAAAATTATTGCTCTCCCCTTATCGTTACAAAACAACCCCGTATTTGCATCCGAATACAAAACTGAAGATTAAAGTCAAAAATTGTAAACATTAACTGTTGGGAATATTGTACTCCTGATTTTTGTGTTCTCTCATTATTCTCCAATATCATTTACAATGCTCGAAATACACTTACAAAATCATTGATCGTGAAATCATTGGATTATCAACTCCTAAATATTTGACTCAAAAAAAGAAAAGAAAATCAGCCACATAGTTTAAGTGGCCAAAAATTGCAGAACTGCAAAAGTTCAAGTCGAGTGGCCACTGAGTGGGAAAACTGGGACTTATAGCCCAGATTTTTGAACATCAAGAAGTACCCTAAAGTCTAGAGGAAAACCGGGAATTTTAGTCCCTTTCAAAGAGTTTTAATGACCTTAAAATTCGAACTTCCAGGTGGGATATTGTGAAAACAAGTAGCGAGATCGTCCAATGTTTGAGAACTTACAGTTTATCAGCCTAAGTTATTACGCACGCGCCCAGAAGAACTGTTAACCAGCAATTTCCCTAGAATTTCTACGATTGTTTATAATATAAGGAAAATTAAAACTAGATATTGCAAAATAATCTACTAACACAGGTTTACCTGGTTTTGGAATTGAGCAGCCCAAAGGGATTTTTAAGGTAATCATCGACGCTGATTGCAATTTTTAGCAATTTGTGACCATGAATTATAATTTAATTTGAATTACTACAAAACAGAAAAAATAATGTGCAGAAGAGCTGAAACATTTGTATTTATTTGGACCAGTTTCATCAGAGACAAACGTAATCGAGCGTTCCCTCATCCCAAAAAGCTTAGTATTTTTTTCCAAACAAAATTCAAAAATTTGTTACGACAATATTGCAAAGCATTTAGAGGCATTTAGAGGCTTTAAATTTTCATTTTGATTTGTTTCTCTGAATTTTGCAAACGGTTCAATGTTTTAAAGCATTTTTTTGCAATTTTATCCAAGAAGGCTGCCTAGTAAAATTTGCCTTCTGTTTAGGACACTCAAAGCATATACCAAAGAACAATACAACCCTTCAATTCTTTCTAAAGTTATCGGGCTGATAGTTTGAAAACCTGCAGGCACACACACCCACTGGACGACAAATTTACGAAAACCATGTTTTTGTTGGTTCAAAAGGAATGAAAACATGAAAATTTAACAAAAAAAGGAAAGTGGGTGCAATTCTACACAAATCTCATAACTTCTCCTATGTGAATTTACAAACTAAGTATACACGGTCTTCTCTCCAAACAAAATCAAGTGTCGGCATTCTACTTCAATTTTATCCTTGCCACTGTAGTACTATTTGCCTTTCCTTCACTTCCACACCATTTCTTTCCAATCTCTTGCAAGATTTGCATCATTGTCGTCAAACTTACCACTAAAACTGATGCAAACCACGAAAGCAAGAAGCAGAGTTCTAAGAAAGACCTTCATTCTTACTGTCGAATTTCGTGAAATATAACTGAAATAGTCAAATGCGTGATAATAGTCTGCGTGTTGAAAGCAGCAGATAACCTTATCATCCTAAACATACTATCCAACGCAAAAACGGAACTTAATAGACCTTGGTCTTTGTCCTTCTGATAATACCGGGAAAAATATGGCAATGATTGTTAAACCTAATAGATGAACATAAACACAATAATTTCAGAACAAAAAGTTTTATTTAAAACACGTAACACACTCCAATATTATTTCAAAAACTCATCCATAAACATCTTTTTTAATTCAAAAGAAAAAGATATCGAATGAATACGATAAACGTATACGATACGTCTGAGCTTGTTTAGAGCTCACTCGAAAATAACAAATTATAGTATCCGCCAGCTACCCACAAAAGTAACACCTGCCCTTAGTGGAAAATATAGATATAAATATAGATATAAATTTTTGTAATTTAAAATCCACAATATATACCCTTCCAACCGAAAAAGCGAATGATATACGACGTAGGACGGCCGACATTTTACGCCAAGCTCAACTTCCATTCCCAAACGTAACAAAACAAGAAAAAACCACAATTCAAAGCTCAATCAAAATAAAGATATTATAATATTAACCGCAGATAAAGGCAACACAACAGTAATAAAAAATAAAGAAGACTATAACCATAAAATTATGTTCCTTCTGACGATACGTACACAATACTTCAAAAAGTCCTTAAAAACAATAGTAAGTAAAACAATAGTCCTCCTCAAAGACTCTAAACTTGACAGTCAAACAATATGTAAACTGATACCTACTAATACCATCTCTCCAAGACTTTGCGGACTCCTAAAAATTCACAAAGATAGTATTCCACTAGGACTGATATTCAGCACAATAAGCTCATTAACTTACAGTCCATCACGCTTCTTCGCTACAAAACTCAATAATTTTAAAGTAAATTCCATCATTAACGTCCAAACCTCATTTGAGTTTATCAAAAAGACACAACAGATTCAAATTGAACCCCAAAACATAAAAGTGAGCAATAGTGATTGTACTAACAAACCTTAGGTGCAGCCATGGGATCGCCAATCTCACTTGTAATAGCCAATGTCTTTATGGAACATCTAGAAACTAAAATCGTTAACCAAGTCAAGCTTAAATCGGAATTTTGGTTCTGTTACGTTGATGACACTTCTGTCAGCTGGCGACATGGACGAGATGAACTCAATACGTTTTTCGATAATATCAATCAATTGCATCAAAATATCTAGTTTACCATGAAAATTGAACAAAACAGAAAATTGCCCTTTTCAGACGTATTAGTTTACAAAGGATCTGATAAAATTTTAGGACATAAAGTTCACAAAAAACCCACGCATACCAGCAGATACCTACATGCTTCCTCCCACCATCACTTATCTCAAAAACCAATTGGTCATTAACTCTCTTGTATACAGGGCTGTCTCCATTACTGATAAAGATAACTCACAAAAGAAACTACAAAACGTTAAACAAATCCTAATGCAAAATGATTACACAAACAAAATGATAACGAAATGAAAAAATACACTCAAAATGCTAAGGCAACACAACCTACAAAAGAAAGAGAACGAAAAACAACCATCCTATCCTAGATCCAAGGTTTCACAGAACAAATAGGAGGAATTATCAACAAACATAACATCCAAACTATATTTAAACCACCTGAGAAAATAGAAAAGTACTAAATAACCCTAAAGACAAAAAGGCACTCCTAAATTCTTCAAGAGTATATAAAACCCTTGTTCTTGTGGCAAAGTATATACTAAAGAAACCGGGAGAGCGCTGAGCTAACGTATAAAGGCACATGAGAGTTAAGTTAGGCTAACACATTTCGAGCTATTAGGACTAGCTGCACA
The DNA here is from genome assembly GCF_010883055.1 of Belonocnema kinseyi. NCBI lineage: Eukaryota > Metazoa > Arthropoda > Insecta > Hymenoptera > Cynipidae > Belonocnema > Belonocnema kinseyi. The sequence goes on along the minus strand of NC_046659.1, from coordinate 129,573,642 downwards.
TCATATCCAAACAAGACATAACTTTTCATTTGACAGAATGACAGTCATTGCAAAAATATACAAAAACCTGCCAAGAAAACATAAAGGAGTAATCCAAATCTTAAAAACACCCTAATAACATCAATAGGGACAACGAATGTAATACCAATCCGATTTGTCTTTCCGTCCTCCCGGATTTAAAAAGAAAAAATACTTGATTTTCCAAGCAGTTTCGACCAGTCCTGACAGTCGGGTACTCTAGCCAATTATATGATTGGAACCCGAAATATCTCTTTTTATTAAATATTCTCCATTATTTGAGTACAATTTTTCCTTTTTTTTGAACTTTCCTGACTTTGGCGATTTCAAAGATATTGAGATCTATTTTTTGTTACTATCCATATTAAGAGATAGTAAAGAAAGATTGATTAAAAATTTTAACAAATTTTCGAATTTTTCAAAAAAAAAGGTTAAAACTTAATTTTCGAATAAGTCCACTTCCGACTTCCTTTGAATTCTTTGTTTAGTGTTAAGCTATAAGATTTCACATGAAATTGTTGATTTCATAAATAGTCCAGGTATTGCTTTAAAGTTTGTTGAATCGTACCCATTTTGTATTATTCCTAATGCAGCATTAATTGAATGATCAGGAACCATAAGGGGCTAACTTTTATTATTTTATAATTAATAGTAAAATTTAATTTCTTCACTTTCTGAAAAAATCATGATACGTAGGACAGATTGGACAATACACATTTTATATCAAATATATGGATTTTTATGAGTTCAGCGTTTCAAAATTCCCAAAAAATTACTGTTGTTTATTAAATTTCTTTTGTGATAATAAATTATATTTTTCTAAACAACTGGAAATTATGTCGCTAAGTCACAAGAAGTCGAAAATTTCTAATTTTTTCAGTACTTATTATTTTTTAAACAATTACTGTGTGTTCAAACAATTTTTTTCTCACAAGTAAAAAGTAAAATGTCATTATTTTTTGGGATAAATCGTACAGTTAATTAATTTCAAAAATAATATTTTAAATTTAACATATTTGGAAATTAATTATTCGAACCATTTTTTTAAAGAATTTTTCCTGATATTTTTCTCAGATTAATTACACACTTAACGAATAATAAAAGTGATTTTACAGAATATTTTTCCATTATTTAAATAATTTGTATGCATTTAAACAACTTTATCATCTTGTAAATCGTGAAATATGTTAACTTAAGATAGAAATATTTTAGAAGTTGATCAACATTATTTACATAAAAACGCTTTTTTGCATTTTGTGAAGAATTTCCAGGTAAATAATAGGGGGTTCAGGAGCTCAACCTTAAATTTTATTTTGTGTAAATTATTCCTTGATTATTCCTGAAGAGGCGGTCACGCTTTAATTTACAAAATGTTAATAAAATGTGCCTATTTTTTATCATTTATCCAAAAGCAAAGATTTTTTATTTAAAACCCCATCATAATTTCAAAGGCTCGGAGGCACTGTTTAATGTTGTTCATTTTGAAAAAAAATATGGAATTTATGTTTCCGTAAAGCAAACAAATTTGGAAAGGGAAAAGGGGGGATAGACCAAACACACTATTCTTGCACTCATTCAAGGCCTTTTTTCATAAACCTGAAAACCTTTAAAAATTGGAATTTCTGAAAATTACAACACCAAAAATAACTTTGCTGTTAAACGAAATAAGGTCAAAATAATTTCACAGAAGTTGCTTTTAACGAATTTTTAAAAAATTGTATTCGATTATAATTAAAAAAATTCAACACCTGATAAAAATTGTAAATTAAAAATTGATTGTGCTATCCAATATTTTTAATATAAAATTACCGTTTTTCAGATTGTAGTTTTCTACATAAAACCCGAATCTTTTACTGTTCATGAAATTCAGCAAGAAAAAGTGATGTCACCAAGGACAGTGTCTACGCAGTAATTCCTTTCCAGCAAATAGAAATGTCATTAAAGTATTTCTCGTACCGAGCATTATGTATATATATATGTGTGTGTGTGTTGTGTGTTTGTATGCATATGTGTGTATACTCATTCTTTTTAGTCGAGACGCCTACCATGAAATTTGTTGTTAATGGTTCTTTTTTGTCAAAAATTGTATTACTCAGCTCAAAACTGAATCATTTTCTTAAAAATTAGACGATTCTGTCAACATTCATCCTTTTCGTTTAAAAATTCTTATTATTCGGTAGAAAATTAATTCTTTTGATTAGGGGTGCAAATGTTTGGTTTAAAATTGATCTTTCTTAGTTGGTTGACATTTTCTTTTCAAGTGAAAATCATATATATTGTTGAAGATTCAACTGTTTTATCGAAAATACCTGTTTTTGGCTTTAACTCAGATATGAATATTTCTTGAAAATTTGTCTTTTTTGGTTTTTTTAAATATTTTTTTCTGGATTTGAATTTTATATTTCATCAATTTTGCATACTTGGAATTGAAATTTCTTGACTTTCAATATATATCTGTGTTTTCGGAGAACATTAAACAAGATGATTTTAACGACTCTCGGATATGACGTAGTTGTAAATCGACCCTTGCATTATCTTGTGTTTTCTGTACTAGTTTCGTGGCAACTATGAAAGAGAGCGGTCTTTTATATACTCGGTTTAGGAAAAAGCCAAATAGAAAATTTTTTATTTGGTATAAATGCACTTTCTTAAAACTGTGCTTCGATATGCAGTTACTAGGAAATCCCGAAACGTACTTAAAGATAAGTAATCCCTTATTAACTGAAGTTTTTGGTGGGACTGACGTTAGAACTACAATCTCCACCATATGACGATTTGATATTTAACTTTGACATGATTTCGACTCAGAAAATAAACTTATTGCATAAACCTGTTAGTTGGGCATATAATCTAAACAATGAACAATAAAAAATACAAACTAGCCTCGGAAAGGACTGGAACTTTTAATGACAATAGGCATGCACACGAAAAATTTATAGGTCATGTTTCAGGCAACGAATGGAGACTGGGTGTTTGGAATGCTAGGGGAATAAATGATATAAAGGTAAAATAATTGTGTGAAACTATCGACGTGAAGAAACTAGACATTTTATGTGTGTCTGAAGCAAAGAAAATGGGATGCGAAACCAAAGACATAAAATACGGCGTGTTGAAAGGCGGATTCAAAATATGGTTAGGAGTAGACTGTGAATCACATGGTAAACAAGGAGTAGGTCTGATTTTGAATGAAAGAGCAAAGCAGCATCTCGGAGACCGTGGTTTCGTGGCGTCCAATGTGCTGTGGACTAGAATGAAAGTAGGACTCAGAAGACTATTTATCATAGCATGCTACGCGCCGGTTCATAGTGATCCTAGAGATGTAAAAGACGCCTTCTGGGCACTTCAAATGACACATTAAAAATTTGCGAACATGGGGAAAGAATAATTCTACTAGGAGACATGAACGGTTGGGCGGGCATCCAAAATCAGGATACAGAGAGAGTATTAGGTAATTTTGGGGATCCAAGAACAAACTATAACGGAGATAAATTAGTTGATCTATGCTTAGAAAGGCGTCTGTTCAATACAATACTTGGTTTAGGCATAAAATTATCCACATGTACACCTGGTGTAAAGGAAATAGCCGCAGTATAATTGACTTTGTTGTTGCGGATGAAGGACTAAGAGAGTTAGTTAAAGATACAAGAGTCACGAGGGGTCCTGAATGCAATAATGGTCATTATCTTCTGATCTCAAAAATTAACTTAGGTCGGGGATGGAGAAAAAAGAGAACCAAGAAAGCAAAACAATCGCGAATCAAAGTTGAGAACCTACAGGAAACGGATGTGCGAATAGATTTCCAAAATCAGATAATCGAAAACATAGATAGGGCAACATGGGAGGACCGTATAAAAAACAAAGATATAGAGGGCGCCTGGACAATGTTACGGGATATCCTTGTTAGATGTACGATCGAAGTATGTGGTACCGCAGTTGTAGGAAGAATTTCTGGTGATACGTGGTGGAATAATGAAATTCAGGCGGCCCAAAAGGCATAAAGAGAAGCATACAAGAGAACTTTGAACGTCGCAGATCTTAGCAATGAGGAAAGAAATAGTCGTAAAAATGATTATAGACGCGAAAACAGGATACTTAAACGATTAGTTAAAGAAAGTAAAGATACAATTAGAGCAGAAGAATAGATAAAAACGCAAAACCACTTTGAAGGAAGCAGGAAACCATAACTGCGATGTTGAACACGATGCGATGGAAAACTCAATTAAAAAAGTATGTGTCACTGAGGTTAGGGATATAATTAAGAACTTGGAAAACGGCAAAGCTGCCGGGGTAGACGGTATTAGCGCGAAAATGCTTAAACACGGTGGCCCGTGCATACCACATAGACTGTGCGAATTGATAAATGTATGTTTCGAGATGGGAGACGTCCCAGACGATTGGAAAAAAGCCATTATCGTACCAATATACAAGGGAAAGGGAGATAAAAGCGAGAGCAATAATTACAGAGGGATCAGCCTATTAAGCACCGTAAGTAAAATATATTCAAAAATACTTATTCGTTGGGTGATGAAAATAACAGAAGCAAAGATTTGGGAAGTCCAAAGTGGGTTCATGCCAAGAAGGTCATGTGCGGATCAAATACTTAGCTCAAGGCAAATAACAGACAAATTTTGAGAGTAGGAAAAAAAGTTTTCTGTGCATTTGTTGACCTAGAAAAAGCTTTTCACAAGGTATATAGAAGTAAACTTTGGAAAGTCATGAAAGAGTATGGAGTCAATGGATGGATCCTACAAGCTATAAAAACAATATATACAGGTAGCAAAGCGAGTGTAAGAGTAAATTGGAAACTGAGTGACTGTTTCGATATTATTCAAGGAGTTAGACAAGGAAGCGTTATGTCTTCATGGTCATTTATATTATTTATGGACAAGTGTTTAAGAATGGCTCCCTTCGACGAAGAGGGCGTGGATCTCGAAACAGTAAGGGTACTTGGGTGAGCGTTCGCCGATGATGAGGTTGTTATGGCAGAGTCTATCGAAGACTTACAAAGAATGTTTAATAAACTTGATCCAAGCATGAAGAGCCTGGGCCTCGAAAATAAACGCAAATAAAACGAAAACTATGATGTTCGAAGGAAAGAGTGAGAAAACGCTATGCAATATTTTATTAAACGATGAGAGAATTGAACAAGAAGGTAAGAAGGTTATTGGTAGAGCAGCTCCCCTTATCAGAAGTAAAAATATATCACATAAAGCTAAATTGGCAATACATAATTCTATATTTGTACCGACTGTACTATATGGTAGCGAGACATGGACTTATCAAGAAAAAGATAAGAGTAAAATTAACGCAATTGACATGAGATTCATGCGCATAATATGCGGGAAATATTAAATGAATGAATGAAATATTAAATAAATTTTTGCCTATTTTCCAAAATAGCAAAATAGCAAAATAGCACTCGGCAGGGGAAAGGAGTAGTGTGTGAGGGATAGAGATTTTTCAGATTGATCTAGAATTCTCGTCCTATTTAAGTAAATAACTCGTTTGTTCCGCAACACTGCTCCGACCCAGGTTGCTGACCAATCTCTCTAGCAATCACCCCAAGCGAAGAACCTCACAAAGTCGTTAAGTAAGGTTCCCCACTTGGGTTCATTAATAGCCAAGGTCTTTGTTTCCGGCGTCATTCACTCTACTCACACTCTTTTTATTAACTATTTGCCGCCATACTTCCCTGTCCTGGCATACTTCTCTAGCTTCTTTTATGTCCATGCATTTTTTCATGCAGGCTCTCGTGTTTTTGTGACTTCTTATGTCTCTTCTAAGTAGGGTCTCATTCACACATTCTAACCATTCTTTCCGCGGTCTACCTCTGGGCACGCTGCCAAGTAGTGTGTCTATATTCACGAAATATATTTACTTTATTAAAATTTAGTACATTGTTTTAAGATCCACGACTGATCCCAAGACGCGGTCGGTGTGCAAAGTTCTGAATCATCGACAGAAATTAAAATTGAGTTTAAAATTAAGAATCAGAAAGCAGAAGTAGATGGCGTAGCTAGCAATTTCTTGCAGCTACATCCTGAGAGATAAATCAACCAGTTTTGTGTTTTTTAACTGTCCAGTGTTTGACCTTAAAATCTGTTTGTACATTTTGTCTATTTTTGCTACAATTATTATTCATAGCTGGTTAAATTTAATGCCAAATTAAGCAAATCTGCAAATGCCATAAGGAATTATAGTTTAGGTTTCTATGTTTAACTTTCAGCTCTATTCTTATCATCATTGTTTTTAGGGTGTATTAAGAATTATCACACTAGATGCGATCGAGAAATCATTGGATTAACAAATCCTAAATATTTCTGTGTTCTAAATTGCAATCTGAAGCTTTAAAAAAATTCAAGTGAATTCAAAATATTTTGAATATTTGAGGATGTTTTTATAGAAGTGCAGGAGTTTTTAATTTATTTTTATAAATGGCAGGAATTTCAAAGAATTTTAAAGAAGTACTACTCAAGTCTTTAAAAAAGGAATTTTCAATTGATAACGGTAATTTATTATGAGATATCGAAAGATTTAATATATTTTAGGATATTCTAATAGATTGCAAGGAATTTTCCAATTATATAATAATGTTATATTTCAACGAATTTTAAATTTATTTTCATAATGTAAATTAATTTCAAGTAATTGTTACAATTTTAGTAGTTATTTAAAAAAATTCCAGAGTACTTTAGAAATCTCGGAAAACGTGTTAAGGTGCTTCAAAAGATTTGAAAGGTTTTGAAATATTCGAGTGTATTTTAAAACGTTGCAAGGAATTTTCAATTGATTACAGTAATTTAATATCAGATTTTAATGGATTTGAAATATATAAGGGTATTTTTAAAATTGCAAGAAATTTTAAGAACTTTGAAAATTGACACGAGATTTTAAAGTATTTTAAATATTTTTGGAGGTTTTAAAACATTCCTAGAAATTTCCAATTTATTTCAATAATTTAAAGCAATTTTAATCAATTTTAACGATTTTTTTTAACTTTTCTGGTTAAAAGTGGAACTACTTTGTTGAAAATCTATTTTTTTTTGTTGATGATTCAACAATTTAGTTTAAAAAATTTGTTTTCTGAAAATTTAACTATTTCGTACATTTTTTCTATTGTTTAAAAAGTAATTTTTTTTAACTATAACAAAATTAATATTATTTTATCGAAAATGTAATTATGATTAGACATTAATTTTTTGTCTAAAAAATTAGACTAGTAGGAAAAAAAATTTCTTTTGTGCAAAGTTCTATTAAATTCCGCGCTCAGAATTAATCTCTCTCTTTTTTTTGAATTCAACTATTTTGTTGAACATTATTACATTATCAACAGAATATTTCATCTTTTAAATTGGAAACTCGAATTTCAATTTAAAAATTCAAAATCATTCAAATTAAAAATCGAGTTTTTAATTCAAAAGATGAAAGCTTCTGTCGAAAATAGAATAATGTTCAAAAAATAGTTGAATTTAAAAAAAAGAGAGATTAATTCTGAGCGCGGAATTTAATAGAAAAATTGTCAAATTAAAATGCCAATTTTTAATCTAAAAGATCGAACTAGCTGTTCGAAATAGACGAGTGTTCATGTATATAGTTTATTTTTCTATCCAAAAAAGATGACTTTAAGTCCCAGTTTTCCCACTCAGTGGCCTCCCGAGTTGAACTTTTGCAGTTGTTTAAATTTTTGTCACTTAAACTATATGGCTGATTTTATTGTTTTTGAGTCAAATATTTATGATGAGAATAGAGCTGAAAGGTAAACATAGAAACATAACCTATAATTCCTTACGGCACTTGCAGATTTGCTTAATTTGGCATTAAATTTAACCAGCTATAAATAATAATTGTAGCAGAAATAGACCAAATGTACAAACGGATTTTAAGGTCAAACACGGGACGGTTAAAAAATACGCAATTGGTTGATTTATCTCTCAGCTCTTAGCTGCAAAGAATTGCTAGCTTTGCAATCGAATTATGCTTTCTGAATCTTAATTTTAATCTCAATTTTAATTTCTAAATCTGCCTGGGCAAACCCGATATCAGGTTGTGTGCGTGCAATTTACCTACGATGGCCATCCGACGCACACATGTAAAGGGTTGACGGCCACTTTCATTTCGGTAATTCAAAACTTTGCGCACCGACCGAGTCTTTGGATCAGTCATGGATTTGAACGCAATGTACCAAATTTTAATAAAGTAAATATTCATTCTTGCCCGGAAAAAATTTCGCAATTATTTTTCCCACAAGAATGTGTTTTTAAATTTAAAATTCGAAACTTCTTTCAAAGGTCTGTAGGTTCCAACACCGTTTAGTGAGAACCATTTATTCGGGTGTAAAAAATACAACTTAGATTTGTTTTTAAACGCCCGAAATTTTTTTTTTAGTTTTAAAATTGTAATATACTAACGGGCAACGCTAGAATTTGAACCTTGATTGCCATAACTTGGAAAAAAGTCATAGAATTCTGCAGGCCATTTTGATGCTTGATGTAATAATGGCATCTCACAACTTCCGTCTGTAAGATATAAAATAGAGATTTTTATTGAAAAATTTGTTCATAAAACCAAAAGGATTTTTAATCCGCGACTCTAAATATCTCTTTATAAAAAAACGCAGTATAAGATTTTTGTGAAATTTACAACATTCTCGGTACAAATATGGACAACGCGAACTTTAAGAAGATTCTAAAAGAATTGCAGATAAATCTATTAATTTTCTGTAGATTTCACCCAACTTTCAGTAAAATTTACAAGTGTGTAGAAAACGCCAAGTGCAGTATATTTGGCAAGAGGCTACTTCAAACGTAAAAAAATTAGAAGATTTTACTTGTTGTAAATAATACGGATCCTTTTTCTTCCTGCAATTTTAAGACATGCTTAGAAACGTAATGGAGGTTTACCATTTGATTTCAATGTTATATAAATATATAACTTATAAGGTTCTTCAGAAAAAGGGAAAATATTTTATATTATTTAGGACATCTGAAAAAAAATGTACAACGTTACAAGGCTCAGATTTTGCTTTACAACCTTTTACCTTTCATTTTCATAATTAAAAAAAAAATTTATTAAGTTCTGTATTCTTTTTTAATTTTATCTTATAATTCATCAAGAAAAAAATCATTCAAAATTTTTCAATGAATCTTCAGAATATTTTTTTCATTTAAATGACTCTCTGCAAAATTTTAATTGAAGAGGCAGAAAAGTTAACAAATTACATTGTGGTAGTAAAATGTTAAGACCACACTCATTTTTTAATATTAAACAATTATTTTCATTTAATATCTTTTTGCTTACAATAATGTTTAAAAACTTTTAGGAATGAATTGTATGATAAAATAAGATTATTTATTTGTACATTGCAACACTCAAAGTTGATGTTACAGAAAATTCATAAATCTCTATCAATAATGAGAAAGAACCCGTTGGCTTTTTAAGTAAAATTTGAAACTTGTTTCAAAGGGCCCCAGAAGTCAACGCTGTTCAGCCAAAACAATTTGTTAGAGGGTTATAAATAAAATTGAGGTTTTTATTCTGAATGCCAGCAATTATTTGTTATTTAAAGAAAATTATATTACACTCACGTGGATTACTAGAACTTGGTTCAGCATAGCCGTCGAATTGTTTTTGCATCAAAGTGTTATCTGCTGCTTTAGAATCCCGTCGTCTCCGCCGATCCTTTATTGGTTGATCTCTATGTGCCGGCTGATCACTTCCACCAGTAAGATATAATATATGGATTTTTATTTATGAATTTCTTTAACGACCCAGAACAATTGGTAAATTTTGATGACAGTTCTATTAGATGCATGCTGCACTAGAAAGAGAATTGAAATCGGTCCCTTTCAAAGACCTCTGGGTACGCTGCCATTTACTTTACCTTGATACACTTGTTTCGTTAGCCGTTCATTTGGCATTCCCTCAACATGTCCGAACCATCTTAACCGATTTCTTTCCCACGTGTCTACTAGCGTCTCTTCTGCACCATATTCCTTTAGAATTATCTCGTTACTTACTTTGTCCATCAAGGTTTTCCCGCATATTGTGCGCATGAATCTAATATTAATTGCGTTAATATTACTCTTATCTTTTTCTTGATAAGTCCATGTCTCGCTACCGTAAAGTACTGTCGGTACAAATATGGAATTATGTATTGCCATTTTAGCATTATTTGATATATTTTCACTTCTGTTAAGGGGAACTGCTCTACCAATAACCTTCTTACCTTCGCTTATGCGTCTATCTAGTTCCTCATCTATCTTCCTTACTGTTACTGTTTGGAGATCCTCACCCTCTTCGTCGAAGAGAGCTATTCTTAAATACTTGTCCATAAATAATATGAATAACCATGAAGACATAACGCATTCTTGTCTAACTCCTTGAATAATATCGAAATAGTCACTCAGTTTCCCATTCACTCTTACACCACTGACACTTTTTTTATTAACAATTTGCCGCCATACTTTCCTGTCCTGGCATACTTTTCTAGCTTCTTTTATGCCCATGCATTTTTTCATGAAGGCTCTCGTGTTTCTGTGACTTCTTATGTCTCTTCTAACTGGGGTCTCATTCACACATTCTAACCATTCTTTCCGCGGTCTACCTTTAGTCACGCTGCCATTTACTTTACCTTGATACAATTGTTTCGTTAGTCGTTCATTTGGCATTCTCTAAACATATCCGAACCATCTTAATCGATTTCTTTCCCATGTATCTACTAGCGTCTCTTCTGCACCACATTCTTTTAGAATTTTCGCGTTATATTGTTTTTATAGCTTGTAGAATCCATCCACTGACTCCATACGCTTTGAGGACTTCCCAAAGTTTACTTCTATCTACCATGTCAAAAGCTTTTTCTAGGTCAACAAATGCACAGAAAACTTTTTTTCCTACTCTCAAAATTTTTCTGTTATTTGCCTTAAGCTAAATGTTTGATCCGTACATGACCTTCCTGGCATAAACCCAGTTTGGACTTCCCAAATATTTGCTTCTGTTATTTCTATTACCCTACGGATAAGTATTTTTGAATATATTTTACTTACGGTGCTTAATAAGCTAATCCCTCTGTAATTATTGCACTCGCTTTTATCTCCCTTTCTCTTGTATATTGGTATGATAATCGCTTTTTTCCAATCGTCTGGGACGTCTCCCATCTCGGAACATAAATTTATTAATTCTCACAGTCTATGTGGTATGCACGCGCCACCGTGTGTAAGCATTTCAGCGTTAATACCGTCTACCCCGGCAGCCTTACCGTTTTTCAAATTCTTAATTATATTCCTAACCTCAGTGACGCAGACTTCCTCAATTGAGTTTTCCATCGCATCGTGTTGAACATCGCAGTTGTGAAGTCCTATAGCTTCATCTCCGAATTTTCTCCTAAAATAGTCTCTGAAAGCCTCTACTATTCCGTCTGCATCATATACCATTTCCCCCCTACTATTTCCCATGTTGATAATTTCTGTACTTTTGTTTCCTTTCATTTCTTTATAAAGTAGTTTCCTGCTTCCTTCAAAGTCGTTTTGTGCTTTTCTCTATTCTTCTGCTCTAATTGTATCTTTACTTTCTTTAAATAATTGTTTAAGTATCCTGTTTTCGCGTCTATAATCATTTCTACGTCTATTTCTTTCCTTATTGCTAAGACCTGCGACGTTCAAAGTTCTCTTGTACACTTCTCTTTTAGCTTTTTAGGCAGCCTTAATTTCATCATGCACCACGCATCACCAGACATTTTTCCTACAACTGCTGTACCACACACTTCGATCGTACATCTAACAAGGATATCCCGTAACATTGTCCAGGCGCCCTCTAAATCTTTGTTTTTTATACGGTCCTCCCATGTTGCCCTATCTATGCTTTCGATTATCTTATTTTGGAAATCTATTCGCACATGCGGTTTCTGTAGGTTCTCAATTTTGATTCGCGTCTGTTTTGCTTTCTTGGTTCTCTTTTTCTACATCTCCGACCTAAGTTAATTTTTGAGATCACAAGGTAATGATCAGTTTTGCATTCAGGACCCCGCATGACTCTTGTATCTTTGACTAACTCTCTTAGTCTTTCATCCGCAACAACAAAGTCAATTATACTGCGGCTATTTCCTTTATACCAGGTGTACATGTGGATCATTTTATGGCTGAACCAAGTATTTGTAATAAACAGACCCTTTTTAAGCATAGGCCAACTAATTTATCTCCGTTATAGTTTGTTCTTGGATCTCCAAAATTGCCTAATACTCTTTCTGTATCCTGATTTTGGATGCCCACCCAACCGTTCAGGTCTCCTAGTAGAATTACTCTTTCCCCATGTTCGCAAATGTTTATTGTAACATTTAAAGTGTCCTAGAGGGCTTCTTTTACTTCTCTAGGATCACTATCAACCGGCGCGTAGCATGCTCTGATAAATAGTCTTCTGATTCCTACTTTCATTCTAGCCCGCAGCAGTCTGGGAGACACGAAACCATGGTCTCCGAGATGCTGCTTTGCTCTTTCATTCAAAATCAGACCTACTCCTTGTTTACCATGTGATTCACAGTCTACTCCTGACCATATTTCAAATCCGCCTTTCAACACGCCGTATTTTATGTCTGTGGTTTCGCATCCGCTTTTCTTTGTTTCAGACACACATAAAATGTCTAGTTCCTTCACGTCGATAGTTTCACACAATTCTTTTACCTTTAGATCATTTACTCCCCTAGCATTCCAAACACCCAGTCTCCATTCGTTGCCTGAAACATTACCTATAGATTTTTCGTGTGCATGCCTATTGTCATTAAAAGTTCCAGTCCTTTCCGAGGCTATTTTGTAGTTCGTATTATCCATTGTTTAGATTATATGCCCAACTAACACCTTTATGCAATAAGTTTATTTCTGAGTCGAAATAATGTCAAAGTTAAGTATTAAATCGTCATATGGTGGAGATTGTAGTTCTAACGTCAGTTCCATGTTCAACAAAATAGTTGAATTTAGAAAAAAGAGATATTAATTCTGAGTACGGAATTTAACAGAAAAATTATCAAATAAAAATGCGAATTTTTAATCTAGAAGATCGAGCTAGCTGTTCGAAATAGACGAGTGTTTATCAAAATAGTAGATTTTGCTATCCAAAGAAGATGACTTTTTAGGGAAATTTAGATCAAATCTTCCACAAAAGTGAAAAATTAATCTGAAAAATTCCCGGCTTTCCCACTCAGTGGTCACCCGATTTGAACTTTTGCAGTTCTTTAATTTCTTATCACTAAAACTATGCGGCTGATTTTTTTTTTCAGTCAAATATTTAGGACTTGATAATCCAATGGTTATTCGATCGCACCTGGTGCGATAATTCTGAATAACCCGTGAAAACAATTATGATGAGAGTAGAGCGATTGAATTCTGCTTTCTAAATCTTAATTTTCATCGTGGATATGAAACCGATATATACATTAATCAAATGGCCATCACGGATATACGGGCGAATAGGGGTCGCCATGTTTCTATCAACTGTTATTTCTATAGCATTATGACTCTCCATTTCTCGCTGTTTCTTGTAACCTATAAATTTTTTGTACTCACTCAATTTAATAGTATACTTACTTCTGGCCTTGTTGTTCACTATTTATTTAATTTTTAATTAAATATTTTGCGAAGCACTATTTACATATATGCATAATGTATTTATTGCACGTAGTCACTTCGAGACATAACCTCTGTAGTCTACAATTAACCTTACATTATTATCATATAGACAAAAATAATTTTTACAGAATATATATTCTTAAGATAAGAGGACCCCTATCTTCTATTAGAAATATATTCTTCGCGCATATTTATGTCGCAAATATTCTTCAACTCAGTCGGAAATGCTTAAAATTGGAATATCCTTTTTTCAGTGTATCCTGTTTTACCTTACCTCCTTTCCTTACATATTTACAGTTATTCTTATAAAAATCAGCCCCCTTGATTTCGTCAATGTGCATTGTTGTGTAAATATGGTTGAATATGTTTCATGATCCATGTATAGTATTCGTTACCATCCACGCGTATGAAAACATCAGGGTGATTATCACTCAAGGCGCTCCCTGACCGAACGAGAACACCAAATAGTGCATCACCCACAACTAAGCCAGAACCAAAATCCTGACGCGCACAGCCATTGTTTTCAGGTAATTGCACAGTACAGATATTGAATGGTGTAATAGGATAATGATTTTCGTAGCGATCGATACAGGCCATCAGGTTGAATATCGCTACTCCTGTTATTGGTCGTACTCGACCATTGGGTCCCCAAGCAATAATACAAGGATGCATGTCTGCCGATAGAGGCTCCTCAGCAAGTGGTATTGGTCGACTGAGCGATGGACTTATGACACTAATAGGTGGTTCAATCAAAAGCAAGGAAAGATGTCTTTTATACAGTATATCATTTACTCGGTGAGTTTGAATATCACTTATTTTCGATGCACCAGATTCAACTGTGTACCAATGTGGTGGTTGCAAATTACATGTTCTAGGTGTTAAGATATGTTTAGGTGACACTATTACACCTGTGCAAATTTTTGCATAAGCATGTTGAACTTTTACAATGTGGATGACATCTGTAATCATCCATTCTCCGTGTCCAAGGAAGGCGTGACCAATCATGCGTTTATTACGAATGCTAAGATTTGACGAGTTACCTGCAAGTTGATGAATTAATCATTAAGTATCCACAGGAGTGTTTGAAAAAATGCATAATGTGAATTTTGCTAATGAGGATGGCTCATTCTGGGATGTATTGGAACACAATGTGTTCCATTTTTTACTTTCTGAAACTCTAAGATTCGCTCTTCGGTCCTCTGAACTAACAACTGAAAGGACCGCGGTCTAAACATGTTAACTGATATATCATAAATTTTACACGGCGAGGGAAAAACGTTGTTATTTTTATAATTTTCAATATTTGTTTCAGACTGTTTGAATGTTTTTTGTTCCTTTTACTAAAGAACAACATATCGAAAAAACTGTCAGTTGACAAGTTTTGACCAAGGACCCTTCAACTCTAAATTTCTGAGTTGATCTGTCATTTTGATTATAGACACGCAGCAAAAAAAAGTTTAGGTTAGTCATCAATTTACACTGTGCTAATCTATTATTTTGATAAACTAGAATTCCTCTGAGTTTAGGAAATTGTATGTATTTTATTCATACTTTGAAATATCAGAAATTCAGAATATTCAAGAAGTTCCGAGAACTAATGGAATTTAAATATTTTTCGGGCAAGCCCGAATATAAACTGAAATCTCAAAAGTCTAGTAACTTAGAATATTAAAAGGTTTCAGATAATAATTTAGCTTTTATAGCACTTAGTGAATTCAAGGATTTTTAGGAATTCAAAATATTTAAGAAATTCAGGGTATTTATAATGTTCGAAGATCTGAAAAAAATTTAGATATTTTCAGAAATTGAAAGGTTGTGAGGAATACGGAGAATTTACTAAATATAGGATATTCACCGAATTAAAGAAATTACGAATATTCAAAGAATTCAGGCATTATTTGAAATTTTTAGCTCAGTGAAAGGGTGAAAATATTTTGTTCCTTGAATTATTAAGAATATCAATTAACTCACCACGTCCATCTTCCAAAAATCTTCCAATAATTCCCTGGAATAAAATGCCACAAACAATTGAGAGATTCAAGTATATTTTTACTGCCATTTTAAACACGAAATGGAATTTCCTTAAGATGATTAAATTATATTCTTGTGAAACGAAGGCCAAAGGAAATCATGTAAGTACTAGAAGCAGCATTCGTCTTTTATGTTAATCTTTATTTGCAGCGCAAACTGATTCTTATCGACCTAGAGAGAGAGAGAGAGAGAGAGAGAGAGAGTGTGTGTATTAAATGGTAACAAAAGATTTAGATAGGAAAAAATAATATATTCACCTCGAATTAAAAAAAAACTGTTCCTTTAACATTTTCATTTTATTTGAATAAAAACAACTTTTCTTGTACGATGAGTTAACAAATATATGTAATTGCTTTAAAGATGTTTTATTTCAAGAAAAAAAAATTGTTTTCAGGTTTCGAATAAAATAAATTGAAATTTTTTTAATTTATATTAGACAAGTTAGAATATTGGAGAGTCTTTAATTGCAAATTTTAAAAATCAAAGCATTTTTAATTGTGAATTTTAAAAACTGAACTACATATAGGAACAAAACTTTTAAAATTGCATCAATTAAAACTATTACAATTTTAAGTGAAAACTAATCGAAATATAATAAAATGAGAGTACACAATTTTCTTAAACCTTTTATTCAATCACTTAATTTAATATTTTAAATACAAATTTGAAATATTAGAATTCTTTACTAAAAGTTTTAGATATTTACAATTTATATTTCATTTTTCGCTACATCAAGAAGAGTAGATGATTAGATCTAAGGATATATTCAGTAAGTATTGCACAGCTGTATGAAATTGTTGAGGCAAATTTGGGGATGGTAGTAGTTTCAAAAGTAGGAAAAAATAGTTTTATTATGGGTGTTTTCCTACCCAATAATGAGAAAAGAAGGAAAAGACTATTCTAATTATACCGATACTGAAGTCCACATTTATAGTTTAATTTTCGCAATATGGACTTTATAGATAATTGATTTATTAAAAATATTACCTGACAGTATCAATGCCCCCATTCCCATTTGACTTCGTGTAACAGATCGTTACATTTTTATGGCTTCTAAAAAAAAATCTGTTAAGCAATTTGCAGATGTCCCTTTGGTGAAATCGATAAAATGGTTTAGAGCTGTTTATATTAATTATTAAAGAGGTATATCAAGCTAGAACTTCCACAAACGAAAATCCCAAATTTCTTTGTGTCAGCATTTTGGCCTTTTTTGGGCTGTTTTGCCGATGTTTGGACTCCACTACTTACTATGAAAATTAAAATTTTGTGTAGAGGTGTTGACTTGAATCAAGCAAGTACCTCCACTACATAAAAATAAAAATTAAAATTAAAATAAACACGTCACAATTTTGGGCTTTTTTGAGCTCTTGAATGCACCAACAACCAATTTTCAAAAACCACCCCTAAAAAAACCACGCTCTATGAAAGAACTCCAATTCAGAAACAACAAAGAACACTAGAATTTGGTCTTATTTTGGGCTCCCGAATACAAATTGGAGACTCCATTGAAAATGGAAAAAATCTAAAAAAGATTACTTTTTGAGAAATTCATATCTACGTGGTAGAGAGGGGTTGTTTTAGTCACTCAGAGTTGAAGCCCAAAAATCGAAGTGGGTAGTTGCGAGAAGGCCAAAAAACAGAGGCCACTCCGATTTTTGGGCTTCTACCCTTAAAGACTAAGATCAACCCCTCTCTACCACGTAGATATAAATTTCTCAGAAAGTAATCTTTTTTAGATTTTTTCCATTTTTAATGGCGTCTCCAATTTTTAGGCTCCTCAATAATAACCACTCCAATTTTTAGGATCCAACCCATAACGGCTAAAATCAAACCTTCTCTATCACGTATATATGACTGTCAAAAAATAATATTTTTGTGAATTTTGTAGTGTCAGTAGATTCTCTAATTTTTGGGCTCCTCGAAAATAACCACCCCAATTTTTGGGCTCCAACCCTTAACGTCTATACCTAACCCCCCTTAAATCAAACATGATTTTGTCTTTAAATAATCTTTTTCGGAATATTTGAGTATTACTAGAGTCTTTGATATTTTTCGAATTTAATGGTGCATATGGAATCTCTGATTTTTGAGCTCTTCAAAAATGCTAACATCAGGGCTTAAGTTTTTCTTAATGGGTTGGTGACTTTGTACATAAAGGTAGTTTTTTTGAATTTTTTTATGGTGCTTTTGAGAGCCCAAAATAAGCACAAAATCTTCATTCTGTATTTAAAAAATTTTTTAATTCGCAAGAGGGTGGGTTTTTGAAAATAGGGGTAGTTTTTGAATTTTTTTCGCGAATTCAGGAGCTTAAAATAAACCCCAAATTCTGGTGTTCTGCGTTTTTTTCTAATTTGAGTTTTTGCGTAGGGGGTAGTTTTATTTTCAGTAGGGGTGGTGCTGGGAAATTGATTGTTGTTTCCACCTAAATTATTCTTCTTTACCTAAATAATGTCATTTTTTAGGAGAAAGAAAAATGAATTTTCGACTACTCGTACTATGCTGAATCTTGAAAGATAAACAATTTGTAACAAAGGTTGTTTTTTTATCTAAAAAATATTTTACAATCAGGAAAAAATGAAAACTTATATAAATTATTTGAATATGTACAGATGATTTTCCAATTTTTTTGAGTCCAGGTAGTAATGAACAAAATGTGTAGATACATAAATCGGAGAATAGTTTTACTTCTTTTAATTGCAAAAATGGTATATATTTGTTGAAGTTTCAAGTCAAAAAGACAAATTTTTATAGAGCAGTTGAGCTTCCAACGTGAAAAGATGAATTTTCAACAAGAATATAATTTTCTAACCATATATTTAAATTTTCATGTCAAAAAGGTTAAAATTCTGAAAAAAAGTTGAATCGTTAACCCACAAAATATGAATTTTGAACAAAAAAGTTAATTTTGTAGTAAGTAGTGCATTTCACTTCCAACGCAGTTAAATTCTCAACCAAAAAAGATCAGTTTGAAAATAATTTTCTGACATAATTCTGTAGCTTTCAAAAAAATAATCCAATTTTCCACCACATAAGCGTATTTCGTACGAAAATAAAATGAATACATTTTTAGTTTTCTATTTCTGGATGATACAAAACTTCCAAGAAAAAAGGAAATGTTTCAGAAAATTTTCGAAGGTTGAAAAAAAATTTCAATTTTTCCATATTGGACTATAAGTCTCTATCAGGGCGTTCAAAAAAGAAAATCCGTATTATTTAGAGGTCGCTCATCGCTAATTTAGAAATTAGTACTGCCAAGTGCCGCTAGGCGTGCTAAAGCGCTGCCGTCCATTTCTAAGTAACTAACCTAAAATGTAAATTAATTGATCCTGTAATTGATTTAATGGCATTGGTCCTTTTTTCAGTGTTGCATTGTTCTTAAGGTTTTGGTTTACTGTAAAATCATAAATTATTTTTTTAATGGACGCAGTATCTTTAGTTTATAAACTAATTGATTTTTTGGTCTTTTACCTTGAATATAATTGATGATTTCGGATGAAAGTCTTTTTCAATACTTACCTCCTTTCTTTATAGCACAGAATTAAAAAATGAACCAGAATTAAGCATTCGAATTAAATAGGTGTTTCTGCTTTTCTATATACAACGATAATTATAATTAGCAATACACATATTATCGAGCTTATACATTATTTTTATAAATAATGCTAGATTATGAGGTTAACTTAAACAAAAAATTTACTTCACTTCAACAAAATCTATAGTTAATTAAAAAAAATATATACATACACACACACACACACACATACACACACATATATATATATATATATATTCAATGTGAAAACAACTCTGTTTAATTTAAAGAAGAGATTTATTTAAAAAAACCAAAAATCGATTTAAGCGAAAAATATGAGGAAGAACGACATATTTATTTGAATCAAACAAACATTTGTTTGACCTCATATTAAAGAAATAATATTTTCGATTTAATGAAACTTCTTTCTCATTGTAAAGCAGACAAATAGGCTATGAGCCATTTCTAAATATTATCAAATTTGTTTCTCCTTCCACGCGGCTCATTTTAACAAAGACGTAATACAAAAATCGAAGAGGCATGTTGAGGTATGGACTTTCTTTTTTTAACGCCTCTAGTCTCTATTATTTTTACGTTTCATTGGATCATTTGATGTCCCATTTTACGATGGAAACTATGGGCGAAATTAAACAAAAAACTTATTTGCACAAATGATGTTTAATAAGTACTCGGGATGATACGGGCTTTTTAAAAATATATTGCTATTTTTAGGTCAAGAAATATAAAATAAGAAAATTATGGTTATGCGTCGATTTATATTTCCCTTTGTGTTATCTTCATTTTAGATTAATTAGTTGAATAAATTACATTGTGTTTATTTTCTTAGAACTACCTTAGATTATAGAAAGGATTTATAAAATAGTAGGAAATAAAAAATGTTTTAAAAACATTTCGTAGGATAGAAACAACTCTACGTTTTACTATATTTTTCAAACGAGAAAAAGAGAAATAGGACCATAAATAAATGCACAACTACCTGGCAAAATTTTTTTTTTTATGGAACCAAAATTTTTGTTAAATTATAGTTTATAACGCGCGTATTTATGGAATTCATGGAATTCATGGATTTAAAGGAATTCGTGGAATTCACAGAATTTACTGAATTTCAGAAATTCCCCGAATTCATAGAACAAGCCGAATTCACGGATTTCATAGAAATTCATAGTATTTAAGGAATTCATAGAATTCACGAAATTATAGCGTTCATTAATTAAAGGAATTCACGAAATTTCTAGAATTCCCCGAATTCAAAAAATTTACGGAATTCCTAAAATTTACAGAATTCATAAATTAAAGAAATTCACGGAATCAAAAGAATTGATGGAAATCAAGAAATTCATGGAATTTATGGAGTACATGGAATTTATGAATATCACGAAATTCATGTATTTCAAGGAATTCACGGAATTTAAGATATTCTCATGATTTTCCTCATTCATTAGAGTCAAGAGAATAGTGGAATTCATAGAATTCATGAAATTTAAGTAATTTATAAAATTGAATGAGTAAATGAAATCACGGAATTCACAAAATATATAGAATTCATGGAGTTCCACGAATTCCCTGAACTCACTCAATTCCGTGAATCTCTGGAATTCTGTGAATTCCGGATGCTACATGAATTCTAAGAATTCCTTTAATTCTATTAATACTACAAATACCGTTGATTTTATGAATTCCGTGAATCCCGCAAATTCTGTAAATGAAGCGTGTTCCGTTAATTTTGTGAGTTCCAGAAATTAAGCGTATACTATGAATTTCGCAAATTCTATCAATTTCGTGGATTTCGTGAATCCCATAAATTTAATGAATCCCGTGAATTCTGTCAATTCCATAAAGTCGATAAATTCCTTGATTTCAGTGATTTCCTCGAATTCCGTTAGTTAAGCGAATTCCGTGAATTTCGTGAATGTTATGAACTTTGTAAATTTAATAGATTTCGTGAATTCGGCGAACTCCGTGAATTCCACTAATTCCGTAATTTTCTTTTGCAGCATGGTAGAATTCCAAACATTTTTAACACTGTAGCAGTTATCAATCCTTTTTTTTTCTTTGTATAATTTAAAAAAATTAATTTCAATGGACTTTTTTAATTAAATAATTTAAGATTATATTATATATTAGACTGTAATCATTTAGATATATGTAATTTATATTTAAACACTTATTATAATTTTTCTTAATAACAAACATTTCTACTCTTATTCTTCCAAATTCGTTAGGTTCATTGTGTACAACTAAAACATTTTCCCATTCAATTAGATGTCCAGTTTCTAACTGGTGTTTAGATATAAATTGATGGTTTCCTGAAGTTTGTCTAAAATTATCATGGGTGTGTCTTTATTATCGTAGAAAGCATTTTACCAGTTGGACCAACATAACACTTTTCTCAATTCAGACATTGCATTTTATATACTACATCATTAGGTTATAAATGGTCTTCGGAATCTTTCCCTAGTTTCATAAGTGTACACTAAGGAGCACGAAACGTTTGTAAATAAATAATTGACATCTAAAGACATGAAGCTATCATCATGGTCAATTTATACATTTTTTAATTTTGTTATTAATATGTATGTGATTAAAAGCCATAACTTTTAGCTAGCAGAATTTTAGCTAGCAGAAAAGATTATTTTTCTGTAGAAACAAACTGATTTTCTTTATCAGCAACTGTGAAAAATATATCTGGATTCGTCGTGATAAAGGACTTTGTGGTTTTTAATTTTTCAGGAAAAGACCTTTCCTTAGCAAAAATATTAATATTTTGTTTCAGAATGCTACATATATTTTCAATATATGTTTTATTCGTGATTAATATTCAAATTACGAATAATAGATTTCAATTTTGCGCTCGGCAGTGCTAAACAATTTTCTGCAGTATTATTTTAAACGCCCTATAAAAACACAATAGCAGCAGCTGCCCGTATCTAGCGACTCGTTTTTGCCATCATAGACCATATGAAGTTTAGAATAGCCAATTGATTTGAAAAAACCCAATCACTGTGAGTTCGGGGTAACCAGTACCCCGAATCTGGAGCGGACGCCACACCAAACCGAAGTGCAGCGACTCTCTCGCAACTAACGTGACGGTTTTACCTAAATTCTCTCCGTGCAGTAGACAGAAGGATTTGGGATAAGGAAAAGAAAACGTGTTTGCGCATCTTAGGATATTCTTCTTTATTTTGCTTTCCTCCCTAACACATTTACACCTGCGTTATTAAAAATCAGCGCCCATGATTGTGCGATTGTGCATTTTTGTGCAAATCTGCTTGAATGTTTTTCATGATCCAAGTATAGTATTCGTTACTATTTATGCGTACAAAAACATCCGGGTGATCAACACTTAAAACGCTTCCAGTCTGAACGAGAATACCCAGGAGTGTATCACCAACAACCAAAGCGGAACCGACATCCTCACTCGTACATCGATTATTTTCAGGTAATTGCGCAGTACAGATATTAAATGGTGTAATAGAAAAGTGATGTTCATATCGATCAATACATGTCAGCAGGTTGAATATTGTCACTCCTGTAATTGGTCGTACTTGGCTATTGGGTCCCCAAGCAATAATAGATGCATGGATGTCAGCAGATAGAGGATCTTTAGCAAGTGCTATTGGTCGACTGAGCGATGGACTTGTGACACTAATAGGTGGTTCAATCAAAAGCAAGGAAAGATGTATTTTATGCAGTATATCATATACTTGGTGAGTTTTCATAGCACTTATATGCGGTGCACCAGATTCAACTGTGTACCAATGTGCTGGTTGCATATTACATGTACTAGCAGTTAAGATATGTTTAGGTGATACTATGACACCTGTGCAAATTTTTGCGTAAGCGTGTTGAAGTTTTACAATGTGGATAACATCTGTGATCATCCATTCTCCGTGTCCAAGAAAGGCATGACCAATCATACGTTTCTGGCGCGAGTGAAGATTTGATGAGTTCTCTGTGAACATGGTAACTTAGTCAGTCAGTCCAAAAGGGTGATTCAAAAAAGTAAATTTCTAAACTATCTGTGTTAGTCCTTAATTTTTATTAGAGATTACGCAGCAAAAGCAAAAAGTATTTAGTAGCTGACGAACTATATCTCAGTATATTTTTCAAAGTATTTATAATATATTTTAATTCCTTTGAATTCACTCACAGAAAATTCCCAAATATCAAATTGAGCTAGATAGTCGCATCAAAACGTTTCATAATGGGTAATTTTCATTTGTTACAGAATTAAGTTTCTGCTTGCAACGTTTTGATATCATGTTCCTTTGTGGGCTTAATTTCTTTTGAAATCGTATTGAATTCCTTTAAATTCAGTGGAGTTCTTTAAATTTTAGGTATTCTAGCTTCTTTTCTTGAATGTCACAAATGTATAATATTCAAGAATTTTAGAGAATTGTGGGGATTAGGAGATTTTTCTCGGAGTTGAGAGAATGAACAAAAATCTGAATATAGAATTCATTCTTGATTAAGGAAATGCAGAGAATTTTGTGAATTCAGAATGTTCAAGACTTTCAGTTAATTTTAATCAGTTTAAGGATTTCAAATATTCAGTTTATTCAAGAAATTCCAAACCTTTAATTTATTTAAGGACTTTAGAAAGATCAAGGAAATATTGGAACGTCAATTATTTAGGTTATTTTAAGAATTTAGAGAATTCATGAATTCTAAATTTTCAAGGAATTGAAGAATTTTAAATATTTAGTGAATGCAGAGAATTGTAAACATACAAGGAAATCTCAAGATACTAAATAATCAATAATTTTAAGGCTTTTTAGAATATCTAGAATTTAAAATATAAAAGGAATTAAATTTAGAGAATTCGAGGAATTTAGATATTTTCAGAAATTCTAAAAATTTAAGAATTTATTGACTTTTGGATATTCAATGAATTTGGAGTTTTCCATTATTTCATTGTATTCAAGAAATGTTGATATTTTGAGTTATTCTCTAAATTTTGAATATTTAATGAATTTTAGAAATAAATTATATTGAAGTAGTTCTACGAATTCAGAATATTCAATGACTCAGGGGAATTTCGTATATTCATGTATTTCAGGGAATACCGAATATTAAAGGATTCAAGGATATGCTTAATAATCTAGGAATTCACAATACTCCAGAAATTGAAATATTTTAGAGAACTTAGAGTTTCTAGAGATTCTACAACATGAAGGGTCAAAGAATTCAAGAAATTTCAGGAATCGAGAACATGCAAAAAATATCGCGAAATCAGATTGTTTAATGATTTCAGCGAATTCAGATAAATCAAGAATTTCAGAGAATGCAAGGGATTTTGAGATTTTCAGAAATTCCGGGAGTTTGGGAATTGCAAGATTTTCAGAAATTCTGAGATTCCGGAGATATTAAGGATTTCAGAATATTTCAGGATTTTAGTGAATTTACTAAAATTCTAGAGAATTCAGATTATGTTAGAGATTTCAGAGAATTTGGGGAATTTGAAGAGTTAAGGAAAGTGAAGCAACACAATAAAATGAAGGAACTTAAGTAATTCAGATAATTCAGAAAATTGATGAAATTGAGAAACTTAGAAAGGCATCTTTTTGTAATAGATGGTCAAAATTTTGAATAAAAAGAAAACAAACCATTTTTTAAGAAGTGCTGATTTTTGACCAAAAAGATGATTTAATAAAATTAATCATTTTTTTAATCACTTGGAGCTTTAAAAAAGAGCTAATTCATTAACCTAAACAGGTGAATTTTTAAAAAGAACATTCACTTTTTACCAAAGAAGATGAACTTTTAACAATGGAATTAATTTTTAATCAAGAAAAAACCAGTTTTAACTGGAATAGATCAGTTTTCGATGAAAAATGAAACAGTTATGTTTTCGGTTAAAAAAATAATAATAAACAAACTTTCACCAATTTTAATTCCACGACAAAATAAAGGTTTGTGAGAATATATTTGAATGCTGAATCAATAAAATCCCAAGTAGGTGAATTTTCAAATCAACAATTTAGTTTTCATCTGACTGGTTAGATTTTCTATCAGGTGGTTTAATTTTGTATAAAATTGATTAATATTTGAGCCAAGAAGATGAATTTACAAAAAAATATTTGAAAATTGATATTTGATCCAAAAAAGGTTTGTATTTTAAATTTAAAAACAGTTAAATTGAAGAAAGAAAGACGAATATTTAGCAAAATAGTTCAATCTTATGTCAAACAGATTAGTTTTAAGCAAACAGTTCCGTTTTCAATAAAATAGATGCATTTTTATCTATAAAAATTAATTTTCCATTAATAAAAATACGAATTTCAAGCTGAATACAAGAGTTAAAAAAAATACATGCCTTTTTTGCCCAATCGTCTAATTCTTAATCAAAAAGTATCAGCTTTTAATAAAGAACATCAATTGTCTACGGAAAAAGAAGAATTACCAAATATGTGTATAATAGCAGACTTTTGATGCAAAAGGAATTAGTTCTACTAATTTATTTCGAATTGAAGAGCAAAAGCGAAAAAAAGAGTAAAACCTTTTCTCAACTTGTTCATAGATTTTTAGCATCACTAATGCATGTTTTAAATTACCTTACAGGTGACATTTTGTAAATGCATAAATACAACGTACATTTTAGATTGCAAAAGCAAAAGTGAATAAGATATTGTTGTCATGAAATACAGTTTTCTTTGCTCTCATTTATTCCGCGTTTACCAGCAAAAATAATTTTTTTTAAAATCATTTCCTTCTTACTCGAGAATAATATCTGGAGGCAAGAAATAGCATTTAATAACACCTGTTATCGTTTTTAACACTTATTACAAAGAATTCAAATTTTTAAACAAACAAAATTTCTATTTTCTGCGGAGTAACTTCTTCTCATCTCATGAATCATATTATTATAAAAGTTGTCATTTAAAAACGTATAGTAATGATTATCATATTATTTAACAATTCTTATAAATAAATAAAATCAGTCTTTTTGGCCTATTTTAGCTTTTAAGTTTCTTTTTCTCAGCGAAATATAATTCTTACGATATGAATAAGTGATGTCGAGAACGAGATAATGACAAGTAATACAATTTTATATTGCGAATTTAATTAATAAGAATTTTTAGAAATATTAATGTTCATGGTTATGCATGTCACTTTATTCTAATAGGATATTATTCTTCAGGTGGAAAGAAATGACTGCATACAAAAAAATTAATTTTCCAGGAAACCACTTCAAAGTTTTGATAAAGTTGAATCCGTATGTGCTAAAGTTATTTTCTTAAATGATTCAAAACATATTTAGCTTTAAGATAAATATACATTTATTTTTCGCCTACTGGCCTCGCCTCGCACGCATATCGCTATTTTCTCGCTATGCCTTGCATTTCCAGCCTCTGCCTCCGCAGCTGACACCTAACACTTATCTACTGTTAACAATATTTACAGTTTTCTTACACATACTTTCTCTTCTATTTACAATTTCTTTCTTCTCCATTCCCCTTCCTCTTTTCTTCACTTCTTTTCCACCTTACCAAACACCTTCTTCACCCATGCTACTGCCCTTTTGTGACCCCTTTGATGCAACAATACCTCTATGCTTGTCCCACTCTTTTTCACCTCTTAACTCTCCTCCAACCAGAGCTTAACTTTTGCATCCCCCTTTCGCATAATTCACACATTCTCTTTTCTCTAGAAAGCCAAAACTTATTAAAAACCTTCATACAACTGCATCTCATTCTCGCTATAAGTTCCAGACTTCCTTGCTCTCCATTCTCACAAAAATATTGCTTTTTCTTCTTTGGTATAGTCCACACATAGTTCCAGTTGAACCTTGACTCTCTTATTCTCTCCTCTTCTTCCGCCTTCTCTTTCCCAATGCAATTCTTTTAAACCAACTCATATACGTTCTTTTTTTCTTCATGCATCCTTCTTACTTTATTCATCTGCAATTCATTCGTTCTAACATACCTTTCCCTTTCGACCTCCATCTTTTCACCCGTACGTCTGTTCACCTTCTCCCACCAAAACTCCCTAAGCAGCTTACTTCGCCCCTCTTTTAAAAATTAGTCCTCATATTTACGCACTCGACTTCCCCTTATAATCCCTAAATTTATTCTTTCTGTCTACCTCCTGATAATGCAGTTCCGCGTCTTCCTTTTTTTATATGATCCTCCACTCCCCCATTCTTCGGAAACAGAAAGTCCAGGTACACAAACTCTTTCATCTCCAATACCACTTTTTCCTTCCACTTTTACTCCCCTCACTTATCTCTCACACTTCCTTTCCTAAACACAATAACCTTCGACTTCTCTGCATATAACTCTTACTAATTTTTGTCCAAGTATCTTCTCAATCTTTTCATCATCTCCTTTAAAGCCTCTTCGCTCTTTGCTAACAGCACGATGTTATCTGCAAATGCGGGTGACCATATCCTGACTTTTCCTACCCAAACTCCTCC
Source organism: Belonocnema kinseyi (assembly GCF_010883055.1). Taxonomy (NCBI): domain Eukaryota; kingdom Metazoa; phylum Arthropoda; class Insecta; order Hymenoptera; family Cynipidae; genus Belonocnema; species Belonocnema kinseyi. The sequence goes on along the minus strand of NC_046659.1, from coordinate 129,546,011 downwards.
TACCCTAACTCTTTCTACCCTAACTCCTCCTACCCTAGCTTCTTCTGTCATTGCGGCCGCTTTCTTACTTTCCATATCCGCGATTAAAATTGCAAAAAGCGTTAAGCTAAGCAGGCACCCTTGCTACCACCCTATATTTATCCACAAACCCTTGAATATTCGCTCCCCTCCTTTAACCCTACCTTTCCTCTTCTCATATACAACCTTACCCTATCAATCTGGCCTCTCTCTACACACCTCTCTAGCATTGTCTTTCACAACCTCCATCTATTCCTTGAAGGGAACGCACATTTGAGATCTACAAAAAATGCGTACACTTTGGCACCTGTTTTGGTTAGTTCTCTATCCATAACGTGCTGCAAGTCGCAAATATTTTAAAAAGTACTTTTATTTTAAAAAGCCTGCCTGCGTTTTCGGAAATATTCATTTCCCCTCCACATCCTTCCGCAGCCTATCTGCCGACACCATTGCGTAGATTTTGTACGTCGTATTCATTAGCGTGATTCCACTATAATTTCCCTGTCACTCCCTATCCCCTTTCTTATACAGTGGTATAATCAACCCTTTTTTTCCAACCTCTTGGGGATCCCTCTCACCTACAAACTTCATAAACTAACCCTTCCACGGTCACCCTTACCTCTTTTGTGCTACACAGCCACGCTTCGTTCTCTACCCCGTCTAGCCCTTCTGCCTTCGATTTTTTTTATTTCCCTATCTGCTTTTCCATCTCCTCGTCATTCAGCTTCTCTCTATCTGCCTCCCTCTTTCTTCTAATCCCATCATCTTTTCTGCGTATATATGATCCCTGAAATAAATCTTTAAAAAAGTTCCTCCATTCGGCACTCCCTATCTTCTTACTTATCCCCACCATACGTTTCCTTAACCTATTAATTATCTCTTACACGTCCTCTTCTACCTTAACACACAATCTTTCACATTCTCTTTTAGATCCTCTCATGTCTTGTCCATAGTCTCCCCCTTAAAGCTTACGTTGCGAACTGCTTCTAATACTTTTTTATCGCCTGTCATATCCATGACACCCTCTCGACCCTATCAACTCTTGTTCCACTGCGAATTTCTCTATCTCCTTCCACAATTGCATATTCATGATCACATAATCGAATACCGATACCCACTTCTTACTCACATACGTGTATTCTCGGTCTTCGTCCGCTGTTACCAGACTATTCACCACCGCTCAGCCTCTGTCCTTCATCCAGTCTCTTAGAATCTCCCCCTCTTTGTTCATGATCTGATCCTTCTATTTTCTCTCGAAGTTCTCTCCTTCCCAGTACAACCCGCCTGCCGAATTTTCTCATTAAATCCCCTCCCCTAGTACCACCATACACTCCTTTGTCTCCGTGCTAGTGAGTCTTTCACGCTTTCTTTAAACCTTTCTATCCGATCCTTATTGTAAACAGTCCCAAACTTATACGTTACCCCTCCTATCTTCACTGCCCTTATTTGCACGACTTCCCCTCTCCCTCTCTACAAACTTTTACCTCTAATCCATTTCTAACCCCAGTTATAATTCCCCACTAGCCCTTAATTTCCTCTTTACTCTTAATGCCTCCTGTAGCCTCCATCTATACCCCCTTGGCAACTTTGGCCCATTCCTACAAACTAAAATACAAGATCGTGAATGAAACAGCATTCTTAAAAAGAAATTTAGTTATTAAATCAAATATAAATCTTACTCTTAAAATCTAAATTAAGAGCATAAATAAATATAACTTGATTGTTGAGATGAAATGTGATAATAAAGAAATATTTTTTCATAGTTATTAAGAAAAATATTTGCAGGTGAAGAGGGAGCTGAAAGATTTGATTTTTTAGGGTACCCTAGACTTCAGCCTTTATTTGTGAACCTTTATTTGTGAAGCACAAATATTTAATTATTTTCATAATGATTAGATCATAAGAAATGAACGCATCTCTAGCAGACCGAATGAAAGGAAAGGATCCTTTACACAGTATCCTCATAGTATCCGCATAGTAGTATCCCTTCTGTATCATGCAACCAAAACTTTAAAAAAGCAGCAGGATTAACTTTTAAATTGGTGAAATTCGGATTCTACGTTAAAATTCCCATTAGAAGGTCAGAGCGTATTCGCACTAGTTTTTGTTTTTTTATAATAGTAAATAGTTTTAAAAAATATCAGACGTATAACGCCTTTCAGCTGCTACGCTTCAAACGCATCATCTGTAAGTAGCAGTCAACAGGCGTCATAGGTCTTATATTTTTTTATCTTTTAACCGTTGCAAAAAACTGTTCCGCTCACTCCGAGACCCTGTAATGGGAATTTTAACGCACAATCCGAATTTCACTCATTTAAAAGTCGATCTGGCTGTTTTATTTTATTTTTTTATTTAGTTTTTTTTTTAGTTTTTCTCGCATTATACGTAAGGGATAATATGTTGATACTATGAAAATACTCTGTAGAGTATCTTTCGCGTTCAATTGGTCCGCTAGGGACACGACGAATCTCGTATTTTTATCTCCGACGCAGTTTTTATTTCCCGGCTAATATTTTTAGTAATTACTCAGCAATGGCATAATTTTTATTCTTGTTCTCAGATCCGATCTTCATATAATGATTTTTTCTTGATTTTGTAATTTAAAAAAATTGTTTAAAACAATGTACTAAATTTGGCGATTAGTTGAACACTTATATCGCAGTTTTGAACGAAGACAATTTTCCTTTTTTGCAATCATTTCTTTTCTGATTTTTAAATCACAGATAATCATAGGTAAAAAGGTCTTTTTGCCTAAGATTATTAAGAATATCAGTGAACTTACTATGATTATCTTCTAAAACACTTCCAATAATCCCTTGGAATAAAATGCCGCCAAGGAATAAGAGATTAAAATTTATTCTTCTGGACATCACGAGTACGAAATGAGATACTTTAGATCATGAAACTCTAATTTTATCAAATAAAGGCCAGAATAAACATTTTGAAGTCCATGAATAGCGTTTGCTTTTATGTCAAACTATATTTGTGGAGCTTACTAATATTTATGAACCTATAAAGAAGACGTAATTAATTATTACGAAAGATGTTTAAAGAATTTTGTTTGATAAAAAAAAAATTGGGAGTGAAACAAGTCATCTTTTTAATACTGCCTTTTATGTGGGCTATGTCAAGCCTATAGTTTGAAAACTGTATGAAGGTCAATATTAAGACCATACCGTCTATTACATATACATCCATCAATAAGAAATAATTACAATGAGATCAGAAATAATTTCCTGAAACTATGGAGATACTTCCAGCAACAAAATAGACATAGTTCTAAAATGAAAATTGTATACCGTTTACCAATACAAAAATTAACTCTGAGTGACTATTTGCGAGTCTTAACTGAGCTAAACTCCTTTAAAAATTTAAGTTAATTCTGAAAGTAAGTTAGAGCTGAGTAACTATGGAAGCTTCTAATGTGTCCCCTAAGGGTTGATATTTTTCTTGCACCTTCTGCCGTCTTTCTTTACACAGACCCCGCACACTTACTTGGTTGTGGGAGGGGGACCTACAGTTTAAGATGGAGTTTGAACCACTAAGAGCAACAGCTTATCAGAAAGTCTTTTTTAAAAAGTTTAATTAATTACGACAGATCCCGCTGCTTTAGCACCTTTAACTTTGTTTAGACTTGACTTTAGCTGACAAAATTTTATAGAGCTGTTCAGCAAAGGATGAGAATTGTGTATTTTAAGAGGTTGATTCAGATTGATAGAGGTGTCTATATTAATAATGTTATATACAAAAAATTTATCACGCCTCTTATTGATAATGGACCAAAAGTTTGATGAGTCCTGGGCGCAAGATATTTGATAAAAAATTTTATTTTGATGCACGTTTCTCTTATTGAAATTAAAATTATTTATTGGAAAAAAGATCCTACTGCTTCTTCAATCGATTGGAAATCGAACCACAAATCTTTTTATTTCTGGTCAGGTGCTTCTCCAATTAAGCTATTAGGGAGATCAGAATAACAACTTTAAATTCACGAAAATAACGCTAATGTGGAGCTAGGTGTTAATGGTACCAGTGATTATTTTAAATGAATCTGTTATATTATCAGCGAATGTTACCTTATTGGCAGTAGAGAACCCTCCAAATCATAAAGGCAGAAAATCCGCAATATCGATCAAGTTAAGAATCTTCAATAACAGAAAATTCTTAAAGTCTCTATCGGACTAGATAAAAATAATTATTTTTTGAAAAAAAGTTTCGACCCCTTCTTCACTCCATTGGGAATCGCACATAAAAACTTCTGATTTCCGGCCAGGTGCTTTTCCAATTAAACTATTAGAGGGATCAGAATAAGAACTCCTAATTCAAGAAAATGACGCTTATTTTTAGCTAGGTGTTAATGGTACAAGCAATTATTTCAAATGAATCTGTTTCTCTTATTTTGTAAGATTTTGAAATAACTCTTTTTTGCATTAAAATATGCCACACGACTCCTCTCATTATTATGATCCCCCTGAAAGGCCTAAGATGCTACGATCATGTCACTTCTAACCACGCGACAACCCTTGTCGAACCAAGGCTTGTCAGCGGATCTAATCCCAATTTTACATGACACTTTAAGAGCCATACTTCATTCATTCGCAGTTTAAAAAATAACAGCTAATAAATTATTGTAAAAGAAATTAAAATCTCCATTAAAAAGTGTAATCTTATCTTTCCATCTCATGCTCGCAGAAAAATCTATAGATTTACTGTTATCAAACATTAGCTTTACATCTCTTTTGGTATTACCTTGACTGCGTTTATAATACTCGGTGTCTTAAACAAAATTCAAAGTTAAAAAGTCAGGCATTTGATAAAACATTGACAAAATTAGTATAAATTGAAAATCATGCATCAATGCAAGCCCGTCAACCGATGCTCAGACAAGATCAATTATACTTGAAGCTAAACGCCGTTTAAATATGAAATTCGCATGTGAGTCTTTTCCGGATCTACCATTCAGAAGACAAAACCCATTGTTGCCCATAAACTGAGCCACTTCAGCTATGCTGTCGAATCATTCTTCAGTTTGGTGGGAAAATCAAGAGAGCGATGTGTTTTATCCGCGGCCAGGAAGGACTTTATATTTCGATTGTAATTGTCCTCTCTAAGAAGGTCTCTATTCGACATTCGGCCTGTTTTTTTTATTTTACTCCCATCTTCTTTATGCACAAAATCACTGGAGTCGTCCTGAATCCTGCGTTTTTTGTTAACTTCAGTTAGGCATTCTACCTCTTCAGATGCGATTTCTTTATCGTCAACGAATAGTTTATTTCATTTTATATTGGCATGGATTCCGACTATCTTCCAGCTCTTTTCCGGAAAACGAAGTTCATTTTGTTGGTCCCTTTGCTCCTTGGAACGATTATTTGCGATGACGAGATTAAGCTTTTTAAACTCAGACAGTTTAGTGAATACAGTTCTCTCTCTCTCTCTCACTATCTCTCTCTCTCTCTCACTATCTCTCTCTCTCTCTCTCTCTCTCTCTCTCTTTGCATTCTACATAATCTAATGTCCTTTCCATTTCAGCCAGTTTCTCAGATAAAATCCCCTTATCCGATTAAATTTTTTCGAAATATCGAAAAACTTATGAAAATCTTTCCGCAGCTCAATTTGCGAACTTTTGAGCTCAGCCAGGCTCTTTGTGAAGTTGTTAATAGCTTACTTTAGATCAAAGCCATGCATGGCCACCACACGAACCTGATATCCGTCATTTTTAAATTACTTCAACACACCGAAAATTTCTTTTTAAATCCCTTATTATCAAATAGTTCCCTGATACAGATTTGATTTACAAAACCTTGCTAGAAATATTTTTAAAATTTATGAAAATACTGATCCGGCGGACGAGTTTTAGAGATTATGTCAGCCGCAAATATTTCCCTTTTTCGCTAGCGGATAACAATTCACTCATTTAATAAGAAAGATGAAAACAATTTTCACTTAAAAAACATTTTTATGTATTGAATTAATGTATTCTAGCAGGAACTACAGTCAAAGACTCAAGAAGAACTTAGTTTAATGCGAACACAAAGCAAGAAAGAGCAGTGTACTACATGCTGAATTTGTTAATTAATTTCAAAATTGAATTTCAAAGCTACCCCTAATTTTACCTTCTTATGTCTAAAAGCAAACATTCGAAAATTCGCAAATAGTTAAAAATATCACTTATAAAGTTTCACTCAAAAAACTGTATTTACGACCATCTAGTTTGCCAGAAAACTAAAGTTCATATCGGCGGAGCATGCTTCGATTTTTTTTAACTCAAAATGTTCAAGTATTTTAAGTCGATACTCCTCAGAAATGCATCTTCTGCAAAGGATATTTTTACAGCTGTGATAAAGCAAGATTGACAGGTGAAGATGTCGACGGAAAGACATAAGGATCGAAATTTCTGTAGCAAAGTCATTGCACAATGAGCGTCGTTTCCGAAATAAAGTTGACGTGAATTCGCAATCTCACTGAGTATGCAGACTTGTAAGTATTCAGGAGTGCACCATGTTTAATAATTACATTCATCTGAATTAGTCCTACTGAATTCATGTGGCCATCCGAAATTGTAAATAAATATCATACATATGGACAAACTCGAGTTAGATAAAATTAGGTGAAATATGCAATACTCCTCTGGTCAGAGTTAGACGGCCCTGTTCATAGGCCACTTTATCGTGAGCTTTCATAAGATCTGGGTTTACAATCAGGTGATGATATGGATCCTGCTTCCGCTCTCCCTTTAACAGCATATCTGACTTCTCTAACCCTCCGCGTTTTTTTTCTGGTGACCACTTTGATGTCCCGTTCTCTGCAAAAATAGCATTGTACCACCGGATTCGGATCCGGGCACCGCGCAGTGCACATCACAAGTATCCTTATCTTTAGAAATTACAGTAGATAGTGTCGACATGAAAGTTGACTGAAACCGATCCTAGGTAATCCGCCTTCAGCCAACACTTTCTGTCGAAGTATGTCTAATCAGCATAACTGGGTCAGAAATACTTTCTGCCATCAGCCTTGACTATCGTCGTCACTCTTGATATCAGAAGCTGTAGGGTGAACAAAATAAATAGGTTCTATAATCCGCTCGTTGTTATTATTATATT